>NC_088692.1:83160000-83460000 GCF_028017835.1 Emys orbicularis | reverse complement strand
CCTCTTAGCCAACATTGTGCTGTCTACACCAGCAGTTAGGTTGGGATAACAGTGTCGCTCAGGGGGTGTGAATTTTCCACACCCTGAGCAATGCAGTTTTACCAACATACATTGGTAGTGTAGACCAAGCCTATATATCAAGAGTGACTCAATATTATTTTTAAACATCCTTACCATTGAAGTCAATGGGAGCTTTGCCGTCAACTTCAATGAGTAGAGAATCAGGCCCACAGTGTACAAGAGGCCATAAGGGCCTACTTTTGCTTATGAAGTACATGGGGAGTGGCTTGTCTGGGAGGGAGGAGACGTGAAGTTTTATAGGAAAAGCAATTAAAATATCCTTGCAAGCTATTCTTCTGAAAAACATGTTTATATACAAACTTTCTGGAAATCTTGGTGCCTTCTAATTAGTTGTATATCTGCATTCTAGCACTGCCTGGTAGCTCAACTGCAGTGAGTGGTTTGTTAGAATTTCCACTTTGGGAGGGCTGGGTAGGAATTTAACGCTTTCTGTTTAAATTGCATTGAGTTAACACTTGAAACACCAGTCAAGTCTACTTTTTTTCTTTTCAAATCAGCTCTGCTAGAAGAGAGAGGAAAAAAAAGTATTACATTATCTGGGCTTTAACTTGCATTGCTAACATTTTATTCCTACTTAGCAAGCACCTATTGTAGTCCTTAAAATATACCAATTACTTTTGTTTCAGAAAGTTAGTTAATGGCCCATATCTTAATTTGCATTCAGATGTTTCATATCATTTTTCCTACCCGTCAGTGTTCTATTAAAACTTTGTTGAGTAAAGTAACCTAAAAGTGCTTCTGCTTTTGATTGTTTCCTATTGTGGGTGTTTGAGTGCCCTGGTGTGGTATCTTAGAATAAATGTTCTCAGGTTGTATGGTCTTGATTTATTTGTTTTTCTTTTTAAATCCAAAACAGAATTGAAAATAAATGCTATTATCAGTGCTGTTTAAAAAACAAAACAAGAACCTGACACTAGCTACCTATTGAAACAATATAAAATGTATATATCTTGCTTTCCACAGTCCTATGGAAATCTGTGCCTTCACTTGTATTCATACAGTTGAACTACTGTTGAAATCCACAGATAGATACTATATGTGGTATTACATCTAGTGCTATATATATAAAAGACATGCCTGGTGGAGACAGCTTAGAATTAAAGTACATGCTCTAACTCTGTGCTCTTGCAATATTTTTGTTCATGCTATATAAATTCTCCATTGTAATAAACAGTGTGCTTACAAGATTGATTCTAAGTGGGTGTGACATGGGGTCACGGGGATCCCAGAAATCTTAACAGAAACTACAAGACTCAAAATATGCTACAGTAACCCATTATTAGTAACAGAAACAACATACACATAATTAAAAAGGGAGGGAGGGCAGGATGGGAACCATGCTTCAGAGCTGGTTTCTTGAAGAAGGCCTAAGTCAGTTTAACTCTTACCGCACCTACTCTGAGTTTCAATTGGATTAAGTTCCACCCCAGTAACACTCTACTTCTATATCTGGGAGAGTTTCTATCATGCACTACTCCAAAAGGGTATGTATTCCTTGTCAGTTGACCTGTTTTTATAGCCTAGAGGCCCTAACCAAGTTCAGGTCCCCTTTGTGCTGGGCAATATACATACACTTAGTAAAAGACAGATTCTGTTCCAAAAGGCTTACAGTTTACATTGACAAGATGGAAGAATGACTTAACATGGGGAAGGTAGAATAGGAAAGGACAAATGTTTTGAAGGACAAAGAAATGGGAAGGAGAGGGAAAGAAATGGTGATTACTGCAACGTGGTCAGGGGAAAAACGATATGGGGTAGTAATGCAAGTAATGTGCCCACTGCAAGTAATATGCAGCTATAGTTAATATAACATTGTTCTTAAATGGTGGGTCAGACCAAGCAAATTAGGTGCCTATAAAGTGTGGTGGGCAACTTGCACTCCAAACACTGTGTGTGTGTACACGCATCTCTTTATACTCCTCCACAACAATGGGCTTAATTTAGGACAAACAGCAATTAGAGACCCATGCAATGGGACTTCTAGCTGCTGTACATCGACACAACAGGATCACATAAGGATGGTGGCCGCTTTAACTGCCTTTCTTTTAGCAGCTTTAAGATGGAGACTTCATTTTGTTTTGTTTTGTTTTCTTATTTTATAATTTGCATTTAGCACACTGCTTGAATGGGCTTGCATTCTTAGATTTGACATTTAGACTCATTCTGTCTTAAAATATCTCAGACTATGTGTACGGTTGAACTGCTACAGCTGCACCGCTGTGGTGCTTCAGTGTAAACACTACAGTGGCAGGAGGGTTTCTCCCATCACTGTAGTTAATTCGCCTTCCCGCGAGGTGCTCACTAGGTTGACGGAAGAATTCTTCCCTCAACTAGCACTCTCTCCACTGGGGGTTAGGTCGGCTTGATTGTCTCCCAGGAGTATGGATTTTTCACTCCCCGGAGAGACATAGCTATGCAGATATAACTTCTCAGTGTAGACCAGTCTCAGCCTGCCACCTCGTTATTTTTAAATAGAGCAATTCCCTTTTTAAGAATGCTTATGTTCTACTGCAGTGTTTCTCAAACTTGGGACGCCGCTTGTGCAGGGAAAGCCCCTGGTGGGCCGGGCCGGTTTGTTTACCTGCTGCGTCCGCAGGTCCGGCCGATCGCGGCTCCCACTGGCCGCGGTTCGCTGCTCCAGGCCAATGGGAGCTGCTGGAAGCGGCAGCCAGTACATCCCTCGGCCCACGCTGCTTCCAGCAGCTCCCATTGGCCTGGAGCAGCGAACCGTGGCCAGTGGGAGCCGCGATCGGCCGGACCTGCGGATGCGGCAGGTAAACAAACCGGCCCGGCCCGCCAGGGGCTTTCCCTACACAAGCGGCGTCCCAAGTTTGAGAAACACTGTTCTACTGTATATGTACCTTATGTTTTACTTACTTTATGAAACTGTTGTTGGTACTTTTTGAAGGCACCTGTTATCATTTAAACCAGGGGTCGGCAACGTTCAGCACGTGGCTCGCCAGGGTAGGCACCCTGGCGGGCCGGGCCAGTTTTATTTACCTGCTGACGCGGCAGGTTCGGCCGATCGCGGCCCCCACTGGCCGCGGTTCGCCGTCCCGGGCCAATGGGGGTGGCGAGAAGCGGCGATTTAAACTCTGTATCTTATTTGAGATACTTAAATTTAAGAAAAAATTGTGGACCTCATCACCCCCTACCACAGAGACTGAATCCTGATATGTGTAATGTGGTTCCCTCATGTTTACTAATGCAGAAATTAAACATAGTACTTAGCATCTTTGGTAAAAATGTTTAGTTTAGGTTTCACACTGGTATTCTACAAGTTTAACTCTGTTACTCTTTTTCTTTAGAAGAGTTTGGCCGTAAAGGAAAAGTTTAAAAGGACATGATAATGAAAACATACTTATTCTGAATACAATGTTCTTGCCTTTCCATATGCCATTTAAAAAAAAACAACAAAAAAATGCGATTCATTTTATAATGTAGAGAATAAAAACACACATCTGATGTTTCTGTCTTAGACTAAAAATGAGTTGTTCAGATAATGATATTTCTAGAGTAGGACATCATAATCCCAATCCTTGGTAGATATTTCTTTCACCAGTTTACAATGAATAACACTCTTAATTCCTTTGAGTAGCAGCTGGTATCCCTATAACCTGTGCCTAAAATGGAAAACAGCTTATTCAGAAAGACTTCTGGTCATATAAGCAAGGAGGCATTTTCATACAGTAGGGCTATGTGGGGTAACTGTCACAAATACACTACTGCTAAAATCTTAATGTTGCAAAAATAGTAACTTAATATTTCTCTTTTTAGATGCAGCAGCTGTTTTATGAAAATTATGAGCAGAACAAAAAAGGCTACATCAAAGACCTTAGAAATAGCAAGATACACCGAGCTATAACGCTGCATCCCAACAAGAACCCACCGTACCAGTATAGACTTCATAGTTACATGCTGAGTCGCAAAATCGCAGAACTGCGTTACCGGACTATACAGCTGCACAGAGAAATTGTCCTGATGAGCAAATACAGCAATGCAGAAATACACAAAGATGACCTTCAGCTGGGGATACCACCTTCTTTTATGAGGTTCCAGCCACGCCAGCGTGAGGAGGTCTTGGAATGGGAGTTCCTTACGGGAAAGTATCTCTATTCTGC
Source organism: Emys orbicularis (assembly GCF_028017835.1). Lineage (NCBI taxonomy): Eukaryota > Metazoa > Chordata > Testudines > Emydidae > Emys > Emys orbicularis. The sequence continues at coordinate 83,455,798 of NC_088692.1, read as the reverse complement.
AGCTGATGGACAGCCCCCTCGGAGAGGGATGGACTCATCTCAGCGTGAAGCATTGGATGACATTGTTATGCAGGTCATGGAAATGATCAATGCAAATGCTAAGACCAGAGGGCGGATCATTGATTTCAAGGAGATACAATATGGCTATCGCAGAGTTAATCCTATGTATGGAGCAGAGTATGTTCTTGACTTATTGCTTCTATACAAAAAACACAAGGGAAAGAAGATGACCGTGCCTGTCAGAAGGCATGCCTACCTACAGCAGACATTCAGCAAGATCCAATTTATGGAGCATGAAGAGATAGATGCCAAAGAGCTGGCCAGCAAAATTAACCAAGATTCTGGATCCTTGTCTTTCCTGTCCAATTCACTGAAGATGTTTGTTCCATTCCAGCTCACTGGATCAAAAGCAGAGCGGAAGGAGCCCAAAGACCAGAAGATCAACATCTTGATTCCTCTGTCTGGACGCTTTGAGATGTTTGCTCGGTTCATGGGGAATTTTGAGAAAACCTGCCTCATTCCCAGTCAGAACGTCAAGCTGGTCGTCCTGCTTTTCAATTCTGACTCAAACCCTGATAAGGCGAAGCAAGTGGAATTGATGAGAGATTACCGTATTAAGTACCCTAAGGCTGATATGCAGATCTTGCCAGTGTCGGGGGAATTCTCAAGAGCTCTGGCTCTTGAAGTTGGATCTTCTCAGTTTAAAAATGAGTCTTTGCTCTTCTTCTGTGACGTTGACCTAGTGTTTACCACAGAGTTTCTCCAACGATGTAGAGCCAATACAGTTTTGGGCCAACAAATATACTTTCCAGTCATCTTTAGTCAGTATGATCCAAAGATAGTTTATAGTGGAAAAGTTCCCAGTGACAATCATTTTGCCTTCACCCAGAAAACCGGTTTCTGGAGGAACTATGGCTTTGGCATTACTTGTATTTACAAAGGTGATCTCCTTAGAGCAGGTGGCTTTGATGTCTCTATCCAAGGTTGGGGCCTTGAGGACGTGGACCTATTTAACAAAGTCATTCAAGCTGGCTTAAAGACTTTCCGAAGCCAAGAAATCGGAGTTGTTCATGTACATCATCCAGTCTTTTGTGACCCCAATCTTGATCCAAAACAATATAAAATGTGCTTGGGGTCCAAAGCTTCAACTTATGGGTCCACACAACAGTTGGCTGAACTATGGCTTGAAAAAAATGACCCTAGCTTTGGGAAAAGCAGCAATACTAATGGCTCAGTGAGGACAGCCTGATGTCCAGCTATGCTGGAGAAGACTTTTTTTAATTATCTAATTTATTTTTGGAAAATGTTTTGATAGTTCATTTTTTAAAGACCACACAAGGATATATTTTAGAAATCATGTTTTCTTACCAAGAACTCTTTTGAGAATGAGCTTTTTTTGAACAAAACTGTGATTGATATTTGCCTTTGAACAAAAATTTTGGCTGAGTATTATCTGGCAGATCTGCATAATTCTGATGACTTGAAATAAGGTTTCCATATGAACAAGGGACCTCTTTTTTAAAAAAAAAAACAAAAAAAACCCCTTTTTCCATTGCTGTCTTCTTTGCTAGGATTCTATAAATTGGAACCTGAACATTCAAGCAAAATGGCAAAATACTGTACCTAACTGTTGTGTTGTGACTGTTACATTACACAGCTTCTACTCTTTTTAAATAGCCATAATGTTCAAATTGTGTTAGAACAATGCAAAACAGTGTGGCAATAGTTGGGTGATTAATTTCAGGAGTATTTCAATAGGTTGATTACTTCAACCAAAAATGTACCTTTGCTTATTGTGGCCGAGCAGCTTTTTGAAGGGGTGTGTGGAAAAGAAGCACACTTGATAAACTTGTATCAGTTTAGTCCATATGTAAGTTTTGTCTGACATTTGGTCCATATGTGGATCTAACATTAAAAATTCCATGGTGGATTCTGTGGATTCTAAATTGTTCTCCAGTCTAGAACAGAGACTGAATGATGGTGAAATGCAAAATTGTAATGAGTGTGGGAGGGAGAAATGAGAATTTCTCACTGCAAAACAAGGTACACAACTCAAAATTTGAAATCCCCAATGAGAACATTGGAAACTTGCATCTGATTGCATTCATTTTGTACAGTCAGTTACAAGATGTTGATGGGAACAATTGTTACATTCTTTGATTACTAGTTTCTTTTGTTTTCTTTATCTGATAGACCTTTAATTTATTTAATATCCATTGTTTTAGGTTCTTGCCCTTTTCTTGAATATCTGTTAGTCATTTATTTATATATCTATTAGGAATGTATTGCTTTTTCTCACTCTTAAGGTAGTGTACATCTTACTTACAGTAAACTGTGATCTCCAAAGATTTCTTTTGAAAGTATTTTTTATTCCAAATTCCTTTTAAAATTTTACTGAGTGACTTAAATAACCTTGGGAATTGTTTTGATGCTCTAAGATAAACCTGGGAGAGAAAATGTTGAGTAGAAACAATATGACCCCTCTGAGTTATCACCTAGTAAAGGTTAAATAAACATACAAATGAAGTGCCTTAAAGTGAACAGAAGGAGGGGGAACTCTTTTGCATTGAGACTTAGAACACTGATGGAAATTGCTGTTGCAGCAGATCATATATTGGGCTCAGAAGTTAAAGATCAAGCCAGTGAAAAATATATTTTTCTATTGTACTCGTCAACACCACTTTGCCCTAGTTCCATTTCAGTAACATAAAGACCTACTCTTTGGGAGGTGAAGGATAGTAAAAGAGAATGAAAATCAGTACTTAGATTTGATTTACCAAGTTTTAAGGGGTCTTTATGGAGTAACTGCTTGAATATTCCAATAGGAAAATAATCAGTGGTTACACATTTATGGAATGTGAATTGCGTTTGCAACTAGTCTAGATTCATTGTCTTACAACTGTCGTTGTTTTTTTTGGTGACAGCCCCAAGGATGTAGATACTTATAATGGATTCAGTGCATGGAAAGTGTTGAAAGACTTGGTCCTAAGATGCAATAAAGATTTTTATTTGCAATCCTATCTCATCATGTTGTCTGCCTCAGTCCTCATCTTACGTAGCAGGCACAGTTTAGGGTAAGTTTTATAGCAAAGATTTGGGAATGAAATGAGCCAAACAATAAAGTACCTTATATACACAAGTTCTTGCCATCTGTGCCAAATTTCAGATGCAATAGTCCTTGAAAAAAGGTGTTTCACCCCTACTACTACTGTTTACTGTTAAGATTTGTTAATGGAGATCTTTGAAGTCTGCCTTGTGAGAAGAGGATTTATACTGCTTCAGCTGATAATCAAAATGTCTGAAGCTACCCATAATGGTAAAACGAATGCACACAATTACCAGGTTGAATAACTTTGTAATATTTTATATATTCTATGCATGATAAAAATTAAGACCCACTTTTCAGATATGCTAAGCACCTATTCATTGCTGCCTCTTCCATTTTTATGAGAACTCTCTCAATAGTTGGTGTTTTTCTTAACCCCCCAACTCCTGGAGTCATGGGATTATGTAAAGTGGCTGCTGATCTTTAGAAGTACTGAGAACCCACTGTTTCTGTTAGTTTCAATAGGAGCTCTGGGTCTTGCATGCTTCTGGAAATTAGGCCTGAAGTTTCTCGGGGTGAGCAAATGAAATCGGTGACTGCTTCTGAAAATGTTGGTCTTGGTGTCTGGGATAAGAGTGTTTTGTATTCTGTAAACACAAGGTACCAAGGCCAATGTTTCCAGCAGTGAATAGTGACTTAGCGTGATTTTTGGGGGAGGGGGGGTGCAGGGTGGTCCAACTAGAGACACCTCAGGGTATGTCTACAATTGCAGCTAGGAGTGAGCCTCCCAGCCTGGGTAGACAAGCAGTAGATATGATATTTTGATTTTTAGTACGGCTTTTGACATGGTCCCACTGACCTTCTCATGAGCATACTAGGGAAATGTGTTCTAGATGAAATTACTATAAGGTGGGTGCACAACTGGTTGAAAGAATGTACTTAAAGAGTAGTTATCAATGTCAGACTGGGAGGATGTATCTATTGGGGTCCTGCGGGATGGGTCTTGGGTCCATTACTATTCAATATTTTCATTCATGACTTAGATCAGGGGTCGGCAACCTTTCAGAAGTGGTGTGCCGAGTCTTCATTTATTCACTCTAATTTAAGGTTTGGTGTGCCAGTAATGCATGTTAACGTTTTTAGAAGGTCTCTTTCTATAAGTCTATAATATATAACTAAACTATTGTTGTATGTAAAGTAAATAAGATTTTTAAAATGTTTAAGAAGCTTCATTTAAAATTAAATTAAAATGCAGAGCCCCCCAGACCGGTGGCCAGGACCCGGGCAGTGTGAGTGCCACTGAAAATCAGCTCGTGTGCCGCCTTCGGCACGCGTGCCATAGGTTGCCTACCCCGACTTAGATAATGGTATGGAGAGTATCCCTATAAAATTTGTGGATAACCCCAAGCTGGGATGGGCACTTTGGAAGAAAGGATTAGGGTTCAAAACCATCTTGACAAATTGCAGAATTGGTCTGAAATAAACAACATGAAATTCAATAAAGACAAATGCAAAGTACTACATTTAAAAGGCAAAAATCAGATGCCCTACAAAATGAGGAATAATTGGCTAGGTGGTAGTACTGCTGAAAAGGATCTGGGGGTGATAGTAATCAGAAATGGAGTATGAAAATAGAAAACTCAATAATAATAATTAATTATAGGGGATTTCAACTATCCCTGTACTCACTGGGTATGTATCACTCCAGGATGGAATGCAGAGAAAGTTTCTACACTCTATTAATGACTGCTTTGTGGAGCAGCTAGTCCTGGAAGCCACAAGGGAAGAGGCAATTCTTGATTTAGTCCTAAATTGAACACAGGGTCTGGTCCAAGAAGTGAATATAGCTGAGCTGCTCAGTAATAGCAACCATAATATAATTTAAAATCCTGGGGGTGGGAGGGGCATTAAAATATTAAAGAAGCCCCCCACAGTAGCATTTAACTTCAGAAAGGGGAGCTACACAAAAATGAGGAAGCTAGTTAAACCAAAATTAAAACAAACAATCACAAGAAATGCCTACAAGCTGCATGAGTACTTTTGAAAACATCCATAATAGAGGCTCAAATGAAATGTATATCCCAAATTTTAAGAAAGCGGGGGGGAGGGGCAAAAAAATGCCACCGTTGCTAAACACAGGAAAAGAGGCAAAAAGGTATCCTTTAAAAATTGGAAGTCAAATCCTACAGAGGAAAATACAAGAGAGTATAAACTCTGGTAAGCCAAGTATAATTAGGCAGGCCAAAAAAGAATTTGAAGAGCAAAAGACTAACTAGCAGCAAAAAAAATTAAGTACATCAGAAGCAGAGAGCTTGCCAAACCATCAGTGGGGCCACTGGAAGATGGAGTGCTAAAGGAGCACTCAAGGAAGACAAGGCCGTTGCAGAGAAGCTAAATGAATTATTTCCCTCAGACATCACTGCAGAGGATGTGAGGGAGATTTCCCCACCTGAGCCGTTCTTTTTAGGTGACAAATCTGAAGAACTATCCCAGATTGAGGTGGTGTCAATAGAGGTGGTTTTGGAACAAATTGATAAATAGTAATAAGTCACTAGGACCTGATGGGATTCACCCAAGAGTTCTGAAAACTCAAATATGAAATTGCAGATATAACTGTGGTATGTAACCTATTCCTTAAATCAGCCTCTGTACCAGGTGACTGGAGGATAGCTAATGTAACACTTTAAAAAAAAAAAAAAAAAAAAAAAAAAATTTCCAGAATCGATCCCAGCAATTACAGGCCAGTAAGCCTAACTTCAATATTAGGCAAATTGGTTGAAACTATAGTAAAGTACAGAATTATCGATTTGTTGGCAAGAGTCAACTTCCCTTTTTTGTAAAGGGAAATCATGCCTCACCAATCTATTAGAATTCTTTGTGGAGGTCAACAAATGTGGACAAGGGTGCTCCAGTGTACTTGAACTTTCAGAAAGCCTTTGAAAAGGTCCCTCACCAAAGGCTCTTAAGCAAACGTAAGCAGTCCTGGGATAAAAGGAAAAGTCCTCTCATGGTTCGTAACTGGTTAAAAGACAGAAAACAAAGGGTAGAATAAATGGTCAGTTTTCAGAATGGAGAGAGGTAAATAGTGGGGTCCCCTAGAGATCTGTACGGGGATGAGTGCTGATCAACATATTCATAAATGAACTGGAAAAACAGGTAAACAGTGAGGTGGCAAAAATTGCAGCTGATACAAAACTACTCAATATAGTTAAGTCCAAAGCAGACTGATAAGAGTTACAAAGGGATCTCACAAAATTGGGTGACTGGGCAACAAAATGGCAAATGAAATTCAATGTTGATAAATGCAAAGTAATGCACATTAGAAAACATAATCCCCGTTGTACATACAAAATGATGGGGTCTAAATTAGCTGTTACCACTCAAGAAAGAGATCTTGGAGTCATCGTGGCTAGTTCTCTGAAAACATCCTCTCAATGTACAGCGGCAGTCAAAAAAGCTAACAATGTTAGGAACCATTAGGAAAGTGATAGATAATAAGACAGAGTATATCATAATGCCATTATATAAATCCATGGTATTCCCACACTTTGAATACTGTGTGCAGTTCTGATCAGTGCATTTCAAAAAGAGATGCATTAGAAATGGAAAAGGTATAGAGAAGGCCAACAAAAATTAGTACGGGTATGGAACAGCTTCCATCTGAGGAGAGATTAAAAAGACTGGGACTGTTCAGCTTGGAAAAGAGACGACTAAGGGGATATGATAGAGATCTATAAAATCACGAATGGTGTGGAGAAAATAAATAAGGAAGTGTTATTTTACCCCTTCACATAACATAAGAACCAGGGGTCACATAATAAAATTAATGGGCAGTAGGTTTAAAACAAACAAAAGGAAGTACTTCTTCGCACAGTGCACAGTCAACATGAGGAACTCATTGCCAGGGGGTGTGGGGAAGGTGAAAATTATAACAGGATTTAAAAAAGAATTAGAAAATTCCATGGAGGATAAGTCCATCAATGGCTATTAGCCAAGATGGTCAGGGATGTGTCTCAACCTCTGACTGCCAGATTCTGGTACTGGACAACAAAGGATGATCACTTGATAATTGCCCTGTTCTCTTCTTTCCCTCTAAAGCATTGCCCACTGTCCAGAAGATACTGGGCTAGATGGATCATTGATCTGACCCAATATGGCCATTCTTATGTTCTTATGAGTCCTGACCGTGGATCTGGTGCTATAGGCCTCTGATGTGATTTCCCCACAACAATCTCTGATCTAAATGGACATAAGTACAGTGGAAGGGCATGGTGCAATATGCCAAAGTCATGCTGTAGAAAGTATGGAAGATATCTTTGCAATAAACAAACCCTGATTTTTTTTTTTCCCCTCCTGGCTCTAAACTACTGCTCCAAACATTCTGTAGGACTGATGCTGTTGCTTATCATATGAGGGGTATCTCATGAGGCAAAAGTATACTTGCTATCAAACACGGATTTAAGGGCAGGCGACCCAGGTGACCGCCTGGGGTGTCAGGCTTGGGGTGTGCCAGGCTCAAGGTGCTGTTTTTGTTGTTAGCAACAAAAGGGAAAATAGAATGTTTGAAGTAAAATGTTTCAGGTATTCCATATGTGGATTCATTTTGCAAGAACCCTCCTAGAATGTTCTGGACCTTTGTAGAATCTCGTGGAACCTTCCAGACTTTCTGAGAACTACCTTTTCCTTGAACCTTCTAGAATGTTGTCAGCCAGTCAGTGAGATATAAGAACGAAGTGAAATGAAGTGAGAGCTATTGTGAACCTTGTTTTATTGTGTAATTGTGAAAGTGTACTTGTGTTTTAAGACTTGAGTGTAAGTAGTGACTAATAAAGGACACATTTAATGAGATGCCAGAGATATCTATCAAACCCCTATCTATGCAACAGTATAAAAGAAATACTGTTACTACTTTTGCCGTGCTTAACGCATAATGTTTGATGACTTTCTAAGACTACGGAACATAGACTTTTGCTCTCCCTAATGCTGTTTGTTTTCCTCCATAGAAAATAAAAGATGCCCCCGAAGAAGCCTTCAGGAGCTCAGGATAGGAAGCGCCTATTACTCCCCACCCCCTGTCCCGATTTTTCACATTTGCTATCTGGTCACCCTATTATGCAAGCATGTCCAGAATTTTGTCTGAGGCATCTCCTTAAAAAACATGGGCTTGTTAACTTTAAGCATGTGAGCGGTCCATTGAACTCACTGCGACTATCTGCATGCTTAAAGTTAAGGGTGTGCATAAGTCTTTGCAGGATCAAGGCCCAAGTCATGAGTCTGGCATTTGTATGCACAAGGGGTTTTTATTGACCTGAAAATGTTAACCTGCTGTGTTCCCTAACTATGCGTTCTGGATCTGGAGAGGGTTCCTTTCAGCAAGAAGAGCAAGAAAATGCTGCTAAAACCAAATCTGCTTAGTTTGACGTTTTTGTTAAAGGTCTAAGTCAGTTTTTTTGCATGAATACTTGCTAAAATTATTCCACTTGCACAGCCAACCTCTCCAGAGCTGTTTGGAAAAAAATCTTTCCCGGATATTAAAAATTGACGACTTCATTTCAGGACCAGATTAGCAATTTTGCTCATGGCAAATGCAGCTAGCAAATGTTCTTACTTGTGCTCCCTTTTTACAGGAGCGGTAATTGTGCCGTGCGGTTATTGCTCATGATATTTTCTCCGTCGGATTTGTTTTAAACCAACATCTTTATATCTTAAGTCACACTTCAGCCTCTGGATTTCAGCAGTGCCACATGGGGGAGCGAGGGTGGCAGAATCTGGCCCTGAGATTTTGCTAAAAAGGACCCTGTGGGTTCTGTCTCCAGGTCTGCCACTGACCTTGGACAAGTCAACCCCGTGCCTCAGTTTCCCTTCCCCTCCCTTTATCTACACAGAGCTCTTTGTGGCAGAGACTGTCTCACCAGTTGTCTGTGAGGCCCCTGTTACAATGGGACCTTTAAGTTGAGGCTTCTGGGTAATACAAAAAATAACTATCCCTAGCTGTGGGTGGTCAAGGAGGGATGGGGCCCAGTCTTTATGGGCTCTAGAGAGAGTTGTTACCTACAGGATTGCACCAGTCTGTTGGGCTATTTCATTTAGCACATCCTGTTGGTTTCCAACATGGCAGCCTGTGGAGGGGGTTATCTGTTATCCATGTCACCATCAAGAGTTGATTGGCCAGTAACCTCTGCAGTAGAAGATCAAGAGGTAACCTGATTCTGCTGTATGAGTACCTTCACGGGAGAAAATACCAAGTACTAGAGAGCTCTCTATGCTAGCAGAGAGAGGCAGAACAAGAACTAGTGACTGGAAGCTAAAGCCAAACAAATTCAAATTAAAAAGTATACACACTTTTTTTTTTTTTTTAGAGAGACAAGGTGGGTGAGGTAATATCTTTCATTGGACCAACTTCTGTTGGTGAAGGAAGCACGCTTTTGAACTACACAGAGCTTAACCACTGGAACAAACTACCAAGGGAAGTGGTAGATTCTCCATCTCTTGATGTCTTCTGATCAAGACTGGATGCCTTTCGTGAAGATGCTTTAGCCAGACACAAGTTATTGGGTGCAATACAAGGGAACAGAGTGAAATTCTCTGGTCTGTGATATCCAGGAAGGCAGACCAGATAATCTAATGGTCCCTTCTGGCCTTAAACTCTTATAAATCCATGAATCTAAGTTTTTGCATTTGCTGCATACTCACCAAGGTCGATACAAGGAGTTCTATGAATCTGTCAGTGGCTTATTGCATTCTCGGGGGCAAATTCAGATTTGATGTTTTTTTCCATTCACTTTGAACAAGAACTACACCATGAAATGTGGGCTGTTTTATTTTACTGGGCCTGCAGGAGCTTAATAGGCATCTGTGTGGCTCAGCTGTGGATCAACCTGATTCAGGAGCCAAATCTATCAGCTCACCTCTTTTTTTGCTTGGCTTGCTTTTAGAGCTATGCCTTTGTTTCTGCACAGTTCTATGGCAAGCTACTATTCTTCCACATCCATCAATGTAACCTAGCCCCAAGGGTGGTGGCCTAAAAACTGAACTTGCGACATTCAGAGGCCCAAGTCTGCAAATCTTACTCTCGTAAGTGAAGATTTGCAGGATTGGGCCCATAGCGAGGTCAATGGTCTATGAGGAACTTTATGACGTCTGTCTTTTAGGACACTTTACTGTGTTTATCCCTCACTCCCTGATCACCTCCGACGCTTTCCCACATGACAAAACCCTAAATCTCCCCTTCCCAACTGCAACAATTATCTTCCTTACCGCAACTTTTCCTCTGCAACGTCTACAGGAGAGCTGTGTTGCCAGTTCAAAAATCTGGGCCACATTTACGAGCGGAATGGAAAAGTCTGAATTTACGTCAGAAAATAACAATACTGGGCTGGCTGCATTTCTCATGCTTTTAATTAAATCTCTATTTTAATGGCTCAGAAGCTGCAGTGGGCTGCTCTAAAGTGTCTCAGGAAACAGCAGTTCCTGAATTTAGGTACAACTAAAGTGGTACAAATAATTGTATAGCGAGTGGTACAACTAATCGTATAGCGCTGGGGTAGGCAACCTATGGCACGCGTGCCGAAGGCGGCACACGAGCTGATTCTCAGTGGCACTCTCACTGCCCGGGTCCTGACCACCGGTCCGGTGCCGAAGGCGGCACACGAGCTGATTCTCAGTGGCACTCTCACTGCCCGGGTCCTGACCACCGGTCCGGGGGGCTCTGCATTTTAATTTAATTTTAAATGAAACTTCTTAAACATTTTAAAAATCTTATTTACTTTACATACAATAATAGTTTAGTTCTATATTATAGACTTATAGAAAGATCTTCTAAAACTGTTAAAATGTATGACTGGCACGCGAAACCTTAAATTAGAGTGAATAAATGAAGACTCGGCACACCACTTCTGAAAGGTTGCCGACCCCTGGTATAGCGCACCCTTGCAAGTTGACAGAAGACTTCCCTGGGAATCATGGACTAAAGTGAAAAAAGGAAAGTGTGAGGCTGAGACGACAGAGTTTGCAAGTTAGGGTGAAATCCCACCGACTTCAGTGGGGCCGGGAGTTTTGCCATTGACTTCAATAGAGAGAGGACTTCACCATCAGTGTCTTCAAAAGGGCGAGGGGTCCAGGTGGGACAGCAGAAGTATGAGGCTGGCAGAGCAGAGGCGTTGTGGCAGAAAGGGGCTAAGCCTGATGGAAGTCAGAGGAACAAATCCATGGTTAGCTTTCACCGCCAAGGGTGGTAATTTTAACTTGGTTTTATAGAGGGCTGTGGAGGTAGGGGTAGTTTTGGACTGGGAGGTTGTTTTGGCTGGAGTCTTGGATTCCCAGGAGCACTGAAATCAGATAGAGGAAGGCTTGCGAAAGAGGGAAACAGATGGCAAAGGATGAATGCATGACTCAGAATTTTAAGCAGAGGAAGGTTCAAGGAACGGGTAGGTCATGATGAAAGGAAGATGTAGGAAGGAGAAAGCTGGGGTCAAGGATGACTCCAAGTTTTCTGGCTCTGGAAACAAAATGGAGAGCATGTGTAGCAAGAGGTATGAAGACCTCTTACCACACAGGAGGACACGGAGGCTGGCTGTGATACCCCCACACTGAGGCGTCTCTCTGCTTTCATTTGTGTCTTTCAAAAGCCTTTAATTCTATTGACTTTACATGAAAAGGCTCATACAAAGAGCCCAGTCTAAACTAGATGAGTAATGCAATGGTAAAACAAACTTCCAAAGTAAACTCACTGTGATAGGGGATACAATAAAACCTGTTTGCTTTACTAGTTTTGCCTTCTCGCCCTGCTTTTAAGGGAAGAGCAGGTGAGAGAATGGGAAAGGAATTAAATCAGAAAAACCTTCATGGACCCTCCCTGTTTCTGAGAACTGGACCCCTACATATCCTCCCGTGTAGCCTTGTCTTACACATATGCCAGGTATGAATCTCCCATGAGCCACCTTTGGGCAGTTATTCTCTTACTGTTGGCATGGATGCGGACTTCCAGAGTTGGAGTATCACTGCAGTAGCTGCCTTTATAAATGCTGCTCACTGTGATTTCTTCCTCTCCTGTCTCTTCCAGCACTATTGGGTCATGCAACAGGTGGGATTTTGCAGCTACGAAGCGCGCAGGATTTCAAATCCAGTCAGCATCCCATTGTTTCAAAGAACATACATTCCCCGAAGTGACTGAAATGTCAGTGGATAGCCTGGGCCAGGTGAATAGGGGTTTCCCTTTATTTAGGGTACAAATGTATCAATGGTGGTTATGGAGATTTACCATCTGGGAAGTGTATGCAGTGAGACTCTCTCTCCTTCACAGTAGCTGCTTTCTCGAGGCTGTCTTTCAGCCTTGGTGGCTGTTGTAGTAAGATGAAGCCCTGAAAAATAATCCCTTGTCAGAGGCCCAGTATGAGGCCTAAGGCCTGAACTAAAGTATTAGTCAAGACTTTGCTAACATAAAGCTAAGTTAAGCTGTGAGCCAGAGGCAGGCCCTGCTCACAGAAGCTGGCAAGGAAAGGGCTGATGTTGCACAAATATACATATCTAAAAAATACGGGACACTAGAGATAGAAACATATGCCCTGATGGTACCAGAACACTCTGATACTTGCACATTCCCCACAGATAACAAGGACAGGGTCAACAGGGTAATATGATGGATAGAGTTGTTTTGTTCAAACCAACATGTACAAGGTGAGAGGCAGCACCTTACTGCGTAGAAGGGTTGTACCTTACTACGTAGGCGGGTTGCACCTCAATACGTCAGGAGTGATGTGTAACTTGTTTGTACCTGTGTATAAGAATGCACCCGAGTGGATGTCTTTGTCTGGCCTAGGGGGCAGTGGAAAGTCCCGCCACTGACTGAGCCAGTCCATTGTCAGGGAGCACATATGTACCAGCAGAACTATAGATATGTGATCCGGGGAGCTAGAGACTGTTTCGTTTGGCAATAAACCTGGCCGGGTGCCTTCGTACCTTATCAGAGTCTGTGGTCATTGGGGGTTCTCTCGGGGTCTGCTGTGTCAGCGATCTGCGCAGAGCCGGGGCAGCACACAGAGGGAACACGCATGCAGCTGACTGTTATCAACATTGAACAGAGCAGAGCACCACACTGGTAGCGTCTGACAACATCTGTCTGTCATTGGTGACACAAAATAACGAGGTGTTGATGTGTAAATCTACCCTCCATGGGCTCAGACGTGAGCCCAGCTGCGCACCCAGAGAGGGGGATGAAGGGGAAGCAGCTGCTGACAGGCAAGCGATCCGTGTCCACATCCTCCCTTGCAGGCAGAACCTTGGCTCGTCCCCAACACCTGAGCCTGCGCAGGTGAGCTAGTGCAGTAGGGGAAGTAAGAGGGACCAGCTAAAGGCTGGCACAGGTTATTCCCGACCCCAGTTGTAGAGCAAAGTAACGCTCACAGCAAAGTCTGCTTCAACTGAAGCAGCATCCGGCTTTATTCTGAAACCACAACACAGCACCTCGGGAGCCAGGCAGCTGTAGCATTGAGCAGACACTGGCTGGCACTTGCTGAGTTCTTATACAGCCAGTGCTGGGGGCCTCAGGTGGGCAACAGCCATGGGGGGATAAGCTAGACTAATTCAGTGACAAGCCCTGCACAGGCTGCATGTGTTCCTTGCAACCCCACCCTCCAGGAATCAGGAGGGAAAGTACAATCACTAGTTCCTCTCCTGCTCTTGGGGCAGGACACAGATGTGCTTCCCCTTCTCCATGCTGGTGTGTAGGGTCCAATCCAGCCTGGAATGTACACTAAGATGATCCTGCCCCTCCCAAGTGAGCCTTGGAATTCTTCACCTGTTGGTTCCCTGATCCATCGCCCATCGGTAGAGAATGTGTGACTGGTTTTGCTGCGGATTGTTTGCTGTTCACTCGCAGCTGAAAAGTCCAGAGCTGCAGCTTGAACTAGACGAACTGTTGCTGTCTTTCTTTTGCCTTCTGCTTTCCCACAATGCCCCTTCCAGCCAAGCTCCGGACACTCTTCATTGTTAATGTAAGTTCATGTTCCGTTTTAATAAAACTCACACCCTGGAGAGTTTCTTTCAGATGGCCCTGCTCCCCCCACCCTCCCAAGCAGGTATCCGGTTATGAACGTAAAACTTCACAGCTTGCGAGGATCGGCCAGGGAAAAACGGAATCATTTCCTTTGCGTTAACCTCTGGAATAAAACAAACAGTCTCCGAATTAATTGGGAGCAAGATGGTGTAGAACGCATCCATTGTGCCCTTTGCCGTGTCTTAAGGGCAGCATGACTGGATGGATACATCCTCCTTGGTAAAGAACCTAGGACAAATTCTCTTCTCTTATGCTGCTGTAACCGAGTGATTTAATGGATGCTGGAGAACTTGACCCATTAGGAATGACTGGGCTCTGGGAAACGCTGCAGAGTGGTGTAGTTGTGGCGGGGAGGGAGAGGAGTCACTTTGCTGGCAGAAGTTTTTCTTAAATACATGGCTGACCTAGGTCTGGCATAGACTACGCTAGAAGGTTTTACTCGTAAAATTTCTGCCAGCATTGCTATGACTTTAGTGTCCATTCACACTTGGCTGCATTTCAGGGCGATGATATCAGAAAAATTCGGGGTGGGGGGCTGGGAGCAAAGTTGTCAGCATCTAGAACATTATATGTAATTATCATGTCTGCGGAGGCAAAAAGTGGAGCACAGAGACGCATGAAAAGTTGGGGGCTTGGGGGAGAGCAAACAAATGTCTGGGGTGGCAACTGCCCCCCTTGCCCCACTGCAAATGATGCCCCTGCTGGTGTAGTGTGTCCTCACAACCACAGGGTGCATTGGCCAAAGACTCCCTGCTCTGTGGAGAGGCGCCTGTGTCCCCCACACCACTGTTCCGCGCGTTGATGCATGAGAAACTTTTGAAGTGCATTGTGGAACACTGGGAATTGAGAGAATTTAGGGTCCACTTCCCATAATTCCCTCTGTTCCATCCCATAAACTTTTCTCTTCTGTGCCACTTTCTTAAAATTCCCACGGTTCCCTCTATTCCATCCCATAATCTCCTCTTTCCTCCTGCCAAATTCCAATCTCGCCATCAACTCACTGGCAAAAGCATAGATGCAGCAGAGGTCAGGAGGTCTGTCTTGTCGGCTTTGTGAACGGTGACTGATTCGTCTCTATTTGCAGAACCTCTGTTACCACCACTGTGGCCAGCCGGGCAGCAGTGAACATGAGAACTGAGATAGGAGGATGTGGACTGTGAATGGAAGACGACAGATGCTGCAGGCGTTCACTGACCAGATACATGCAGTGGAGTGGTGGTTCTGGCCTGTGAAACGCACACGGATCCTGATGCAAATATAGCAGCAGAAGGCCACATTTCTGGAGCTCTGCGCCGAACCCACCCCAGTCCTCCAGTGATTGGGGTTGCAAGCTTCCAGAGTGCAGGTTGCTATCAGTTGGTGGGCAGGCATTTCAGTCCACTCATCCCCTACCTCTTTCCTGGAAAATCTCTGTTGAGGGCAGTCATCATCTGGGTGCACAAGGCCATAAAACATATCCTGCTGCAGCATTGTGACTCTGGGAAACGGGCAGGATATAACAGATGGAATTGAAGAAATGGGCTTCCCTAACTGTGCTGGGGTGATAGACGGGATCCCGATTCTGACCCTGCCCACCTAAGTACATAAACAGAACTAGGCAATTTTCCATGATTGTGCGAGCATAGGTGGATCACCGGGGATGTTTCACTGATATTAACAATAGGTGGTCGGGGAGATGCATGAGGAATAGGGCTGCCTTTCAAACCCTCTCTCTAGCTGTGTGTGGTGGGTGGTCGTGGTATGTGCAGGGATAGTATAGTAAACAATGTTAAACTTGTAGAAGCAGTGGTGATCCTGGTGTATACATCACTAATGTGGGTGCCAAAGGCCCCAAGAAAGCAAGTGCTTGAAGCGGTTCGAGGCTTTTGTGCTGCTACCCTCGTCACATTACTGGTGCTACCAGAGCACATAGAAAAGTGGTGTGGAGAGGTGTCATACCACAGCAGGAGAAACAAAGCTCCTCTTCTTAGCAATGTACGGGCAGAGATCAAACAAGCCTTGCTTGGAAATCTCCGTGAAATTGTCCCAGAGGACAAAAAGGCTGGGCAAGCCGAGCTGCCCCAGAAGCTCCACAGGCAGAGAAGACTTGTGGTGGCCGGCTCGTTCTATGAGCCAGTTCAAACCAAGCCACCAGCGCCAACGACGACCGTTTCTACCTCTTCCCCGAATCTAATCCCAGAACGTTTTGTATTTCGACTTGTAAATTTATTGGCTGCAGGTTTCTGGTCCAAAACATATTTTGGTTTGCAACAGTATTTCTGCAAAACCGCCCAGGCTGAATGCCCTGTTGCAAGGATTCGTTTGTACTTCGATGTATTTAATGGAATGCTCAGGCATTGGTTGGCATGTGTGTCTCTTCCAGTTCTGAATGTGTTAAAACAGGCGATGTGAAGCCGAGAGCTAATGTGACAAAATTAGTATGATGGATATTAAGCCTAACTGGCGGGCAAAATAATGAGGGGATGGGCGATTCCACCCATCGCTCCCTTCTTAGGGCCTTAAAAGGAAGAGATTTTATAAAGAAAAATTTAAAAGATGGAAAAGAACAGAGGCAACTGGAGCGAGCGTCCCCATCATGCCTGCCACACACCCCGGCCTCTCCTGGGATCAGAGTTACCATCTGTGATGCCACCTCCGAGACTGTCAGACGAGGTTTTTCCTTCCAGAAGCCTTTCCAGCTAAAGGGAAAGAAAACAAAAAGTGGTGTTAAAACGAGAGCCTGGGTTAATACTTTACATTAAAACATTTGTAACTGTTTTTCCTTCTTTTCTGTGTATTCAATAAAGGGTTAAAAAGATTTGTTTAATAGTATGTTGGCCAGAGTGCTAAGCAGGGTACAGTCTGTGATTTCCAAGCCCCAGACCTGGTTTTACATGGTTGACTATTACCATAACTGGGTTATGTTAACACTTTAAGCCCTTATATTCCATCTTAATTAATAAAACAGATTCCACAGCACCCAGCTCCGCACAGTAGCAGCCACTTTGGGGGGCAGCACCAGATGTTTAGTTGCCCTCCTTTGTCTTCTGGTAGGACTGCTGCAGTTCCTTGCCCTTTGCTCGGCAGTGGAACTCATCCCCGTCATGCCCCAGCTTCTGCCGCTCCATTGCAATGTGCAAATAAACATCTTTATGCCTATGGGAACTCTGCAGCTGGGCTTGCACCTCCACTTTCCCCCCACAGGCCGAGCAAATCCAGGACTTCTTTTCTTGACTAGGTAGCAGCACGAGGCTTAGCTGCGGTTTTACCTGTGGCTTTACCTGGAGTTAAACCTGTGTGCTTGCAAAGGTGGGCTAGCAGGAAGAGAGGCATTTCCTAACATGCTGGGTATTGTGAAGCAGTGAGGGGTGGGGTGACCGCTGTGGAGCAGAATTCAAAAGTTCGACCAGAGTGGTCAGTGCCACCATGGGGACACAGGCAATGTGGGATTGTTTCCGGAGGGCGGTTTGCTTCGGTACACGTAATGCAGGGTCTTCCCAGGCATTGCACCACTCGGGGAGGTGGTTTAACTTGACTGACAGAACTTCAGGGTTTTGTTGGCAGGACTCAGAATTGTGCGTGGATGCGTGCGAGGCTGTGCTGACAAGGCATGTTTTACCAGTAAAACAGGCCTATGGATGCATCTGCACTAGAGAATTGAAGTGGTTCAACTGCTCTGGTAGTTTAGCACAACTGGTTTCGGGTATCCATGCTGAATTGGCTGAGGAACTGCTGTTCTAAGCTGTGCGTAGTTGCCGCTGGAACTTATCCCCTGGTTTCTAGCATAGCTCCCAGATGCAGTGTACATTGGGAGATTTCGCCAGGCCCTTGGGACAGCAGGGGACAGCTGTAGGAGGACAAGTTAAACCATTTTAGATAGTTTGTGTCCGTACTGGCATTAAACCAGTTCAGGCTGAAGCAGTACCAAGCCCTGCTGAAAGCAAGCCTCATTTGGCGAATCGTTTGCAGAACGTTCGGAACGTTGCTCTGTGAGGTGGAGGGGGTGGTGAGTTACTATGCGGAGGCTACAGCTTGTTTGTAGCCTGTTACAGGTTTCTAGTGTGGACATGGTTTAGGGCACTTGCGCCAGGTGCCCACACTGGTACGGGGGGGGGGAAGGTTTATGACACATAACTTTGCTTAACTTGCCCAACTCCTGTCTGCCCTGCACTGTGTGGAAGTATTTGAGATGCCTGAGGAGAAAGGAGCCTTTCCCGCTCTACAGGCAGAAGGGGAGGAGATCTACCGACTGCTCTGAATGCTGACAGAGAGAACCTCCCTTGCCTGGATGCCAGACTCTGCCCTACTATCCCACGGTGACACAGCCTGTACACTGTTTGGGACGGGGACTGTGGGTTTGTTCTGTGTTTGTACAGCGCCTAACACAACAGGATCCTGCTCCATGACTGCAGCTCCCAGGCACTGTGATTATACAAATAATAATAATAAGCTGCCAGCTATGGGCCCTGCTCACGCCATTAGCCTGCTGGCATATGGGCATATGCCAGGGCCTTCTGACCTTAAAGTCTATGAGGAGATGCCATATTGGTTTTCAAAGGATCAGGAAAGCATGCACTGGGCTGAAAGCTCCTCTCAGCCTGGAGTAAGCTTGTGCTGCTCCCTGCTGTGATCCATTTGCTTTTCTCCTAGGGCACAATATCATCCTCTGGGCCAGACCCCCAGCTGGTGTGCAAATGCACTTAGTTTCATTGACTTCACAGGAGCTTATGCCGGTGTTCACCACTGTGCACCTTGTGGCTGTTGCTGGCTTTTCTCCAAATAGAAAGGCTTCTAGACATCAATGAGATCTGCTTTCTCATGCCAGACTCCAAAGTCTGGCACCCTGGAAATACAGGGTTGGACCATTGCTCTGTCCAGGCCAGGACCCTCCATCTAGCAAGGTCTGGCAAAGATGAACTCCCCAAATGCTACATCTCGTTTGCAGTGCAATACTGTAAGTGTGGGCACAGAGAGAGAAAATTCCCTGGTAGAGTTTTCACTAGCCAGCCCTCAGGTATGAACCCAAATTCCCTGCATGGAGTACACATGCAACTACAATGGAAGTTGCATCCACGTGGCTCAGTACAAAAGCATTTATGATGATTCTCCAGTTGTTTTGCATAGGACCCTGGCTGGCGAATTCAGGCAGTTGATGAAGCAAGCTGGAGGACAGAAATTGAATTAGCCAGCCCTTCATAATCCAAGACTATATCAAACCAACCTGACAAGGAGACAGACTATTCATTACTCACTTTGGTGCCAGCCACGTTGACTCCTACAGATGTTACTCAGGAGATTGGCAAATTCTCTGGAAGCGCCATAAAGTTAAACGATTGCTCGAAAAGATGGGATTGAACTGCGGAATATGAAACACGGTACGTGGAACAGCATTTCTTGGGAAAACACCCATAAATTATTCCAGTGCATGGATGAGTAAATTTATGCCCCAAAGTTGGACTGTTTCAAGAGATCATTTTGAAAAATTCGTCAGGAAATGCATTATTTGGACCAATAATAACTGAAGCGTCTGGAGGGGGATTAGAAAAATGACATCTGTGTTCAATAAGCACTTAACTGAACTGTATGGGGTGGGGGAATCCTGGGTTTCCAAAGTACTCCAGCAGGATAGCACAGTGAAATCAGTAACAAACAAGTCAGAAGCATGAGGGAGCCTCCCATGAGCCACTCATACACCGAAGATATGGATGACTCTGCAGTATCGCCAACCCCAAGCATTCAAAAATGATTCAGGCTGCCCAAAATCATGAGATTGGCCTAAAAATCGTGAGTGTGAGGAGTTGTTTAGTTTTGTTTTAATGTGGAGTTTATTTGCCTGCTGGCTTTTGAACCTTTTAAGATTCCCGTTTTCAAGCTTATCTCTGCAACGAGGAGGGTTAGAAAATTACTAACTTTTAGTTTTGTTTGAAATGAAAGCGGAGGGTCTCACGCCAGGGCTTTAAGAAAAGTACCAAAGATAGCGAGACTCGGGATGAGATAGCGGGAGCTGGCAATGCTGTACTGGGCACGGCAGCCTCCTGTTAACTCTGCCATGGGCATCATGCCCACCACACCTTTCCCCACCTGGGCCTGACTTGGTACTCACCATATGGCCCAGAGATTGTTTGTGGGCCTTAGCCGTGGCTCTGACAGGCCCCGTCAGTGGATAAGGCCAACGGGCTGTGTGGAAACTGCTTATGTGCACAGCCAGGCCTTTTGGGAC
The DNA here is from genome assembly GCF_028017835.1 of Emys orbicularis. Taxonomy (NCBI): domain Eukaryota; kingdom Metazoa; phylum Chordata; order Testudines; family Emydidae; genus Emys; species Emys orbicularis. The sequence goes on along the minus strand of NC_088692.1, from coordinate 83,435,500 downwards.
AGTGATTTGTGCTTGATTTCTGGGCCTCGGAGCATGATCATGTGAGCCTTTGACAGTGAGTATTATGGGGGCTCAGTCTTCAGTCCCCTCGGGCAAATCCAGAAGTGGGGCAACTGGAGAGAGTTTCTGCCAAACACACAAATGGGAAAGAACATGGCCTGGCAACTTCCATCAGTTGGTGAGGGACCGAGGCGCACCTTCTACTAGGGGCTGCTGGGAGAGGGGCTGAAACTGGAGTGATGGGAGAGACTGGAAGCAATGAGAGGAAGGGGTTGGGGTTTCTTTATTCTGTCATGCGACAAGCAGGCCTGAGAGTGCTAGGCCGAGCACAGGCCCTGGGTTCTGAGACTAGGAGTTTGTAGAATGTCACTGGACCCATTTTATCCCTTTCTCGGGCAAAAGCTCTCCAGTAGCAGGGACAGTGGCTTCTAGCAACACAGTCCCTCTCGCTCTCCCCCCCGCCATCTTTGTTTCAGGAACGTGCTTTGCAGGCTGTTGTGTGGAGATAATTGGCCAGATGTGGGAGCATTTGACCCGTGGATCCCTCTTCCCTCCAGAATAGTGGAACTTGTGTCTCCTTCTGAGAAAAGCCTAAGAGAAGCTTGTTACGTTGAGGACGTGTTTTGAATCTAGCCCAGGTCCCCAGCGACTGAAATCTGTTACCACCTGATGGCTGCTGGGGGGTGCGCCGAGCAATAGAAATAGGGTGTGGCAGTTACTAGACGTGTCCAGTGGCTGTTTCTGAAGCAACATAACACATTTTCATTCAGGGGAGGCGGTCACCGTTCGACACCTGAGCCAATCGCAATTCAGAAAGGAAAAGGTTATAAACACAAGAGTTAGCAGCTGTTTGACGCGGAGCCAACAGGTGTGTCTGCTGTGCAGACTGGGTCTCTGTAACTGCACCCCTTTGGATAGAGGCTACAGAGTCCTATCACCCCGGCCACTGGGGAGAGCCATCTACAACTAACCCAAGATCGGGAATGCTGCCAGCTGTAAGGATCCCAGCCAACAAGACACTGCAGAGCTTGGGAAAGAACCGAGACGCTGCCATTCTTGTGAAGCTCTGAAGAGTCCGGGTGACACACGCTGCATGTGGATCCTCTCTGGAAGATGATCAGAGGGGAATGTGTGTTCTAATTAGGAGCGACGGAAGCTCCCTAAAAGTGTGGGGGGGGGCACTGGTGCCCGAACCGTGGCCCTGCCCTTGCGCTGTCCCCTTTCCCCCAAGGCCCCACCCTCCATTCGCTCCTCTCTCCCTCTACCTCGCCCTTACAGCCAGTAAAAAGTGATGGGGCCATGGCCCCATTTCCCCCCTGCCTCCCCCCATTCCAGTGCCCTGGTCCTAATGTATAGAAATGTAAATGTTATCCTGCATTTAAATATATATAACAGCAACTAAGTGGAGAAGTCTATATAAGAATCGGTAGATTTGCTACCTAATCACTTTTATTTAAAAATTATACAGAGGGTTTCTCAATATTGTTGACAGTGTTTTCTTTCATACATTCTCAGGCCAGAAGGGACCATTGGGATCATCTACTCTGACCTCCTGGATAACACAGACCAGAGAACTTTCCTGAATGAATTCCTTTTGAACCCGAAAAACATCCCCTCTTGATTTTAAAATGTCCAGCCATGGACCATCTCCCCCAGCCTCCGGTAAGTTATTTCAGTGGTCAGTTACTCGCTCTGTTAGAAGCTGGCACCACATTTCTTGTTTGTCTGTGTATGAAATGTCTGTTTATGAAGGAATTGTACAGTGGTCTCTCTTTGATGCTGATTGGGAACTGTTATTAGCTGTTACAGTCAGGATTTTACATACAGCAGCCCTAAGGTTTGACTCTGTGTTAGGCTTCCTGAAAAGCCAAATCTCTGGCCTTTGCTTCAGCAGAGAGTTAGGCTGAGATGCAGAGAGAAGAGGAGTTAAACATGTTCTCAGGGTCCCCTACCCTATTACACCTGCCCGTACTCTCTCCTTCTCTTCATTCGAGATTTTCCCCTCATCAGTGCTGTAAAGAAACCTGGACAGCTCGTGGAGGCTCTGTCATTCGGTTGCAGCCTTTCTCCTCAATGCTGAGTGACAAATAGGGGCCTGGAAGGCGCCTCGCTCTATTTGCCAGTCAGAGGCTTGGCTCCGGATACCAAACATATGTCTGTCTTTTCTCCTACGGCTGCTGCAGCATTATTGGGTAAGGAGGAGGCGGAGTGCACCGAGCAGAGGAGGAACCGCTCTCTGGAACACAGGCAACATTTACCTTCTCCGACAAAACTTTGGCTTGTGCTGTTTACCTTCTTTTGCCCTCTTTTCTTAAGTAAACTTGAGGGCAGTAAATTGTGAAGAGGCTGATCTGGGTCTTATCACTCACTGTGGGTTGTATTCATCTCCCATGATCTGTGACCTCCTGACTGCATCAGCAGTTGGCAGGAGCAGAAGGTCATAGATCATTATTCCTTAACCGGTCCCAGGAGGTTTTTCTGTTCTGCAGGGGTTTGATTGTGGAGAGCCACACAAGACTGGCAAGTGTATGCTTAGTAAATGACTCCATCCATCTTTCCTCATTGCCTCTGCCCCCTCGGCTACGGGAGCTTAAAATTGGCTCGCTCTTAAACTTTAAAAGCCAAATGCATTTTAAACGGGGTGCCAGGACCTACTCTAGCTGACAAGAAATATTTCTTATACAGAACCGGTGTCTCCTTTCACAGCTGGAAATTGAAAAGCCCCGGATCAGTCTTTTTCTCTCCAAAACCTTTAATTGGTATCATTCACTTGGGTTCCTGGAGTTCAATTAACATAAAATAGGAGCCAGTTAGCCTTTCCCGGTGCCCTCGGGAGCATGCTCCATATAATTCACCGAGACAATAATTCACTGAGACAATGGCTTTGTTTTATGGAGAGCCCTCAAGGATATGTTGTCCTTAGGAGTGTTTGGGCACATTCATTGCTCCAAGGGACGGATGTCCCAACTCGAAAGCCCTGAACCCTGCCCTGCCACGTAGAGCTGATAAAGATTGTTCACATTTTGGGCAAAAATTTGAAATAAATAAAAATTAAGCAAAAATTTGGAGCAATTTCCCTCCCCCTTCCATGGTTTGACCAGTAATGACGCTGATTGGCAATCTTCAGATATTTCAAAATGCAAATAATTTAAAATTTTTAAACTTTCCAATTACGGGGGGGAAGGAAAGTTTTATTTTTATTTTTTTAAGTCACTGACTTATTTCCCTTTTTCTCTAGCCAGCTCTGCTGCCCCATCACGAATCTTTTGCGACGGGCCCTCCCACAGCTGGGAATTGGAGATGAATACAGCCCTTGATGTTGAAATGACATCTCAGATTTGTCCTGACTACACTGGAAAGCTTTGTGTGGTTTTACTTTCCCATAGATGGCTGGTCGAACTTCAAGGTTTTCTATGGGCCAGGTAGAATACAAGGTGATGACAGAGGATGAGCAGTCTGGATTGTGGGTATTTCATAGCTGGTGGGGCATACTGGTGAACAGATCAAATATCAGGGCTCCCTACGCAAAGCGTTAGTGTGATGGGGTGTGGCCCCCCCACAGGCAACGAGAGAGTTAATTGCGTCTGAGGCCAATTAACCATATGCCTGCCCCTGGAGAGTGGGCAGGCTGGGGAAAGAGCTGCATGGTGACTTTAAAGAAAGGACATCTGGAGCAGAAGGGGCCTGTGGACGGACAGGGAAGAGCTAGAGAACAGAGCAACCAGGGGAGTTAAGGAGGGAAGGCCAGGGGGAGAGTTGGCCCTGGGAGTCAACCTGAATAACAGTCTGGCCAGAGGCCAGGGGAGACAGAGCAGCTCCGGGGGTAGGGCTGCCTCTTATCTGGGTTTTACAGGATGGTCCCGTTTTTGAGGTAGCAGACCTGTGTCCAGTTATAAGGGCTCAGGTTCATTCCGGAGGTCCAGGTTTCTTGCACCTCAGAGGTGGCAACCCCACACTGGGGTGGAGCATGCTCGGGCAGTGAGGAGCCTGGATAAAAGAACAGGATCTGGACTCCCAGGGAGGAACGGAGCCAGGGGACATTCAAAGGGAGGAAAGGTCAGGCCTGAGGCGGGCAGAAGTGGGTTTTCACTTTTACTTTGGGGTTTTGCTGGGGCATTCCAGGGGGATCCCTGCAAATTCCTGCAAGAAGGGCGAACCCAGCGAAGCGGTGGGAGAGGCCTGCCGACAGGCCTGAGTGGTAGGAAGAAGTCCAAGGAGGTGGCAGCAAGGAGTTTGGTGGAGTGAACCTTGATTGTCTGTCCTGGGCTCCCTGGCCTGGAACACAGTGTAGAGGGCAGGCCTGGGGTCACCTACCAGCCATTCGTGAGGTGGCATGAAGCCTCTGAGGCAGGAATATGGACCACGGCAAGCCCTGAGACAAGGGTGTATGGACCACAGGGCCCCGAATCAAGGGCGGCAGACGTGACTGAGGGAGCGGACTCTTGGTTTAGTTGGACTTTGTTACCCTGGAAGGCGTGGGACTGAATGTGACCTGGCCGGAGAGCTGAGTCATGAGAAAAGGTGAACCAACGTAGGACCTGGGTGCCATAGGCAGGGGGCGCAGGGGAGGAGAGCCAGCTATGCCACGCCCAGCCAGGAGTCCACCTTTCCACGTTAAATAATCAATGGATGTTTATGGTATTCAGATGTGGGATGCACAACTGCTGCAGGCAGTAGCATCCAATTGGGAGGGATAGTAGTAATGGAGGTATTATTTATGAGGGAGGCAATGTGGTGTCGTGACTAGAGCCCTGGACTGGGACTCACAAGACCTGGGTGACCTTGGGCAAGTCATTTCTCGTCCCCGGGCCTCAGTTTCCCTATCTGTAAAAGAGGGATAATGATGCTGACCTCCTTTGTACAGCGATTTGAGACTGACCAATGAGAATCGCTAGAGATGAGCGTAGAGAGACAAGGTGGGTGAGGTAATATCTGTTACCGGACTAACTTCGGTTGGTGAGAGAGACAAGCTTTTGAGCCAGGCCGAGCTCTTTGTCAGGTCTGGGAGCTCTGTGTGGCTTGAAAGCTTGTCTCTCACACCAACTGAACAAAGTTAGTCCAATGACAGATATTACCTCACCCACCTTGTCTCTCTAATATCCTGGGACCAGCATGACGACAACTGCACTGCATAGATAAGAGTGTGGCATTGTTATTTTTATTTATTGTTTGTATTATGGTAGCACCTAGGAACCCCATGCCTGGACAAGGTCCCATTGCGCTAGGCGCTTCCAGTGATGATAATTCCATGTATTTATAAGGCACACACCACTGCAGTACCTGCTGTTACTAAGGCGGTACATGTTTTATTCATCTCTCTGCTGCTTCTCGACAAGAATAGAACGGTCTCTTTTAAAGGTAACTTTTACTTTTATGGCACATTTGATACAAATCAGACCTTACCCCTGATCATGCTGCTTCTGCAGAAGAGGGGGGTTATGGCACATCAGAGTGGGTTGCAGAAGAGACCGTGCTCGGCATCAGACCAGCTTAGATAACAGCAAAACAAGTGCTGCTTTATGCAAATCCTCAGTATCGCATCTCCATCTTAGGCTTTGATTCAGCAAAGCACTGAAGCAGGTAGGCAAGTCCCACAAGTTCAGTAGGATTGAAGTAGCTCTGTAAGTGCTTTCTAAATCAAGGTCTTAGATTTGTTGTTCTCCACCCTTTGCCTTCCTCTCAAAGCAGAATTATGTTGTGTAAGATCCACAATAAAAAGAACATCAGAAATCTGGAGAGGTAATGGGGTTCTGCAGGCTGCGACAGGTGGATAATATACTATCTCCTGTGGGGATGAAACATACCTTGAGCTGGCTAGGGTCTGGAAGATGTAGATGGGAAGAGGAATTAATTGGGAAAACGTTCAGTGAATCCCACTATAAGTAGCAAAAGCTGGGGAAAATATAACTCAGATACTTAAACGTTTGAATCTGAATCAGCTTCGTCCTTTAAAACAATTAACTGGGGTTTCTTTTAGTCATTCATCAACATCTACTCCAGGAAGAAGGCTGTTTCCTTTCTCATCTGTAATGGAAATTTGACTGAGTTGCTGCGGAGACAAGCTGATAGGCGTGGGTGGAGATAAGGACTTCTTGGTGATGGTTAAGCTAAAGCCGCTCATGAGGTTTATGCTCTGAGTGATCACAGCCTCCTCTTCTTGGCTACTTAGCTGTTTATTTAAAAGTTCAGAGAATTCCACTTCATTTGAAAAAATAACAGGAGTACTTGTGGCACCTTAGAGACTAACAAATTTATTAGAGCATAAGCTTTCGTGGGCTACAGCCCACTTCTTCGGTAGCCCACGAAAGCTTATGCTCTAATAAATTTGTTAGTCTCTAAGGTGCCACAAGTACTCCTGTTCTTTTTGCGGATACAGACTAACACGGCTGCTACTCTGAAACTTCATTTGAAGTGACTTGAGTACGGAGTTCCAGTTAGACGCCAGGGTCGTGTTCTGACGCTGTTGCTGTCTCCACCAAGAGACTGCTTGTGTGAGTTAAGATTGTGATCAGTAAAGATTTTGGGACTGGGCTAAAATGCAATCACTACTGGGGTGGAGTGCTCAAGGCGAGGGTGAGGCAGCCATCTACTCCTCACTGAAAGTGCCAGGGGATCTTGAACACGTACCTGGCCCCTGAGTTTTCATCCAAAAAAGTCAAATTCTGAAGCCGGAGATACTGACCTTTAACTTGGCTTTAACCTTTAATGGGCTTTAACTTGAGAAGTAGAGTGTGCATGTGTGACACAGAGAGTGCATGCTTTGCTCACCCCTGTGTGCATGTAACTTTCTCGGGCGTGCCCTCTCACGGGGAGCATGTACACATGTCCTAACTTGGATTTTAAAAAGGGAGATGGGTCCTGAGCCTGAGCAAAGGCCTGCTGGTCTGCACCCTGCTCCATCTCTTTGCAAATTCTCTTTGTAAGTCATTTGCTCCATTGTTTGCTTGGGGGTTGTTTAGCGTGGGAGACCTTGACACACGATGGAAGAAGCCTATCAAACCAATTTAACTGGGCTTTTGCAGCCATTGGGCAGTGTTCCACAGGCCCTGGATGTGATGGTGAAATAAGTAGATGGTACCGGAGAGATCCAGTAGCTTTGACCCGCTCAGCTCAGGGCAATGGGTCTAGCAAAATCACACTCCCGTTCTCGCTCAACAGATCAGCCATCACTGGTGGCCATTCTCACCCCTGTCAGCCATAATAATATGAACGGTGACAAACTGACAGTGAGGCATTAGTGGAATAATGTGCAGTGATGTCTCAGTTTTGTGTCCAAGCACCGTGAGCCTTTCCAAACGGAATGGACGTTCTCAATGGCCACAGACAAAGCTCAGGAGGTTGAATTGTTTATAAATCTAAAATTACTCTGCTTCACTTGCAAGATTATGGACTGAGGATCCAAATTTGCTTGCCGCTAACTGAGAAAATATTAGTTTGTTTAGATGTGGTGATGACGCCCCGGCCCCAGTCCCACTGGAGTGTCCCAGACATTCCCTGCTCTGGTTTGTTGATTGCCAAGGATCTTAAATCATGGTTGGCTGCCCTGTTGTCACTGCGAAGTGGTGGCCGTTCCTAGTAGTTTGCACTCTTCCCCTGTGCCAGCACTGAACCAGTGCCTCAGCCTGATGTACCAAGGCCCCTTCATTGGTGGAGGTAGCAGCTCTCAAGTTGCATCAAACAAAAATCTGCTCACTGAGGGGCATCCTAGAGCCCAGGACACTTTTCACACAAAAAAGGGAGATGTTAGCCCCACATGTACTGGCTAAATTCCCCCTCAGTTATTGCTTAAAATACTCCCTTCAGCCTCTGTTGCTTAGGATGTTCTTCACTTCACGTTCCCACTGTTGTGTACTGTTTCTGAGCACTGTTAAACAGTTGGCATGTCGTTCCCCAGAGTAGGCTGCATTTCAAGAGGGGTGCGAAATGGTCTGTATACACCTCCCAGTTCGTCTTTGCAGTGCCCCAGTGTTGTGGGGTGGGCTAAGCAGGGCAGGCAGAGACGAGAGGGACTTGGGTACGGGTATTGATATAAGTACCTGGATGGATAGCTTTTTACACCTGGAATGTCCTTGGAACAAGCCAGCATTACTCACTGCGCAAACCGACTTTCAGACCATAGCTGTCAATTGGCCTGGGTTGAGCTCTTTTAATAAGCAGCTGTTAGTCCTTATTAAATTGCATGTCCCCAGATGTGTGCTGCGTATCTAAGCACATTGTAATGAATTGATACTGCAATGTGATTAACACGCTCACAAAATGCTCTGCTGTTGTTCTGCCCCTGAAATACTGACATCTGTGCCGGGCATTCCCCAGGGACGTTGCTAACAGCGTTCCCCTATGCTATGCCCTCACTGTCAAAGCAAAGGTACTTCAACCTATGAGCCCCTTCCCAGTTTCTTTTCTTTCTCAGGCCTGTGCAGGTGCTGGTCTCTGTCTGGTCGTGTCCAGGCACGGGAATGCACACAGCTGTAAATCGAATTGCCCAAGGAAGGCTTTGGTCCTTCAGTCCAATGTCAAATTGAAAGCAGGATTTTTAAACGTCACTTATCTGAATCCAAAAGGGGAACTCTGCTTTTTCTGGGTGTAAAATTCAGCTCTCCCATGCAAAGAGCGTGGAGATTATCCAGAGGCATGGGCCGATGCCAACTACACTGCACTAGCTCATGGGCGATAGACAAGTTTCCGTTGGAAAAAAAATAGGTTTTTCCATTATGTGGTTTATTTAGAGACTGAATTGCTCTGGCTACTCCTGCATCAGCGTCAGAGCATGAGCCGGGTCCGAACAGTTCTTACTTAGACAAAAGCTCCTTTGAGATCGAGTGGCGTTTCACCTAAGGAAGGGCTGCAGGATTGGGCCCCGTAGGTGCCCCGAATGTTGAGAGAAATCGGTGGGAAAGACATAGCTCAACACCCCAGAAATGTTCCCTGGTTGCCCACATGCGAAGGGACCCTACAGCCAGAGCGAAGGCCTCTTGTGATGTGACAACAATGACCGACTCCCAGCCATGGGCCTTTCCAGTCTCTTTCCTTTCTCCCTTCTAGCCTATCGCTGCTCAATGCAAGGTGGTGGGTCCTGATTCCCAGCCATGATCTGACCCCTTTCTGCTGCCGGTGCCGTGTAACAGGACCAGAAAGCAGCTGATTCCCACAGCATAGGAGAGCTATCCAAGCTTATAAGTGGCTGCGGGAAGTGGGGACCCTGATATAAAGACACCATAGGCCCCCTCCCTTTTGGGCTGAGCTTCCTTGGAGATGCTCCAATCAGAATCTGGCCCATTCTCTTCAGATAACGCAATCCCACTTTAAATGGCCCCATTGATGGGGTCCCGTTGCTTCCCTCAGATGTCATCTGCACTGTGTTGACTGGTAATAGATCTCACCGTTGGGGAGAAAAGGGTGCTGGGAAGAGAAGTGCCCTGTTACACGCGGTTTTCCCTGGGTACAGCATCTTGCAGGCATGCCAGTGGGAGTCTTTGATCTTTATTTTATTTGAAGCTTTGTTTATTTCTGGAAAGGGAAAAATACGTTTTCACTCTTCTTTTCAGCTGCCCCTCCGGGCAGTGGCACATGGACAGTGCCTGCTGGATCACTTAGAACTGCCGCTTTCTCCCCAGGACCCAGAAGCTGTGTGCAAACAAAGAGCTCGACAAGGTGTCTATTTTTAAACTGAAACCATAAATATTTTTGGAAAATTTAACGTTTTTACCAAAATGATCCATTTTCATTGGGTAATAACCCTCCCCCGCCCCCTATGTGTTCACAGTACACCCAGGCAAACAGCTTTCCTGCAGTATCATGGATTCGAGATTGTAACAGGCCGACAGGGTCTGCCCAGGACACCCTCCTCATGGGAGCTGGTGTTGGGAATTAAGTGGGTTCTCATGGATATGAGGGAGGTTAGGTTGGGTTGGGTTGGGTGGGGTGGGTGTAGGTTCTCTGGGTATTTAGTGTGTGGGCTGTGTCGTCCTGAGGGTGAAATGAAAAAGAGGGATCGGAAGGTTTGAGATGAATTTCTTAATTTGTTTTTCATAAAGCCCAACCTCCGGCAGCCGGGGGTGAATTTGAACTTTGCACCCTGTGTTTGCAGAGTACATTGGGAATAGTACCTGCTAACAGGTATGTCACAGGAAATGGACAATGTCCAGAGCAGTCGAGTCGGCCAGCCCTCAGAACCAGCAACAGTGTCCTGCCAAGGCACCTCTGACCTGGCCATTAACATCCTTCTAGTCCTAGGCCTTCCTTGCGCCACAGCTTGCAGACATGGTGCACTTCTGATGATGTGGATAAACTAGCACTAGGGATTAGGGTGAGCTCATCAGTGTGGTTTATCTCCATGGAAACCTGGGTTGCTAGAGGCTGGAATAACCAATCTTCAGAGAATATTTTGTTCGGAACCAAAAGATAATTTGGAAGTGTTTAATAGCATTACAACCTGGAAATAGCTCCATTAATATTTGCCTTTACTAAAATCCAGAGAAATGAGAGCCTGGAGATTAACTGTGTGATAACTAATCTCACTCGACCCAGGTGTAGCTTCATTTGCTCAGTGGTTTGAGCAAAAGCACAATTAGGCCCTTCGCTTTTAAATCTCTGTGCCCCGGTATCAGTAACTCTTTAGACACACTCTAGCCCAGTGGTTCTCAAATGTTTGCATTGCTGACCCTTTTCACGCATCAAGCCTCTGAGTCCAACCCCCCCCTTAGACATTAAAAACACATTGTTTTATGTTTAACACTATTATAAACGGCAAAGTGGGGCTTGGGGGTGGAGGCTGACCGCTCACAACCCCCATGTAATAATCTTGTGACCACCTGAGGGGTCAAGAACCCCTGCTCTAGCCTGTGGGTAATATCTGTGAATCACCATCACTACTCGGTAGTGTAACTAATCAGCACACTAGTGGCTTCCCGGCCATTGTTGGTTTTCCTCTGCTGGAAGCAAAAATTCTGACTCAGAAAGAGTGTAAAGGAACCTATTGTCAAGAAGAACTAAAAAATATAAAGGCGCCTTTGACATCTAATATTTTTCATATGGGGCAATCCCTAAAGGAGGAGGGGTAAGGAGAGGGAAAGGACTTTGAAGCCGTGCAGCAGAATGATACTCTACGTTATACCTTAATGTTTCACTCCGAAATTGTTCGGCTATAAAGTGCCCCTTTATGGTTCTCTTGAGCCCTGGGATGAATGGGGCCCTGTAGCCTCGCTGTGCGGTCTGGGGCCTGCAGGTAGTGATTTATTTTCATTCTCACACAGTTAGCGAGGGCGGTGGGGGTGGGGTGGGGCTTGCAATAGGAGAACAATATCAGTCATTAATCAAGACTGGTTAAAGAAAACCACAAAGCCAATATAAAGAGAGATGTAGGATTCAGAGCCTCTCGGCAGTGTCATCTGGATTGAATAAGGGACGAACCCACGTGATATTGCAAAGGCACTAGCTGCGCTGGCCCCTCCTCTTGGTACAAATGACAAATATACGGATGGCCTGAGGGAAGGTTTGAAACACTGGAACTGGGCTTCCCCAAACGGCGTCCAAGTCCCTTTCACAAAGCCGGAGGGCTACCCCCTCGCATCCCGACAGCCGGGGAGCAGGGCTCAGCATCACTGGGCCGCCCTAGGTCTTTGCGAGGTTGGAAGGACAATAGCCATGGAGATTTGGGGGGAAATAGCTGTCTCAATTGCCCATCCCCTGCTTACCACAAAATTGCCAAGCCCTGCAAATATGTCACCGCGTAGAGGTAAGTCGTTCATCAGAAGGTTTAGAGCTGTGAAATCTCCATTGAGCTTCCAGGATCTGCTAGTTTTCCAAAGCTTGCCGTTCGTTTTGCTAGCCTGAGCATATCCCTGTGTTGCACTTTCAGAGCCAAGAGACTATTTCAGTTTCTGATTTTTTGGGGCGAGGGGGAGTTATATAATCCTCTGAATGTGCTTCGTAATGCTGGACGTGAAAGTCATCCAGTTCTAGGCAGATGTATAGCTAGGAGGGCGTGGGAGTAGATACAAATATCAGCTGTATGGTTTGCCATTGGGGCCCAATCCTGCAAGATGCTAAGTGCCTCGTGATGGGTGCCAAGCACCTTCTGCTCCCACTAAAGCAAACAGGAGCCGAGGGCACTCAGCACACTGCAGGATTGGACCGTGGGCCCTTCCCTAATAACGATTAATTGCTTTCTAATGAGCCAGAGAACCAGATCTAATGGCTGAAGAGACCCAGAAGCTTGAGGATCAAAAAGGTGTTCTGTAACTGAGGTTAGTAGTTATACCCCATGGTAACATCTTTGTTTCGACACTTTCCTTCTGTGGCAATATAAACATGACGCGGCAGATCTTCCAACGGTGTGAACTGCCGTGGCTTCAGTGAAGTCAATTTACACCAGTCAATTGTTAGAACATAAGAATGGCCCTACTGGGTCAGACCAAAGGTCCATCTAGCCCAGTGTCCTGTCTGCTGACAGTGGCCAATGCCAGGTGCCCCAGCAGGAATGAACAGGTGGCTTCCACATCTCAGCTTCATTCTCCTGTAACGCTGTTATCACTCCTCTGAGTATGTCGGCTTTTACTACTGCAGGGAGGCCAGACTTCCCTTAATGCACATCGGTGGAGACCAGCATTTGTATCCAAACCTCTGTCCTGAGAGAGGAAAAACAACGGTGCACTTTAACTGCCCCAAGTCAGACACCCCCATCCACTCTTGTGACATTAATGGAGTTATACTGGGAATGAATATGTCCTGCTGCCCCTCCCCCCACCATCCCCGTGCTCCTAGCCAGAGTACAGCACTCAATGCCTAATTTATTACATCTCCCCAGGTCTCATGAGCTTCAGCCTGATTCCTTCTTGATAACATTTCTACATTGAACAAAGAGTCCCGTTTATAACTTGAACCAAGGAACTAATAATAATGCCTCGCTCTTATCTAGCAGTTTTCAGCCGTAGATGAAAATGACTCTGTCCCTTTGCATCCATCCAAGAATTTTAGGGTCCTTCTCTGAATCTCGGAACCCTTTACTGTTCTCCTATCACTAGTGCAAATCCGAGCTTTATGCAACGTTAGTGGAGAAGAAGGAAGGGTCGTGAGCTTCGCTGGGTTTCCTCTGTCACCATGCTGCTCTTTAGCACGGAGCCCCGTGGCCAGGTCCTTACAGAAGCAGCAGTGGGTAGAATGTGAATTTATTGATCTATAAAATATCCTGGAGGATCCCAAACCATTTTACAAAATACGTGTGCACACAGGCAGAGGCAGGGCATTGAAATGCAGCCACTTCTGGGGGTGGAAGGCAGCAGTGACTGGTGCACAAGGTACTGAAGGGCGGGGATGTTTTTGCTTTCCAGAGCTCTAATTCAAAAACCTATTCATATAGAACATTTATGTCCCCAGAGAACCTCCGGGTTTAAAGTCTCGTTTGAAAGACCCTAATATAATAAACTGTGGGATCAATTTGCCCTAGAAGGGTCCAGGGCTCAGTGGGTCCTGCTGGGATGGGACTGTGCTGTTTCGGGACATGCTTTGCTAGCTATTCCACCCCTGGTACTAATCCCACTAAGCCATCTGCCATGCCTAGAAGCGTCAGAGCTGGTAGGAATGGCCATGTTATAGAACACATAGAGGGAAGCAATTGCCTAACTTTTCTGTCCCTGGGATGTTTCTGTGATCAGCAGACCCAAACCTCCAACTGGAAGAGAAGAAGTCTCTTATTTTTCACCCTAAAAATAGCAAACAAGCTGGGCATTGATGGTTCAGCCACAAGGACTGAACTTGTGACTGGCTGCATTGCAAATAATTATATCAGAGGATCTTATGACAGCAAAGAAAGCCCTGGTCTCCTCTACGCCTGCCTTGGTGATTTCCACAGTCTTTCAATGCCTTCTTCCCCTCCCTGTGTAACTCCCTTACCAGCTACACTTCAAAGTGCCTGGCATTACCTTTCTCCACCTTCTGCCCTGCTATCCCTTATACTCTATGCATACAAAGGGCCTCTCGCAAAGTCTATTGAAGTCAATGGAAAGCCAAATATCAACTCATTTGTCTATCACCCTTTAGAGAACCAGGCTACTCTAGTGACTACTAATCGGTGCAGTTTCTTCCTCAGGCTACTGTATCACTTTACCCATAGCAATGGCCTTCCCCCAAACCCCCAGCTGGGAGCCTCTGGCAATGGCATTGTGTAAGAGCTGTGCAGCAAAGCGGTTCAGGAGACTAGTCCACAAGAGGAACAAGAGGAGCTGCATACTCCTACATATGACCTACTTATGACCAGAGTTTCATAGGGCAAGGCTGGTGCCCCACATGCATGGCAGTGCCTGCTTTCACAGGTGGAGTTACTCTAATCATGTGCCTAAACGGGCTGTGGGTCCCTTTTGCCCGCCCGAAGGTCCAGTTTATGAAAATCTGGCCCTTGCGATTCTCCCGGGGTAGTCATTGATACATACAGTGAAATAGCTAGACCCTTCCTTGGCCGTCCTTAGGAGCAGATCTCTGGCAGTGTCTTGCTGTTGGACCTCTCAGTTCATAAAGAGGTGAATTTAGGGGCTTCATGACATCTCGGGTGAGAAGAAGGGGCCCGTGAAAACTTCACTTTCCCTAGTTTCTTGCATTTTTCTTTGATCTTGAAGGAAATCTGAAATCATTTGGGTCATTTCCTGCAGGCTTCTGGGAATTCTTTCCTGTGTATACATTTCAGGAGCAGAAGGCTGCTCTGTGAACACTTTACCATAAACTCTCTCCATGCCAGTGAAGCTAGAGTGCACAAATGTACATATCAAGACCTTATATACAAGTTGGAATCATTATTAGCTCTTCTAGTAAATCCTCATCTGTAAAACATATGGTTTATATCTCTTCTAGCTGCAGAGCTCAATTGAATGTTCTGCTAAACTTTCATGATACGTTGTGGTTTTAAATGGGTGGTATTAGCAAAGAAATAATGCATGGCCTTTTTCTATTTGTATTGTAGCCAAGCTTCTGAATCATCCGAGAAAGTCCATGAAAAGAATCGCTGTGTCCCTTCTTAAAACATGTTAATGTAATTCCTGCCCTTTGATGATTCACTAGATGTGCAGCAAGAGACAGAAAGCTCAGGGAAATGTTGACCAACTGTGCAGGTTATGTTGTTGTAGTGAGAGATCATTACTGTCTTCTCAGGTTTTGAAACTATTCCTATATTCCAAGCCTCATGCTCCTGATAAGATATAGGACTTTATGGTTAATAAACTACAAGATCTACACAGGTTTAAGAAAGCTAAAAGAACTCGAGTTACTTCACTGGAGTACTGTGTCCAGTTTTGGGTCTCCCACTATAAAAAGGATGTGGACAAATTGGAGAGAGTCCAGCGGAGGGCAACGAAAATGACTAGGGGGGTGGGGCACATGACTTATGAGGAGAGGCTGAGGGAACTGGACTTATTTAGTCTGCAGAAGAGTGAGGGGGGATTTGATAGCAGCCTTCAACTACCTGAAGGGGGGTTCCAAAGAGGCTGGAGCTAGGCTGTTCTCAGTGGTGGCAGATGACAGAACAAGGAGTAATGGTCTCAAGTTGCAGTGGGGGAGGTTTATGTTGGATATTTGGAAACACTATTTCACTAGGAGGGTGGTGAAGCACTGGAATGGGTTACCTAGGGAGGTGCTGGACTCTCCATCCTTAGAGGTTTTTAAGGCCTGGCTTGACAAAGCCCTGGCTGGGATGATTTTAGTTGGGGTTGGACCTGCTTTGAGCAGGGGGTTGGACTAGATGACCTCCTGAGGTGTCTTCCAACCCTAATCTTCTATGATTCTAGGGGTATGTCTACACTACCCGCCGGATCAGCGGGCAGCAATCGATCCAGCAGGGATCAATAGACACGATAAATCAACCCCCGAGCCCTCTCCCGTTGACTCCTGTACTCCAGTGCCGCGAGAGGCACAAGCGGAGTCGATGGGGGAGCGGCAGTAGTCGACTCATCGCGGTGAAGACACCACGGTAAGTTGATCTAAGTACGTCGACTTCAGCTACGTTATTCACATAGCTGAAGTTGCATAACTTAGATCGATTTCCCCTCCCTCCCTCCCAGTGTAGACCAGGGCTAAGATTCACTTGCAGATCTGTGGGCAGCATACAGAGATCAGGGAGAAAAGAAATGCTATGATTGAAGAAAGGCAGAGTTCAGTTCTCCTCCTGCTGTTTTGTTAAATTGCGTTTCTCAGATGGTGTGCCAGCAGCTCACTTCCTTAAAATAAAACCTGTTTGCAGCTCATCTGGTTTAAACAAAATGCAAATGACTGAGCAACATCAGCCAACAGCGCAGAAAGAACTGTCAGAATTATGAGTTCAATCCTACTCCCAGTGTAAAACTGGAGTCATTCTCCTGAATTTATTGGCAACTCCCTAGCATTTCACCTGTGTTCCTGAGAGCAGAACCTGGCTCAACAGAACCAGGAAAGGAAGATTTGATGCTCTGGAAATGAAGTTTTTCTTGTAACCCTTTCAGGTTAGAGTGGCCAACTTCCCATGAAAGGACTCCAATACTTCACTGCTTGCAGTTTCAGGAGCAGCATTGTAAAACTGCGCTCTGCTGTGCCAAACGTCAAGGTTTAATTATCTTCAGCTGTGTCTCTGGGGAATAGGGTAAAACTCTTCACTAACACATACACACTGGAACTGATGGTCTCCATTGTGTTCCTGGAGGGAAAGGAAATGGACAGGCTAACAGAGGTAGGGTGACCAGACAGCAAGTGTGAAAAATCGGGATAGGGGGTGTGGGGTAATAGGAGCCTATATAAGAAAAAGACCCAAAAATCGGGACTGTCCCTATAAAATCAGGACATCTGGTCACCCTAGGGGCTGCAACTTTTAAAAGTAGATAATTGCCATAATTCCAAAAATTGCTTGACAACTTGTATATACAACCAGGAGCCTTTCATTACTGATCTCTCTCACACACAAGCACTTGTAAAATGTAGCTTACAAAACCATGTTGATTATTTTCTAAAAGATTCATCGATGCTTCATGGTTTCAATTCTGTTTAGAAACAATTTGCTGTAATAATAATGAACCTGATACTGCAGGCAAACCCCAGCATCCCAACAGAACAGGGCTGTGGGCCTTAACTGTTCTAGCTGTGGAGGGATGTTTCCTATGGCCCAGATTCTGGTTTCCATTCTACTGGTGTAAATCCAGGAGAGGTCCACTGAAGTCAAACGAGTTATTCCAGATTTACTCTGGTTTAGCTGAGATCAGAGCCTGATTCAGAGGAAATGTCCCTCTACAAGTAGGACAGCTGAAATTCATGGTCCTGATCCTGTGAGCTGATCCATTTGGAGGCTGGGGGTTGCCTACAGGGATAAGAATCTGACAAGCTGCATGACGGCAGCTGCTCCGTCCTGAGCATATCAGAAAAGCTGGCCCTGTGCTCTAATGAAAATGCTGTACTAAATTTTTAGCAAAACATTTAACCATTCTAAAAATTGCTTTTGATACGGTCTCCCACAGTATTCTTGCCACCAAGTTAAAGAAGTATGGGCTGGATGAATGGACTGTAAGGTGGATAGAAAGCTGGCTAGATCGTCGGGCTCAACGGGTAGTGATCAATGGCTCCATGTCTAGTTGGCAGCCGGTTTCAAGTGGAGTGCTCCAGGGGTCGGTCCTGGGGCCGGTTTTGTTTAATATTTTTATTAATGATCTGGAGGATGGTGTGGACTGCACTCTCAGCAAGTTTGCAGATGACACTAAACTGGGAGGCGTGGTAGATACACTAGAGGGTAGGGATCGGATACAGAGGGACCTAGACAAATTAGAGGATTGGGCCAAAAAAAACCTGATGAGGTTCAACAAGGACAAGTGCAGAGTCCTGCACTTAGGACGGAAGAATCCCATGCACTGCTACAGACTAGGGACCGAATGGCTAGGTAGCAGTTCTGCAGAAAAGGACCTAGGGGTCACAGTGGACGAGAAGCTGGATATGAGTCAATAGTGTGCTCTTGTTGCCAAGAAGGCTAACGGCATTTTGGGCTGTATAAGTAGGGGCATTGCCAGCAGATCGAGGAATGTGATCGTTCCCCTTTATTCGACATTGGTGAGGCCTCATCTGGAGTACTGTGTCCAGTTTTGGGCCCCACACTACAAGAAGGATGTGGAAAAATTGGAAAGAGTCCAGCGGAGGGCAACAAAAATGATTAGGGGTCTGGAGCACATGACTTATGAGAAGAGGCTGAGGGAACTGGGATTGTTTAGTTTGCAGAAGAGAAGAATGAGGGGGGATTTGATAGCTGCTTTCAACTACCTGAAGGGGGGTTCCAAAGAGGATGGAGCTCGGCTGTTCTCAGTGGTGACAGATGACAGAACAAGGAGTAAT
This sequence comes from Emys orbicularis, assembly GCF_028017835.1. Lineage (NCBI taxonomy): Eukaryota > Metazoa > Chordata > Testudines > Emydidae > Emys > Emys orbicularis. The sequence continues at coordinate 83,417,176 of NC_088692.1, read as the reverse complement.
GGTCTCAAGTTGCAGTGGGGGAGGTCTAGGTTGGATATTAGGAAACACTATTTCACTAGGAGGGTGGTGAAGCACTGGAATGCGTTATGTAGGGAGGTGGTGGAGTCTCCTTCCTTGGAGGTTTTTAAGGCCTGGCTTGACAAAGCCCTGGCTGGGATGATTTAGTTGGGAATTGGTCCTGCTTTGAGCAGGGGGTTGGACTAGATGACCTCCTGAGGTCCCTTCCAACCCTGATATTCTATGATTCTATGATTCATTTTTGTAGTCTGCCACACCTTCAAAAAATCCATCTACTCTAATCTGTCTCAATGGAAGCTAAAAGGGTTTTTCTGGGTTTTTTTTGCTTAGGAACGTTCCTATTAATTGCAATTGAATGTTGAATTTGATGTACTTGTAAGCCCTGAAGCCCTAGAGAGTAGGGAGCTCGCTATTGACACCTGCTGGTGAATAGAGAAAAGAGGCCACCGCTGCTCGACCGCTTCAGAGGGCCCACGGGCTCCAGAGGGGAGGAAGCGATCTGTTAGCCAGCACGGCGAAATGAGTGCATGGGCCAGGAGTCATTTGCATTGCAGTTATGTGACTGTTTGGGTCATATGGGTTAAAACACCATTAAATTTTGCGTTTGGGGGGCAATAAACACTGTTTGTCCCTGTTGGGAAATAAAAGGACAATAGAACTTCACCCCAGGCACTGTTGGTGTGGGGGTCACCCTGACCATGACTATGGGCTGGCAGAGTTGGGTAATGGTACCTGGACAAAACATGAGCCAGCAGAGAGACTGCTAGTGGCCTTATATTATTGCATAACCTTTGCTGAAGGCTCAGCACAGAGGAAACTTCTAGACAGAAGATGGCTTTGAGGGGGTGGACGGAGTGGAGCTGAAGGCACCTTTGAGGTGCAGGGTGGCACTGAGATGGCTTGGGGCTGTAGCCGCAGAGAGCAGCAGCCTGCCTGAGGGACTCCAGTGGAAGCAATCCAAGCTGAAATCACTGGAGCAGCCCAGGGAGCTCCGTCCTTAGGGGCTGGAGACTGACCTGACCAAAATTTTGGACTCCATCAACCCTGGACAAGAGACTGTGAGGGGGAGCTGGACAGGAGGTAAGTGGCTAGAACACATTAGCTATTCAGGCTTGTTAATTGCTGGCTTTCCTCAGTCTATTCAGTTGTCGTTCTTTGTTTTAAAGCCCTGGACTCAACGCTTGTGAGTGGGGAAGTATTGCCTATCACAGTGCTCTGGGGGAGGGGCGGTATATAGAGTCAGTCTCTCTCTCTCTCTCTCTCTCTCTCTCTCTCTCTCTCTCTCGAGAGAGAGAGAGAGAGAGAGAGAGAGAGATCAGGGCTGGAGCTGGAAGCATTTAAGTTTTCAGAAAGAACTAGGAAATTAGACCCAGCCCTTTTTGCTCCTGACAACACCTACCCAAAAGGTTACAAAGGACACACATGGCTTTGTATAACAAAGGAGACGGTATCCTGAAAACAGGGCCTGTACAGGACTTCATCCACTCCTGCTTCAGCCATGAAAGCAATTCCTTGTTTGAGATCACAATGCAGTAGATTAACTTTATATGAATTTAAAAACTGGCAGAAACTGTTGTGAAACAGCAAGCAATAAAGATCTGGATCGGCTTATCATGTAAATGTTCTCGGCACTAATCAAATAAATAAACGAAATAAAAAATGAAGGAAATAAAACTTGAAAACGGTTTGTCGAAGGCAGAAATTATGTGAAATTTTAGAAGTGGAATAGTTTCTAAATGCACTTGGCTATTTTCCAGGAGACATCAGCCATTAAGCATGAGGGTTGGGAGGGAGAGGGGAGCGAACATATTTATTAAAGCCTGTCTGAATTTTGCTTTGTGAACATGTTGTTAATATCAATTGTCTGCTGATTTTCTTTATTTAATTATTTTTAATTTTCATGATGTTTTGTTAGAAATTAGGAGTGAAGCAATGCCCAGGACTAGAAATCCTCCTTGATTAGAGAAAACATCTTGGTTGGTTGTTTAAAATAAAAGAATTAGGTTGAATGCTTGACTTTAAACCAACTGAAATCAGTGAAAATTCATATGCGAGTTGAATACTCAGATTCAACCTCTCCCCCTCCCCCCGCACTGTCCCCACACCCTCCCCTCTGCTTTTACCTAGGACACAGGATTCTCATTGCAGTCTGCAAGACCATATTTGTTGAAATATCTGTGTGTACTTATGGCAGGGTGAGCTAAGGACAGACTGGCAGCCTAAAATCTGAATTTCCTGTCCTTTAAAGTTAGTCTTTAAAAGTTAATTTCCTTTGTCTATTTGGTAGCAGAATACAAATCAGAAAATTGTCCTTTGTTTTGTTTTTTAAGCACATAGCATTGGGCCTGTTCCTGTTCCCGCTGAAGCCAATGAGAGTTTTATCGTTGACTTCAATAGAATCAGTCCCATTTCCCATAACTTTCAGCGCACCCTTAATGTCACCTTAACTGATGATTTCCAGGTGTGATGGTCTTACAGGGCCTGATCCTGTTCCCAATAGTCAGTGGGGGAAAAACTCCTACTGATTTCAATGGTGCAGGATAGTTCAGGGTCCACCAAGTTCCAGTTCAGGTTTAAAGGCTGAGTTTTGAGGATTTGTGGAAAAGAACAGCCAGGAGGTTCAATCTAGTTTTCATATTGTGGCAGATTTGGCATCCTTTGCCAAGCTGGAGGGAAGATAGATAAATAAATAGGATATCTCCATTAATTTATTTATCTCCTAGAACTGGAAGGGACCTTGAAGGTCATCAAGTCCAGCCCCCTGCCTTCACTAGCAGGACCAAGTACTGATTTTGCCCCAGATCCCTAAGTGGCCCCCTCAAGGATTGAACTCACAACCCTGGGTTTAGCAGGCCAATGCTCAAACCACTGAGCTATCCCTCCCCCCTGCTAGTGATGAGATCCTGTTAGGAAACTCAGAGATTCCTAGGCCAGAAGGGACCATTGTGATCATTTAGTCTGACCTCCTGAATCACACAGGCTGTTGAACTTCATCAAGATAATTCCTAAAGCAGATCTTTTAGAAAAACACCCAATCTGGATTTACAAATTGTCAGTGAAGGAGAATCCACCATGACCCTTGGTAAATTGTTCCAATGGTTAATTACTCGCACTGTTAAAAATTTGCACCTTATTTCCAGTCTGTATGTCTAGCTTCAACTTCCAGCCATTGGATCATGTTAGACCTTTCGCTGCTAGATCAAAGAGCCCATTATTAAATATTGATTCCTTACAGACAGTGACAGGGCCGGCTCTAGGCACCAGCAAAACAAGCTGGTGCTTGGGGCGGCACATTTTTAGGGGCGGCACGGCCGGCGCCAGAATGCCGCCCCTAAAAATGTGCCGCGGCCGCCCTAGCTCACCTCCGCTGCTGCTTCCTGGGAGGGAGGGGGAGATCCCGAGCGGCCGTTTCGCGCGCCGCTGCTCCCCCTCCCTCCCAGACTTGAGAGCCTGGGAGGGAGGGGGAGTAGCGGCGCCCGCGCCGCGGCCACTCGGAGTCTCCCCCTCCCTCCCAGGCTCTCAAACCTGGGAGGGAGGGGGAGATCCCGAGCGGCCGTTTCGCGCACCGCTGCTCCCCCTCCCTCCCAGACTTGAGAGCCTGGGAGGGAGGGGGAGTAGCGGCGCCCGCGCCGCGGCCACTCGGAGTCTCCCCCTCCCTCCCAGGCTCTCAAATCTGGGAGGGAGGGGGAGATCCCGAGCGGCCGTTTCGCGCGCCGCTGCTCCCCCTCCCTCCCAGGCTTGAGAGCCTGGGGGGAGGAGGCAGGGCTGGGGATTTGGGGAAGGGGCAGAGTTGAGGCGGGGCTGGGGGTGGGGTAATTAAAAAACGGGGGGGGGGGCGGCCAAAATTATTTTTGCTTAGGGCGGCAAAAATCCTAGAGCCGGCCCTGGACAGTGAGCAAGTCTCTCCTCAACCTTCTCCTTGGCAGATCAAAGAGATCAATCTATTTAGCTTCTCTCTGTAAAGCAGGTTTTTTTTATCCTTTAACCATTTTCAGGGCTTCTCTGAACCCACTCCAATTGATCAACATCCTTCTTGAATTTTGGACACCAGAACTGGACTATTACAACAGTGGTTGCATCGGTGCCAAATACAAAGATACAATAACTCATTATGCCGTTTGGGGTTGTTGTTTTTCCCTGCATGTGATTTGGTTTTTGTTACAACACACATGACTTAGGGTTGTGCGAAACATTCTTGCTTCAATGGCTCAAGGCTATGCTATTTTTTTTTTTATCATCGGCATGCATTTGACACTCCCTGGCTTTTCAGAAGCCTTGTGTGTTCATAATCTAGTGACCCTGCATTGGAATGGGGGGAAGGAGACCTGCCACTGACTTCCTGTGACATTAGCCAAGTCACGTTGTCTCTCCACACCTTGCGTTCCCCTCCTGTAAAATGAGGATATTGCTGGTCATCCACTTTCAGAGCTCGGAATGAGAACCACGATGGAGGAGCTGAAGTATCATTCTATCGATTTGGCTTAGGTCAGAAAGTGTATTTCAAAATACTTTGCCAGGTGGGGAATATCTCCAAAGCACCAGGGATGTGAACTGTGACTTTTTAGCTCAGGTCTCTAGTGACTTCATTTATTGCCATCTTGATTGGCATCTCCGTGGGAGCTTTAGCAGGAAAGCCCCAGGATGGCTCAACACAGAGATTGAATGATCCTGCAGCATCTTTTACTGGCATTTAGCTCACAGTAGAGTTGCTTTTTCTCATGGGATAAAGCCCAAGACAGGGTGGTCCAGCGGCTGGCATATTATTTGTTGTTTCCATTGAGTCAGCATTGATCTGTATCAAAATGTGCAGTGTTCCAGTTGGGGAGAAGGAGCAGAAGGTTTGTCTTTTCTGCAGGCTATGTGCTGCCTTCTTCCCCTCCAGCGTCTGCAGATTCCATCACACTGCTAACTGAATGCACCGCAGTGCATGGGGGAATGTTTGGATTTAAAATAAACTTTTGCAGGGCAGGACCATTTGGCAGCTGTTTTGTCTGCTGGAGGATCTGCAATCTGTCCTTTCTGAGCAGGCTTTCAGTGAGTTTCAAGTCGCCACGAAATTGTGCTGGCCTGGTGTGTTGCTTCCTTTCTTCCCCTCTCTGCACTGGCTCAGTCAACGGAGTGGGCTGTATTGCTTGGAGTCATAAACAGTAGCTGTTCCTCATGCGCTCATATTTGCTCTGCATGACCCCTTGTGTTCCCAAAAGGTTTATATCGAACAGCTGAATATGGTTTTCTATTAATCGCATATGGAGAAGCGAAAACATAAGTGTAGTTTTCTTCATACTGATCTTCTGCACGAGACAGACAGGCAGAACTTTGGTTAAAAACCATCACTCGAGGCACATGGATATTTAGCACTGAGTAGAGAGATGCATGCGAGGGAAAGATGAGGGAGAAATTTAATTAAACAACATCCTACCTTGCAAAATTGGCAGATTATGATGATGCATTACAGACGTGTCTAGAGGTCCAGCCAAAATAAAGAGTCTCTTGTACCGGGTGCTGTGCAAACACATAATGAGAGAGCTTGAAATGTATGTAGCTGGGAGAAGGAAGGGAAAGTGACGTCTAATTTCACTCATCAGAGCAGGACTAGAACTCAGATCTCCTAGTGCGCTACCCGCTAGACCCTGCTCCCTCTCTGGCTCTACCTCAAGCTGCCGACTCATGAAAACTTTGAATCCATTTCCGGTGCAGTAATTATTCTGCCTACCTCTCCTGTGTGGCCTCTGCCCTCTTTCTTCATTAGTTACTAGGAAACTGGTCCCTCATTGCTTAACAACTCACTTTCTCTCCCCCCTCTGAAGCTCCAGGCCTGCGCTGGTGCTGCCCTACTCCTTTCCCGACAAGCCGGTTGGGATATCACAGAGAGCGATTGTTTCATTCGGGGGCAGAAGCAGGAAGAGCAGATGGAGGCCGAAGAAAGCTGCCGCTAAAGTCTGCTTTCAAATTGTCCCTATTCATAAAGAAGTAGGAGAGAGAAATACAGGGAATAAATGAAAGAGGAGAATTGATTTCTCTCTCTAAATGAAAGTGGCTTTAACGTGTGAGACAGGCCTGTTACACGCTCTCCCTGAGGACCTCTGTTTAGCCACAGGCCATGTTAGCCAGGCTGGATTGACACTAGCCTTTGTTTAGCACCAGCAAGGTTTCTGGCACTGTACGGTACCTGAAGATCGAGAGATCACCTGACCAGACATGCTGCAATCTAAGGCTCTGACTCGTGTGTGTGGACAGGGGTGCCCCATGAGTCCGCCCAGGTGGTGCCCCATTGCTTGTGTGGAATGGTGCGTGGCCTGAGCTGCTACTCACTGCTGGTCACAAGAGCTGCCAGATCAGACTTCAAAATAGATACAGGGGAGATGGCATGCACGGGGGACCCAGAGCTGGATGGGTTAACGTATTACACGTACAGATGCCAGGATTGGCACTGTTCCCTCCACTCCACGCTCAAATGCGCGTTCCTTGGACAAGCTTTTTTTTTTTTAAACGGAAACCAAACCAAACAAGTTTTGAATTTGATTTTTAAAATGTAGCATCAGGCAGGAAAATCAGGAAATTCACTACCAAGGCTTGCTCTTTAGAGGAACTCTTTCTCCTGGGTATGGCAGCTGAGAGGGCGTGTCAAATGACCCCCTGTTCACACACCTGGTAGCAAAGGGGACAAGTGGGGATGGCATTGCTGACTTTCCTAATATTGGAGTGACAAGGTGGGTGAGGTAATATCTTTTATTGGACCAACTTCTGCTGGTGAGAGACACAAGCTTTTGAGCTGTTCTTCGGGTCTAGGGAAGGTACTCAGGGTCACAGCTAAATACAGAACAAGGTCAACAGATAGAGAATATTGTTAACTACTTATACTAAACTAAGGGACCATTCAAGGTGAAGTGGCCCGTTCACACCCTTGTAGTCATAGGACAAAAAGGGGGGTTAGTGAGTTACAGATGGTTGTAATAAGCCATAAACCCAGTGTCTTTATTAAGACCATGATTTTTAGTGTCTAGCAAAGTTAGGAATTTCAGCTCCCAGGCTCGTCTTCTGAAAGTGTTGTGCAGGAGGAGTGATAGGTCAGAGAGAGAGTGATCACTGTGTGAAAAGTGTTCACCCACCGGTGCTGTGGGGTGTTTGTCTTTTAGCGTTTTCCTGCGTGAGTTCATTCGAGAGCGTGGCGATTGTCTGAGGTACAACCCACCTTGTGATAGGCACGTGTTAGACCCATGAATCTGGAAAGATGGGGCGTGGGGGGTGTTGATCATTGCAGCAGCGGAGATATGTTTGCGGGTTTTGCATCTGTTGTTCTGGCAGGGTGCCACTTTGAGTTGGGGTGGCCTGGTCTGTGGTCCTAATATTGGTCAGTTTCCCCACGAGCGAGGATATTCCCATCACACAGTCTCTCAGGGCTGACTTCTCTTGCTCTCCCCTCTGGTGATTAGCAGCGCAGGCATTTCGCATTTGCTTCTTTGCATTTATTCGGCTTTCTTGACAAAAAAGGAAAACCTAGAGGAGAAAGAGAACTGCCTGCCTGGTAACTGGTGTCACTCTCCTGCAGACAGCAATGGCTTAAGAATACAAATGACTCTAGCAAGGTAGACGTGATTGCTTCTAAATCGAGACTTCCTAGCAAGCTCATTTGCAAGGCATGGCTCTGAGGAGAAGGCTTTTCTTGTGGGTACTTTCAATCAGCACAGAACCTCTTTCCCCTCTGTCAGAGGACATGAACGTGAGAATGTATAATGCTTTCTGGGCATATTTGCTGATGACTTTGTATTCTCTCCTCCCAAACCTAGTATCCCTGAAGGTTATGTTATCTGTAACAAGCATACAATACCCCTCCACCTGGCACTTTGAGAAACTACAGAGAACAGAGCAGACAAACACAGAGTCAATTGGCAACCACAGACTGGAAGAAATTGATAGGCAGGAAAGCTGGCACAAGTTGAAAAATTTGGACTCAAATTTGTACATGAACATCCCCAAAGTTTTTGGATTTGGATCCGGTTTGAAACCATTCTACAAATTGTGGCCAGCTGCAACATTCAAGTCTGGATCAGAATTTCCCCTAAGTTTGGGGGCGTGGGATCCAAGTTTGGGTTCACTTGGAACTAGGAAGGAGCCTGAAATCTGCCCCAAAGACTCTAAAAATGTGTTGGACAAAGAGACTTTGAATTTGCCAGTAGGGGGAAAAGACTCCTTAGCAACACAGCTGTGAATAGTTTGATTAAAAGGCTCTGTCTCATTTTTATTGGTCCAACGTAATTCCTTGTGGTATCCTGAGTGGAGGGGTAACTTGGAACCACTCACAGGAGGGGCGCTTAATGTAATGCAAATTAGGTGACAAAAGCCAGCACATAACTAAATACAGCATATTTCCCAGATAGCCATTACTGGATCGTTCCGATTTGTTTCTTTTGAAAAATATATATGAATTATGGAGTTTTCAACCTTTGAATAGGAGTGAAAATAAATCTGCCACTTATTTGGGCCTGTTAATCAAGAACAGGCAATGCTTAAATTCCTTCATACACCCGAATCCAACATATCCAAGGCTAACCTAATACAACAGTGGTACTATTGTCCTGCGAGACACACAGTGATGGAAGAGGTGAAAGCAGAAAGGTTCTCAATAAAACTCCATTTCCTCTTTGCCCCTCCCCTTCCCGATTTATTACATCCCAGGAAAGGGGGAAGGAGATTTGCCCTGGAAATGGAGAGAAGTAATGGTGGCTCTTTTTAGCAGCTAAAGGCATCCTCACAATCCCCTGTGTTGTTGTGATTACCAGAGGCTTTCCTGTTAGCTATCTGCTCTGCTTGGATCCAGATGGAGAAACAAAGCTTTGTAAACAAAGAGCTGTCATGGGTCTTTAAGCAGATTGGGGGAAGGGAGGGGAGGGGGGAAAGCTGCTTTCTGGGAAGGATGCAGAGCTTTGTGTTTTCCATGAGCCCCTTTGAGTGAGTAGCTTCCTGTCAGACTTTACTCTGAGAGCGAACCAGCCACTTCTATCCCTTATTAGCTAAATAATCAGGCAGTGTGAGGCCATCCCAATGACATCAGCCCTGCAAGCGAAGTGAGGGTGTATAAATAAATGGAAAGGAAGCCAGACGGCTGTCCTGCTTATCCAGACTTAGCCAGGAGCAGAGTAACCAGCTGGACTCCTGCACGCCGACCGTCCCCTAAGATGGCATTAGCAGCACTGTTGGCATGGAATCAGCAGGCCGATAAGCTGATCCGCGGGGAAGTGGGTCCCACAGTGGGTGGGAGCAGTAGGCAGAGGTTCTTGCCTTTATATCTGAGCTCGGTAAGATGCTTTGTCTTTTAACCTCCCCCTGGGTGGCCTCTCCTGGCCTATTCGCTTAATGCCACATAGGAATGACACTCTGTGCCTCTATACCGCCTTTCCCCAGGAGGTCAGGGCACGCCACATCAACTAGCTAATAGTAAATCTTACAGCATCCTTCATCTGAGGCTCTCAAAGCACCCTGCAAAAATTAATGAGCTCAGCCACTCTGAGAAGTTTCAGAGTAGCAGCCGTGTTAGTCTGTATCCGCAAAAATAACAGGAGTACTTGTGGCACCTTAGAGACTAACAAATTTATTAGAGCATAAGCTTTCGTGGGCTACAACCCACTTCTTCGGATGCATATAGAGTTTGTTATCCTCACGATAGCAATGGAGAAACTGAGGCACAGAGGTTAAGTGGCTTGACTAAGGTCACACAGGAAGCCCGGTTGGGAGTCACAGTAGTATCCTTCCCGTCTCCATAAAGCCTCACAGCACATTGGTGTGGTGGCTGAGAGAGTGAGAGAAAGGAATCCCACTACTGAAATGCAACCACCTCTGGTGTGAAACGTGGCAAAAAATTGACAGGAATTAAGAAATATCATATCCCATTGAAATAGCAAGGGGCAGGAGAGTTAGGAAGGTGGGGTGGAATCACCTCAGCTGGAATTTGACAAGGATGCAGGGCTAGCCCCTCTAACTGTGATGGGAATGGTGTCCAAGGGTATTGAACCACTAAGGCTATGTCTACACTACTGCGGTAAGTCAACCTACGCTACGCAGCTCCAGCTATGTGAATAACGTAGCTGGAGTCGACGTACCTTAGGTCGAGTTACCGCGGGGTCTACACCATGGGGGGTCAATGGGAGAAAATCTCCCATCAACTTACCTTACTCGTCTCGTTGGGGGTAAAGTACAGGGATTGACTGGAGAGTGATCTGCAGTCGATTTGGCGAGTCTTTACTAGACCCGCTAAATCGACCACTGGTGGATCGATCTCAGAGCATCGATCCCGGCTCTAGTGTAGACCTGCCCATGCGCTTTTCTATCTCCTCCATGGATCTCCAGCAGCACAGCGCCCCCTAATGGCACACTGAAGCATTTGCTCATTGCAGATTTAGTGCCATGTAATGAATCGCCAGCTGTCCTTCCTATAGCACCTTGCAGGTTCCCCATCCAAGTACTGAGCCAGAGACCTACGAGGGTCAAAGCACATTGTGGTAAGATTGCAGGCCATCAAGATTCGACTCCTATGCTACAAGTTACACGGTTCATTGGATTCATTTTCAGAGGCAGCATTAGCCAATGGTTGAAACAAAGGGCTGGGGGTCAGGAGACCTGGAGTCTGTCCCCTAGTCTGCCACTGGCTCACTTGGGTGGCCTTGACAAGTTACTTAACCGCTCTGTGCCTCAGTTCTACCATCATCCTTCCCTACCGCACCCATCACTATTCGTCAAATGTTTGGAGAGCCTCTGAGATAAGCCACCTACAAAGGTGCAAAGTCTCCTTCTCCTTCTTTCTTTCTTTCTTTGTTATTGTCCCTAAGCTTCAAGATGAACTAGATAAATTCATTGAGGATAGGTCCATCAATGGTTGTTAGCCAGGATGGGCAGGGATCGTGTCCCTAGCCTCTGTTAGCCAGAAGCTGGGAATGGGCAACAGGGGATGGATCACTTGATGATTGTTCTGTTCATTCCCTCTGGGGCACCTGGCACTGGCCACTGTCAGAAGACAGGATACTGGGCTAGATGAACTTTTGGTCTGACCCAGTCTGGCCGTTCTTATGTTCAAACCCTGCTGCCAGACCTGTCACAGGTCTTTCCCCCCCTCATTGATGGGCTTTCCAGCTGCTTCCACGGAACTGGAGAGTCCCATGCTATGTCCCATCCAAGTGTAAGGTCTGCTCCGGCTTCAGGCGCAGATCCAGAAAGCTGAGGGAGGACAAATTGAAGCTACTCCTTATGGAGTCCTCCCTAAGTCCTGCCACCGCTTCAGGGGTCTGACTCCCTCTCATACATCAGCCTCAATCTCAGGATGCTCCGGCGACTTCTTCAGATCTGGCTCCAGTGAGCAAAAACCAAATAGTTGCTTCAGAGACTTTGAAGCCTTAAAAAAGGAGGAAAATGTAAATCTCCTGGCAGCGAGGCAAAAAAGGGGAAAAAATCGCGCCAGGGCTTGGGACTAAGGTGACCTTGCAGCTTAGTATGGTTGCAGAAGAGGCTCCTATCTCCTGTGGGAGGGAGATGTCACTACTGATGGAAAGTGGGCATATAGAGAAGTCTCAGGATAAACAACCCCATTTGGCACTATGGTTGGTACACATGGTACCACCCAAGCACGGGGCTCAAAGAAACGGCCCCCAACCCCACCTCAAGGCACAGCGGGGTGAAATGATGTGCCCAAAGTCAAAGAGCAGGTCAGTGGTGGAACCAGGAATAGATCCTAGGACTCCCAGTTCAGTAGACCCTACTGTCGCTCAAAAAGGTCCAATTTCTGTCCTCAGTTTTGAGCCTCAGATACTGGGGCGGTTAGCTTTATCATTATTATCTGTATTGCTGTGGTGCCGAGGGTCCATAGACATACACCAGGTGTTGTACACTCAAAACACGTATGTTTGCTCATGATGGTGGTCATGTTTGATGCTATAAAATTGTACTTCCGAAGGTGATAGATTCCTCCACTCGGATATTGCAACATACTTCTAATGTCATGGAATCCTCTGATTTACCAAACCCTATAAGAATGGCAAGGAAAAATGTTTTAGTGTGAACTAACTTCCTCTTGCTGTGTTTTGGGCCCAAGTGACAGCAATGCCACAAAAGGGCCTGAGAACCAGAAAGGGAAATTCATGCTAAACAAAAGAGGAAGTGTCCAAGCTGGCTTCATCATCCAAGCTGATTAAAAGGCAAAAAGTAAACCTCATAAATGGGAAAAGCCAGTGAAATGTTTATTCTTTCTGTTTTGGTAACCTAACAGATTGCTAGTAACAAAGGCAGCAGTGCCAACCCCACAGGTTCAAAAATCATGAATCAGACTCCCCAGATCACGTGATTGGCTTAAAAGCCACCAGATTTGTAACAAGTAATGAGTTTGGGCTTTTTATTTGTCTTCTAGCTCCTGGGCTTTTCAAGTGCATTCGAATCACACTTCCAAGCTTTTCTCCCCAGCCAGGAGGGCTAGAAACTTACTTAAAAAAAAAAATGATAAAAGCTTAGATTCTCCCCTAATCAACTGCCTGCAATTATAACCCAGCATGCAACCAGGCCATGCCCGTTAGCTCCTAGCACAACTGGAAAGGCTAGTGTGGATGCTAGCATTTATTCCAGGATAATGTTTGTGGTTCATTCTCAAAATCACTCCACAGGAATGCTTGTGGCATGTCCAGAGTTGTCTTTACAAACTAAGTCGAGGTAACTGGCAATCAATTGACTGGAGATAAAAGAAACCCAGAACTCTGTGCAGGGATCGGCAACCTTTAGCATGCGGCTCGCCAGGGTAAGCACCCTGGTGGGCCGGGCGGTTTGTTTACCTGCCACGTCCGCAGGTTCGGCCGATCGCGGCTCCCACTGGCTGTGGTTCGCCGCTCCAGGCCAATGGGGGTGGCGGGAAGCGGTGTGGGCCGAGGGATGTGCTGGCCGCCGCTTCCCGACGCCCCCATTGGCCTGGGACGGCGAACCGCGGCCAGCGTGAGCCGCAATCGGCCGAACCTGTGGACGCGGCAGGTAAACAAACTGGCTTGGCCTGGTGAGCCGCATGCCAAAAGTTGCCGACCCCTGCTCTAGTGTATATATACCCCTAGAGGGTGGTAGGTGTAGGGACAGGGGAAAATGTGCCTGTCTGAAGGCAGTGTTGTAGGTTTAATTGGTTAACATTTGTGAAGTGCCTTGAGATTCCCGAATGGCATGTGTTGTTGAAGGGTAAAGCCCTATTTTTGTTTACTCAAACTCTTGCCCTTTAGACAAGAAACAGGTTGGTGGATGGTTTGATTTTTTTGTTTTGTTTTTGTTCAGTGTTCCTTTGGAAATGGTGAACTGTTCTGTCAAGAGTTAAGGAAAGCATGGATCTGGCTCAGGATTTCCCATAAAGGAAGAGAGCGAGGTTGCTTTCCAAGGCCTTGAGCTCGTCAATCATTTCCACTGTCCTGTGAGGACTGGGGCTGAACCAGGAAGTCATGAGGAGAACCGTTCGACTCCTAAAATATTTAAGATACAAATTGGTATCTTAAATTGGTAAATAAATTGGGGTGGGGGAGGAGAGCCAGATGCAAACATTGTCTTTCCAGCTGTGGCTGAGGGAGTAATTTCTTCCCTTGCATCCAGTAGAAGTTAGACTTAAATGGAAATAATATTAGTGCCATGTTTCATTATGAGCTGGTCTCAGCTCCGGCAGAGAGCAGAAGACTGATGTATTACCAGTTTGTGCTGGCACAGGCCCCATACCACAACGACTGTAGCGGCTAGACTGACACCCTGCCAAAGGTTAGCTCTTTATATACTGTCCTAAGGAACATGCCACAGAAAAACTGGCCCATTAAGGGTTCTGGAAATAAAGCCGTTTTTATTTTCTAATCATGCTGAAAGGTTACAAAATATAATTGGAGTTGCTATTCTCCCTAGTCCTGTTTCTGATACTGAGTTTATAAAGGAGCCTTTGTCTTCGCAGAGAGTTCAAAGTCAGCACTCTAAAAGGAAAATTATTAGCAATTAAAAGTTGGAGACTCGCCGTTTTACAGCCACTGGCTGTCAGAGTGAAAATATGTTACAAATCAAATTTTCTGCAAAGGCACAAAAAATATAGAGGGGCAGGACTGCTCCAGCTCCCTTTAATGGCTTTTCACAGGAGTAGGTTAATGTAAGTGTTTAACGCGCACCCGCAATGAGAGGGACTGGCACTTTTCAAAACAAAATCAGACCTATGGCATGAAGTCATTCGGATACCACCAAAGATTAGGGTTCAGCCGTCCTAGAACTTATTCTGGAACCAGCCCAGGGGCTGGACTGATCCCAAACTAAACTTGGTCTTGATTGGACACGGAACCTGGCTGGTAGATCTGTGTAAAGTAAAAATGGATGATGGGGATGTTGTCCCACAGACAGCCGGGTCTGTCTCAACAAACGCACATATTAAGCCTCTTGTTTTTAAATCCCCCAGACCACATAGGGCTGAGCAGAGCAGGATGTCCTGCCCGATACGTCAATTGCTAGATGATACCATTTTCATCCTTACTTCCACTCATGCACTTCACGAGCAGCGCTGCTTCAAAGATGAGCAATCATTATTAGTCCTATTAAGAGGGATCAAGTTTCCCCCATCAATGTTTTAGATTAAGACCCAGTGAAGCTCTATGTTAGGAAAACATTTCTGCATCTCTCAGCAGGATCAGTCGATGCACTGTCAAAGCTGACATGCTAAGTCTTCCACCATTGCCCTGGCTGGTGCAGAAAAACACCTTTGATCTTCCCAGCACAGATGCAAAACCTATCCCTTCCCAGTGCATGCTGCAGACTCAGCTTTAAGATAGAGAAGGCAACTCAAGCAAAGCCACAGAGCTCAGCCGCATTGGCTTGCGCAGCACCTACCGTGCTGTCTTTAGAAACAGCATCCACAGAATTTACAGGGTGCTAATGTGGAGATGACGGTTTGGCTTGCATCTCTCATCTGAGACGTTTTCTGGATTTCGATGGTTTCCTTGTTGTCATAATGCCACATGAAACCTGAGCATGGGAATGAAAAGCCCGGGCTGGTTCTGATTAATTTAAAAAGAAAGAAACCCCCAATTTTGTATTAATTTTTAAAAGAAAAGCAGGATCACCCTGAACTGGGGGGAGATTCTTATCATGAACTGGGCTATGAACGCCTCTCGGGGGGAAAGCATTATCACTGGTGCTAACCTCCTCAGCAGTAGTGCAGAAAGTTGCCTCCTGTGGCAGGAGAACTTCAAGAAGAGAGGATCCCAGCACACTTGGAATGGGGCAGCTGTATTATACCATATATATAGTGCCAACAATGGGTGTACAATGAATGGGTCCAATAGATGGCACGGGCTGTACTTCAGCTAGGTTTTTGGCTCTACCAGTGAGATCGCTTGGAGGGCAGAACCTGACCCCAAGTACCGCAAAGATTGCGCCCGCTAAACTAACCGCTGGGAGTTTCCATATCCAAAGCTGTCTGTGAGACCTGCATTCTTCTGCTCCTTTGTATTTTTACAAGGCAGAGACGTCAACAAATAAAATAAACAGACAAGGCTTGTGGTTAAAGGCCGGCTGGAGAGAGGAAAGGAATGGACCGAGCCGCGGGTTATTTTTAAAGGAGAATCAACCCACCCTCTAATTTTTGCACCCACAATTAATGTGTACAGTTAAGGGAGGAGGCAAAGGTTAGTGCATCGCTGCTACCTATCTGATTCCCGAGTGCTGTCAGGGAGAAGGCTAAATTCTGACATTTGTGCCTACAATTCCCAAGTTTGGGCTGAGGTTGGTTGGTTTTTGTTTTTGTTTTTGTTTTTAAATATGAGCCCCGCGTATCATGTCACTGCCAAGCTGGATTACCAGGGCATCAGGATGATCATCGCCATTTACCTATTCAAGTTAATCCTCCGCTATCTCCTATAGAGAGCTGCCTCATTACATCATGGCCGTGAGGTTGCTGAATCAGAGGTAGCTGGTCGTTTCCAGTTGTCTATTGCACCACTGATCAATCTTAGGGGATGTTTGACGTTTTCCAAGTTGTCAGAATTGAATGGCCTGTCTGCCAGGTCCATTGCTGAATTATCACTCACCTTCTGCTGAAAATAATCTGACATCCATCTGCCCCAGCTGGCTCAAGCCAGGCATCCTGAATCACAAGGTCTTTGTTTGTGCCTGCTGCACACCTGGCCAGAGCAATCAAAGGCGCCCGCAAATCAAGGATGGCAATTAAAGCTCGATGAAAGAGTCATTTCATGAAATGTGCATGAGACTATTTAGAAACACAATAACAATTCTCTAATGTGCATTGGCAGAATAATTCCCTTGGGGGGAAAAATGTATCCACGCCAGGCATTTGGGGGTCAGCCAAGGTCATTTGCCATTGATTCCACTCTTCAAAAGATCCACCTCCAACCACAGATGAGTTTTGTTTTTCCTGTGTGAGGGCCTGAAGTTCAGACTCTTAGAAAGATACAGTTATGGGTAGGGCCCTACCAAATTCAAGGTCCATTTTGGTAAATTTCAGTCATAGGATTTTTAAAATCTTAAATTTTACAGTTTTGGATATTTAAATCTGAAATTTCACGTGTTGTAGCTGTGGGGGTCCCAATCCAAAAAAGGCTCATGGGGGGGGGTGTTGCAAGGCTATTTTAGGGGGCTCATGGTATTGGCACCCTTACTTCTGCACTGCTGCTGGTGGCGGCGCTGCCTTCAGAGCTGGGTGCCTGGCCAGCAGCCCCTGCTCTCCAGCCGCCCAACTCTGAAGGCAGCACAGAAGTAAGTGTGGCAATACCGTGACCCCCCTAGAATAGCCCGATGTCATGGGGGAGACCAGATTTCACGGTCCGTGATGTGTTTTTCATGGCCACGAATTTAGTAGGGCCCTAGTAATGGGCCTTCTGTGCACATGCACCGTTGGACATGCTCATGCAACTTGTGATTTGAACACTCTTGTGTCTCTAGGCATTTAGCCGTGTATGTTCACTGAAGGGGGTTTGTGTGTCCACACCTGCCATGCCTCTGGAAAATAGCCATTTACATGCCTGCCTGCTACTGTAGCGTATGTATCTACCTGTGGCTGTCTTGTCCTTGTGTCCTCTGTTCTGCACTGTAGCATCTCTGCGGACTCTTCCAGCTACAGCTATTTTGTGTATCATGCAGAATCAAATAGACGAGATACTCAAACCGGGCCTGACTCTCTGTTGCCCTGCAGCTTGTTATAGTCAGTTACACCCAGGACCGGCTCCAGGGTTTTTGCTGCCCCAAGTGGCGGGAAAAAAAAGCCACGATCGCAATTGCGATCTGCGGCACTCCGGCGGCAGCTCCACTGCGCCGCTTTCTTCTTTGGCGGGAATTCGGTGGCAGGTGCTTCCCTCCGAGAGGGACCCGCCGCCGAATTGCCGCCGAACAGCCCGACGTGCCGCCCCTTCCCCTTGGCCGCCCCAAGCACCTGCTTGCTGGGCTGGTGCCTGGAGCTGGCCCTGGTTACACCAGTGCAAAGTGAGCGCAAAATGCTACCCTCGCATTTTAAATTCACTCTGTGTGGATGTAGATGACTGTACCAGTGGGAGGGGGACAGACAGTTCCACAACGAGCTCTGGCAGACAGTCTTCTTTCTTGTTTTGTTGTTTGCTTAATATAAAATGAAGGTCATTTAACTGGAAGGGTCTGTTTGCTCTGTTCATGCATATAAAAAATATACCAACCCAGGACCTGAAAATCAGCCCTTAATGTGAATTGATTTTAACCTAGCTTTCAATTAGAGATAGCATGTTGGTCTGTGATCTGCAGCTTTTAAATATCAAATGGTGCTTGAATTCACCCTTTTAAGTCTTTCCTGAAAGCAGCTGGCTCAAATGGCACTGAACTCCCTACAGTACAGGGTCAGAGACCTGAGCCTGCTCCCACTGGCTCCAATTGGAACAAGATTTGGCCCTTAACATGTGGCTGTAGACCGCTAACAGAGTAAATGTAAACGATGCTGCTGCTTGTCCCTGGTTGCTTCCTTATAGGTCTGCAATAGATTGGGGGCGGGGCCATAACTGGACCAAATGTTGGGCCTCATATTAGTGAATCGCTGGGCCAGATGCGATTTCATTTATTTAGATTTATGCAAATATTTTAAAAAGGGGCATCTAGCCACACACACTGAAGGTGCCTTGACAGTAAACCCCAAAGTACACTAAGTGCAATAAAACACACACCTGCAGGAGACAGTCAACAGAACAGTTCCACTACCCCCTCCATCAGTTCCCCACCGTACATCTTTCTCCTTCCTTTAGTGGGTAATCACTGGGATTGCTCACGTGAGTAGGAAGTGCAGGATCAGGTACTTTGGTACACTTGGCACCATATTTCTCTCTGTAAATCTTTATAACATCCAGGGCCAATCAGAGGGGCAGGGCAGGAGGGCCATTTGGCCTGGGCCTCGAGCTCAAAGAGGGCCTCAAATTTGGACACTTGTTAATATTTTGGCATTAGATACGGTTCGCAACTAGTTTTTATGCACATACCTATCGGACCAAAATGTGACACACTCTCTCCGTTCAGAGCTGCAGATATAAGCAAATAAGAGATGTGATGTGGTAAAAGACATAATTGTTTTGTTAACTGCTATGCATTTTGTCATATTAAAGAATTAAAAATGTTCATCAATATTAATAAAAATATATCGGTTCTGATGGCACAAGATGAGACCGTGATGAACTCTTCCTCTCAGATCAGCTGATTATATAAACAAGCCACTACTAGATTTTCCCTCAATAATTAGTGCATTTGCACAGAAAAAGGCTAGAAAAGCATTTGTTAAATAAAAAAATATTCAAACTATGTCTCACCCTTTTTTTTGGTGCCTTATTTTGTTTTCATGTGTCATCGTTTTTTGTTTTTATTATGGCTAGCGGCCTCAAAAGCTGGAAGTGGCCTGCGCCTCTCTGGACCTCTGAGAGGGCCTGATAACATCTCTGTGTGAGAGAGGGAAATGGGGATGGGCCTGAATTGAAACTCCAGCCCCACTCCCTCCCCTGAACTTTGGGAAAGTTTGGGGCATAAACCTTCTGCCATCATTCATTTCTTCCTTATCAGCTGGATAGCAATGGGGCCTGGCACACAACACAGCCATCCATGTTGGCTAGGTGCCAACAGCCGTGAAGAACCCGATTTGTAACAATAACATAGAGGAAATTGCAGTGTGGTAAACTCTCGCGATTTTGTTACAAGTCTCCCAATATTTGGTGTTTTTCTGAAAGCCGCCGCTCCGTGAGTCAATTGCGTGGGGCCTGATTCTTGCTTTCAATGCTTGGGGTTGGCGGTTCTGGCGTTCACCCTTTTCCCAGCGCAAAGCCCATTCCAGAGCCCTCGGTGATCAGTGTGCATGTTAGAGGCTTTGTTTTATTCATAGTGCTGATGGCGTGCCGCAGACCTCGACGCCTCTCAGGGAGCCCGTAAGCACTTCTTCATTCTTTTCTCACATTCGTTCCAAGCATAGGCACTGACTCCGTGGGTGCTCCGGCGCTGAAGTACCCACAGGGAAAAATTAGTGGGTGCTCTGCACCCACCGGCAGCCAAGCTCGTACATTGATCGGGACACGGGACAAAGGGTTAAATATCGGGACAGTCCCAATTTTATCAGGACATCTGGTCACCTTAGTGTCATCTCAGTCCCTGGCCAGCTCTCAGCCCCCAGCCAGTGGCAGCATTATTAGCTGTCTCTGCTCTGGGGAGTCCCAGGAACTGAACAGAAGCTTTTGCAGCTGGCTAGTTCTGATGTGCTGTAGTAGAGCAGTACGTGGGGGCAGGGTCAATTGCACAGCACCTGCTGGGTTGTGCCTAATGCTTCCCCAAGTAAGCCAGGTTCTAAAATAATGATCAGAAACACTGTGTAAAACACTCATTTGACTGAGATTGCAAAGTCTTTGGGACAGGGGCTTGGTGGTCTGCCTTCTTGCTAAATAGGCTTAGAAGGATTCGATTTTTATTGGTAACTGGCGGTAAACATTGATTTCACTGAACGCACACAAGCTGAAGAAAAAATATTTCCATAGATGATCATTGAAATGTATAGATAGGAAAAGTATGAAAAATGCCGCTTGAGAAATTATTAGCATTTGATTTAAGGGTACTTATGTTGTAGATTTTGACATGTGATGTTGACAACTTGTATATTAATGGTTATAAAGTTTTAAACGTTTTGAACCTCAGTGTCTCCGGTCATTAAATAATTATCGTCTGATGCCCCCTCATTGTCTGACCTCCCAATAATTTCTCCCATCTGTGTGTGACGCATGGCTAGAAAGGGTTAAACATCCAGCAAAATAAATAACCCTCAAAAGCCACGTGGGGAGATAATATTTGTGTTTTTGTGTAGTTACATACGTATGAGTAGGGTGGACAGTCCCTGTCTATGCTGTATTCTGATATCATGTAAATGAATTGTAAACACGGGCTAGCTCGGTATTCATCTCTCTTTGAAATATGCTGTGAATGGTGGAGGAAAAAGCAAATGGCCTTATGTGAATTCATATTGCTAAGTACCGGTGACGGACCTCCTACAAGGTCAGCCTAATTTCCTTTTGTTCTCCGAGGAAATCCCAACTTGTCAAAGAGGACATGAAATTACAGTCAAACCTCGCAATAACGCGCCCCGCCATAATGCGAAATCGCATATAACGCGATCATAAGTTGGCTCCCCTTTAAGGCCTAATACCAGTGGTCCCCAACGCCATGGCGCCCGCCGGGACATTGATGTGCCCCCGCCTAGTGCCCAGCAGGGGAGAGAAGCTGTGGCCCTGCGCCTGCCGGGGACAGAGAGCACCGGCGCCCGCAGCCTCGGAGTTCTCTGTCCCCAGCAGTTGCGGGGTCGCGGCTTCTCTCCCCTGCTAGGCACTAGGCGGCGCACATCAGTGCACTGCGTTGGGGACCACTGACTTAAACTGACCGGCTGGAAACCCCGCTATACTGCATTTATCACGATGGAATTTTTTGGACCCCAAACATCGCGTTATAGTGGGGTTTCACTGTATATAAAAGATCCTTGGGTCCTGATTCTGTCATCTCCTATCTGCTTCAGCTTCTTCCGGGGAAGTTTGAGTCACACGATTGAGGTCCCAGTTACGCTGGTACCGCCCTGAATGGACTATAAACTATGAACTATTTCTGAAAGAACTCTTTGCAACCACAAAGCTCACCATATCTGCTACGAATCTGCACCTAAATGAATTGAACTCATGTCTGTCTGTATATTGATCTTTTAACCAGACTCTCTCTCTCTCTTTTTTGTTTTTTAATACATTTTAGTTTAGTTAATAAGAATTGGCTGTAGCGTGTATTTGGGTAAGATCTGAAACATTCTTTAACCTGGGAGGTGATGTGTCCGATCCTTTGGGATTGGTAGAACCTTTTCTTTTATATGATGAAATAAGATTTACAGAAATTTTCATCATATTTGACCTGGATGGAGGCCTGAGGCTGGATCACTTAAAGGAAACTGTGTTGTTGACTTCTGAGTAACCAGTGAGGTAATAAAGAAGCTGTTTTGTGCTGGCTTGGTGAATCGAAGTATTGGAATAGCCACCAGCTTTATGGGGATTGTCTGCCCCATTCTTTGCAGTTCACTCTAATTGAGTGACCACAGCTGGCCCCCATAAGGACCCCAGTCTCACTGTGAAAATGTAAATTGATAAAAATGAAAAAAAGCTTAAAACCCATAATTTTGTGCACATGTGAACACGTCAATCGATCATCTAACAAAAAAGCTTAAAATAAGACTTGATATTATCTGTCAAAATGATCAAAAAAACCCAACCCAGAAATGCACCATGCCTACTGCTGAAGTGCTATGCATACCTATGATGCTGTATAGATAACAAAGTGGTAGTAATTGTGAGCAGCTGCCTTTTGAGCAGTGCCAGAGAGTCTAGTAATATTTTGCCAGCAAAGGTTAGTTCCAGGAACCCTACTTGTCTTTCCTATAGGGCAGAACAATATAGTCAAAGTCATTTTCTATGAAATTCTACAGGCTTATTTTTTTCTATAAAGCCTTATTAAGTTTCTATAGAAATCGTATCGGTTTGTTCCTATTACTGTCTATGGGACTTTCCCTGAAGGGTCTAGTTGCCGCAGAGCAATTCTGCAAAAAATTGTAGCCTTGGGTCGATGACACCAAAATCCTCTGACAGCTGCTCAAGGGGTGCCTGGAGTCTTCCATTTAGCTCGTGTGCCATATGCGCAGCACACGTGATCATGTCAGAAAAGCAATTTAAACACAAACCCAGACAGCACCACTCCTACACCCTCCCATGTTCTGTCTCTTGATAGAGCTCTGCTACGCCCTGTCTTATGACTGACTGGGTATTCGTTATCTAATGGAAGCTAGAGAAGGGATTAAACAGAGATTCCTTTTAATTATAGCAACGGGGCAGCCATGTGGCTTAGCCCGGGTCCTGTTACACTTCACAACAGGTCTGATTGCTGCACTCTGTGCTGTCTTGATGCCGGAAGAACAAATTCCCACAGGCCGACATGCATGGACTTAGACAGCGATAAAGAATGATAAAGGTCACCAGGAGGAGCGGAAGGGGAGTGGGACATTAAAGCCGCACAGCTAGCAGGGGCCATAACAGCTGCATAATGTTGTCGGAGGCTGTATGTGGGAGAAACTGGCTGATTCCTAGCGACAAAGCCCATTCGAATGCTTTTAAGGTTGGCCTAGGTGTGCATGTCCGTCCATCAGTAGGAGAGCAGGGGGCCCCAACTCTGCAACCAGCAAGGTCTCTAGTCCCCCGTCCTTTGGTGCACTGAATGAAAGACACTATAGAAAAATATACAGTGCACTAGTTGCTAAATAAATAGGAATCCTCATCAAAATGTAAATACAAGTGATTGTGGGTGGCAAGGCCAGGGACTTAAATAAAGTAGGAGTTTGTTTCCAAAGGTGAGAGGGATGCAGTCTAAAACAACTGCATGGTGCACAATTTTGCAATGAAAAGGCCCTATTGTGTGCAGTGGCTTTTAATAAGAATGGGTTTATTTCTAAGGGAGCTGTGGGTGGCAATTCTTTCTCATGGAAATGCTCTCAGGTCTTGTTCTACTTCACTGTAGTGCATAGGGTTTCTTTTACAGCTATACTCACTTTTTTCCACCTTTCATTTGAGGATTCCAAAGCACTTCACAGTTAATTGATCGTGAAGCCTCATCATCCCTCTGAAGTAGATCAGTGTGAGCCTCGTTTTACAGGGGGAAACTGAGGCACAGAGCGGTGGCGTGACTTGTTTCAGGTCAGGCGCTGCATCAGTGGCAGTGCCAGGAACAGAACTGTGGAGGCCAGACTCCCAGCCCCCTGCTGTAACCACGGGATCAGTAGCCCGTGACATTGCTTGTCTAGTGAGCAAGGAGTAATTAACCTTTTAGTAACAGCAGTCCAGATTTTGAAACAGGAACAGCCCAGGTACTAAAGTGGGGTGAATGAAGAGTGTATGGGGTTCTCACTGCTAGCACTGGGAAACACTCACCTGTGGCGCTGTAACATTACTTACATAGGGCCGGAGTCTGTTCTCACACCAATTTTACACTGGGGTCATTCCCACCAGCTTCAGTGGAGTCAGTTACTCCCAGTTTCTCCAGCAATCTGAACATGTCCCAAGCGCCCTTCGCCACTCTAGTTTGTTTTGCATGGTTTACCGAAGTGTAAACCAGCCAGTCCTCTAATTGAAACCCTAAAGCCTATTGGAGGTGGCAGTGCCTATGAGCACATGAATCGGCTACCTCCTGCACCTCCCCACCTGCTTCCAAATGTCACTCTAGGAGGGCGGCCTCTGTTTCCTAGTTACTAGGCCTTTCTGCTTTCCCACCTTTGCTCTGAATTCTTCTGGGATGTTAAACTGTGCTCAGCCTGCAGTTGTGTAACTCTGGGTCTAGCACAGCGCTTTCCAGCTCCTCTTCCTGCACCCAATGGCTTTGCATTTCCCAGCGGGCGTCTGCCAAATAAGTGGTTTTCTAATAACCGTTCTTCTCTAACCGAATCCCCTGGGTATGTCATGTTGTCTTTTGTGCAGCAAAATTCCCTCTAGGCGGAATGCTGCATGTTGCCAAAATGGTGCCCCCTCTAAAAAGAAAAGCCTGCGTCTCAGTAGGAACAGCCTGTTACAATAAAATCTCATTACAGTCCTTAGCACAGGCGGAACTGAATTTCCATTAGCACACATTATTTTTCCATTAAAATATTGCACTCTATTACTGAGCAAACATGCCAGCTCCAAGGAACGGGGCTAGAAGAATGGTGATGTTAAGCAATTACGTAACAGGGAATCGTCCCAAGCAAAGCTACTTGAGCCATTCCCAATGCAAGACTAGGGTGACCAGATGTCCCAATTTTATAGGGACAGGCCCGATTTTGGGGTCTTTTTCTTATATAGGCTCCTATTACCCCCCACCCCCTATCCCGATTTTTCACACTTGCTGTCTGGTCACCCTATGCAAGACGCACTCAGCAGCGCAGACTAAATATGAATGGTAAATAATAAAAATCCTTGTTGCCTATAAGTACCAGTTTAGTGTGACCAGTTGTCCCGATTTTATAGGGACAGTCCTGATATTTGGGGCTTTTTCTTATATAGGTGTCTATTACCCACCAACCGCTGTCCTGATTTTTCACACTTGCTATCTGGTCAGCCTAGATCAGTTCCTTGTTTTACAGGTGGGGGAAACTGAGGCAATGAGGCGCTGCGACCCACCCAATCATTAACACATTTATTTTATTAACCTGAATGACCCATAAGCTGCAGGGCCAGGCTGTGATCTCAGTTAGGGTAAAACTGGAGTAACTCCAGGCACTTCAATGAGCCTGAGGCTCAGATTCTCAAGGTTATTCAGGTGCCGAACTGCCATCAATTTCAATAGGAGTTAGCACCGAAATACCTTTAGGGCTCTGGGCCCGAGAGCCTGCAGCTTCCATTCTTGGAAGAGAATCCATGCCGGAGGGTGAGACTTGGGGTAAGGGTGCCTGGAGCTGTGGGTGCTCAGCCATCTCAGGATTTGACGCTGATGAGGGAGAGGACTTGTGTGGCATGGTAGATGAGGGGGTATTACTAGGAGTGACGGGGAGCGACGCAAAATTGAGACTGTACATCAGTGCAATCTCCCTGACACAGCATTAGCCTGGGGAATAATCTGCCCAGGGCAGTGGAGGAATCCCTGTTCCTTGGGATTTTTCACACTAGAGAGGACAAAAGTCTTTACGGAGCAGCTGTGACAGAGATTGCAATCACAGGCACTGTCTTTGGGGGCCACGTTGTATTAAAGCTCTGAATGGTTTGTGTGGCCTTCTCCACGGAGAGGGCTCCCGCAGCTCTGACAGGAACTAGCAACAGTGCGGTGGGCTTAGGGCGAGCCCAAAGGGCCCATCCCAACTGCTGGAAATAGCCAGCGCCCAGCTGCATTCCAGCCACGCCCTATCCCCTCCCCCCTTCAGCTACATTCCCTTTGGCCAGTGGACGGCACGGGTAGCAGTGGCACTGAGCGTTCTAAGGAATTCCTTGGACCAAGGACATTCAAACTCTGCCCACTCCCAGGTGGTGCATTCTGGGGAAAAGCACCTCGAGAGAAAATTACCCGGCAGCCTAAAAAGTGCAGCAGTCTGGCTGGTCCTGGTGAAGCTGCTGCCTCCAGCAATCTCCCTAACTGTTGCCTGCTTTCCAGCCTCCCTTTTCTTGGCAAGGTCACTGGAGAAGTCGTGGCATCCAAGCTCCAGCAGCAAGTCCCCTCTGCCAGCTGCCTGGCTCCCTCGCAGGCTGGTCTCAGCCCAGCCCACAGCACAGAAATGGTGCTGATGGATGGCCTTGGATATGAAGCAAACCAAAGCCTTGCTGCCTCTACCTGTCTCTCTGGCCTGTGACACCATTCACGATGAGATGCTGGAGACACATGTGGCAGACTGCAGGAATAAACAGGGCAGTGCTCAGCTGAATTCGTTCATGCCTGAAGAACAGACCCCTGAAGCTTGTCCAGCTGCTCCCCATCGCCTAATGGCTGTTCAGAGAGGCGGTGAGAGGCCACAGACTCATGTGCCACCAATATGCAGGTGGCACCCAACTGTACATCTCTTCTACTGACACCGCTTCTGTTTTCTTCCCAGCAGTTGGAAGAAACCAGCAGCTGGATGAAGCTCAGCCCACGTGATGTAAATAGGAAATTGGGAAACACGCGGAAGAGCTTGCAAATGTGCTGACCTCACCAGTGACTGAAGGCATCAGATCAGAGTGTCCTAGTGGTGCCTGAGAGAGTTGCCTTCCCATGGGCAATGCAGATGGCCACAGAGAGAAATGCTATTTCTCACCTCTGACTGCGAACTGTGCCCTTTCTTGTCAGATGAGGACCAACCCTGAGGTCCATGCTTTCATCTCCTCCCGGACGGGCTGCTACAACTCCTCCTGCTTCAGGCTGAATGAGGTCCGTGCAGCATCGATATACACGTCTTGTGCCTCTGCTTCACAAACACCACTGGCTCCCCCTTCACTTTGGTACAGAATTCAAAGTCTTGATCCTACTGTACAAAACCCTTATCAGACTGGGACCTGGCTCCACCCCTGAGGGTCTCGCCCTCCGTGACCCTCCTGCACATCTACATTTCACAAGTGTGACCGAGCTGGGGAGACCCAGATGGAGCCGCTCAGCAGCTGGAGACAGAGTGTTCCCAGCAGCGGGAGCCTGGGTATGGAATGCCTTTGCTGGATGAGGTCAGGCTGATGCCAAGCGTGACAACATGCAGATGGAAGTGTGTAGGACATGCATTTCCCATTAGTTGTCTTTTCCCAGGAATGTCACCCAAGCAATGAAATAATAAACTTTAAAAAAACCCTGAATGTAGAAACTCCTACACAGCTGAACCCAGTGCCACAGAGCTAGAGCAATGCTTGTTCCAGCCTCACTTGTTCGGTGCTGTGATATTGAGGTGAATGGGCACATTAGAAACACCATGGAGAGCATTCTTCTCCATTCTTCATTACCCCAGCAAGGACAACCACAGAGGGAGAGGAATCGGCCATTGACCCTTTGCGTGCTACAAATGCTCATGTTTTCTGGAGACATGGTGAAGTGTGCTTAACCTTTCCTTGTGCCCTCCAGGTAGGGGATCTGGGTTTTGGTCCTGCCTCGACCACTGCCCTGCTGCATGACCTTGGTCAAGTCCCTTCCCCTCTGTCTCCTCTCCCACTCCTATTTAGATTATTAGCTCTTTGGGGACAGAACCTCTTGCTTATTATGGACATCATCCCATGCAACGGGGCTCTGAGCTGAGTCGGGGCTGCTTGGTATCCCCATAACACAAATGGATAATGGCAGTGTCTAAAGGAGGATTTGAAGACAGGCAGGGAGCAGGGCTCTTTGCTGTATGATGAATTGTAAAGGCTGCAAATGTTCGCACTGAATGCAGTTCTTGTTTCCATTAGGGTGTCATGCTTTAGAACGAAAACCCATTTTTTCAGGCATTAGTGTGAAATCAATAATCTTAATGAACGCTGGATGTGGGGGGAGACTTCCTAGGAAAGATTTTTTTCAGTTCCAACCCTGCTTGGCCTGTGAGAAATAACAATGGGCTTTCGAGTACAATCAATCTCTTGCAAAGAAAATAATAGCACATAATGAATGAATGATTCAGGTGTGTAGGAATAGCTTCCAAATAGACCCAGCCTCAATAAGGGCCTGATTGCTGAAAAGCCCTTATTCCTATTAGTACATTTTGTACATGTGCCCCAGCCGGATCCTCTGCTAGTGTAAACTGGCACCACTCCATTGCTGGCCATGTAGCTATATCCATTTGCACCAGCTGAGGACTTGGTCTGCCTGTTCAGAACCAATATTGAGAAAAGCGGGTGCTGACCATGTCCCCAGCATAATCCTTACTTTCCTGACTACATAGAGGGGTCTTTCACTTTGAGCTGCATTGTTAGCAGGGAGGAGACCTTGATTTCCCATCTCCCCTCATGCAATGCACCTCTGGGAAGGCAGCAGCCCTTTCACCCAGCACAGCGCAAGCGTTAGCCCGTGAGTCTGGGTCTTCCATTTGTTACCATCTAGCACAGAGCCAACAGTGCTCCCCAATGACATCCTATATGCATGCATAATTCTGTCCACTCTGACTTTCCCATGCAAATTCCAGTGTTAGTATTCAGCCTCCAGAATGGAGCACAAAAGAGGCTCTTGCTGTCGCCAAAAAAATGCACAGAACCATTTTGGTAATCATTAAGTCCCCTTGATGCTAGTGTGAGCCTATTAACTCTGTAACCAAAAGCTCTTGTTGAAACATCTGCAACTGATAGAATCGCAGAGAAAGAGACACCGCAAGGATCAGCGGTGGGCGACTCCCGGGAGTGAACTAATGAGCTGATTCAAGCGCTCAGCTGCCAAACTGCACATTTCATTGCTGGTGGGAAGCGGCCAGTGCCAAGTTGAACCTGTGGCTTTAAAGGAGAGCCACGTAGAAAGAATCGTCCCGGAACGAGGGATTGGCATGAGTGGGAGACAAGCTGGGGAAGCTGGGGGGAACCTCCCCGAGATGGGAAGATAAACCCATGCCTGCTGAACAGCCTTGTTTGAATTTTGAGGGCAAGGCCTTGTGTATCGCTCTGTGTTTTAACCAGAGTGCGTGCCTACAGAGAAGGGATGGGACACTGAACTGGGGCTCAGGAGACCTGGAGCCAATGCCAGCATGGCCAGAGCTGTGTGACTTCAGGCCAGTCCCTTCATCTAGCCCGGGGCTCAGTTGTGAAATGAAGGTAATATTTTCCTGTCTGCAGGGGTGTTTGGATAAACTCCATTAATGAGTATGAGACTCTCACATGGTAGGAAGAGGAGAGCCATGTAAACAGGTAGATAGACCCTGCATGGCGGATTCGTTCGGTGGATATATTAGGGCATGTCTATACTACTGACACTGTAATGGCACAACTCCAGCACTGGAGCTGTAGCGCCCTAGTCTAGACACTTCAGGTTGCCCATCGCTGTAGTGGATCCACCTCTCCAAGTGGCAGGAACTTGCTCCACAGCAGAATTCCTCCATTGACCTAGCCACGTCTACACTGCGTGTTAGGTCAGTTTAACAACGGCGCTTAGGAGTGTGACTTTTTCACACCCGGAGCAGCGTAGCTAGGTCGATCTAAATGTTAAGTGTACAGCAGGGCTTTTTACTGGTGATAAGGGGCAATGTTCTGTGCAGATAAATTTGTCTGGCTGGGATTGGAGAAACTCTTAATACAGTTAAATTACCCTTTCTCTTCCTTTCTTAATAGACAAAGTGTGGCTTACGATACGCCTGATAAGACTCTCATAGCATAATCCCGGGAGCAGTATTCCTGCATATCAACGTGAAAGCCAAAGTAATGACGCTAAATTGTTGGATTACTGGACAACGGAAAAGGCAGCACAGACTTTAATCATCAGAATGCAGAAATATGAATGAAATGCAGTTGGTGCAGCAGACTGGGGAAACCTAAATACTTCTGCTATTCCTTGTCATCTGCAAATAATTCTGCAAGTATATGCTGCATTTAAGCCCTTTATTTCAACTAAGCACTGTAACTTGTTCATCCCATAGTCAAGGAAGCAGCTGATGTAGTAGAAACTAAAGGCGCATTTGACAATTTAGAGCCAGATTCTGAACTTGGTTACCTGGGGTAAATCCAGAGAAACTCCGCTCACGTCAACTAAGTTAATCCCAGCACAAAACTGTGCAAGCCAGCTCAGAAACAGGCCTCTTAGGGCTAAACAGCTGCCAAAGAAACGCTCCGGGGGCTGGGTAAGTCAGTGAATAAATATACATTAATTAAATAAACCTCTTGCTTAACCCTTTTGCAAGCTGATGCTTTGGGATACAGACCAATGGGGTTTGCATTGGCAGATCCAACAACTCTCACTTCGGGGACGGCTTTTCTTCTTGGCCTGACTGAAAGCCTG
Source organism: Emys orbicularis (assembly GCF_028017835.1). NCBI lineage: Eukaryota > Metazoa > Chordata > Testudines > Emydidae > Emys > Emys orbicularis. Next base: position 83,387,251 of record NC_088692.1, on the reverse strand, counting down.
GCATGCTCTTTGCATCAGAGAGTAAATAAATGAGGTGTTGGGAACACCAGTGTCAGCTCGAAAGTCTCAGTGCTGTCTTGCCGGAAGCTGCTTCTTCCCCCTCCCCCGTCTGTGCTTCTGCTTCCCTGCTGCTAACACCGTGTTTAAGGCCCCTCGGTCCCATCTGTTCATTTCTAGCGCTGATCCCCTCTAATTTAGGCAACTCTCTCTATGAGCAGTCCCAATTTGTCATCACGCTGGCCCCAGCATGGGCGGGCAGCGTCTGAAAAGGGTTATTAGCCCTTGGGGCCTTGCATGAATGTGTGTGCCTGTCAGGCCTGGGCCGTGACAGCTCGGACTACGGCTAACAAGCCCCTTGCTCCCGGGTGCTGGGTGGTTCCTGCACCCCTCACTCTCTGGGACCATGCATGCGCGTAAGAGCTGCTCGCAGGATTTGGGCCTTGCAGACTTGGGCCCTCAGGTTATGTGGCATGTGATAAGTCATGACATTGGGCTGCGCCCCTCAGGCAGTGTTCCGTTGCCTGCCTGCTTTGGCAGCTGAGCGGCCAGGCCAGGCCAGGCACAAAAGGCCTTCAATTTGTAGGTGTCGGCGAGTCAACGTCTCTCTTTTTGATGGACAGTTGTTTAGGGACAGAGGTAGCCTCTCTGATTCATAATCCAGGGGCAGCCGTCTGTCCCGTCCTGCACAGCGTGTGCTTGTGTTTAAAAAGAAAAGACACTAAGCCAGTGGTCCCCAAACTTTTCAGGGTCGTGCCCTGACCCCCACTTACTCTGTCCGTGCCCCCCACCCCCCAGCCAGGGCTGCAGCTCCGTGTGGGAGGGGGGCAGGGGTAAGAGGGCAGAGGCTGGGGCCACAGGGCTGAGGCTGGGGGCGGGCCAGGAGCCAGGCCAGGTGTGGTGCTGGGGCTGGGCTGTGGTCAGAGGGTGAGGCTGGGGCAGGGTGGTGCAGAGCTGAGAGTGGAGCCAGGTTAGGTTCCCCTCTGTCCTCCACCCCCTTCTCCCCCCCCCCCCCCCCCCCGTTGCAGGAGGGCTGGAACAATGTTTATAATGGGGGTGCTGCCTGCCATTGAACCAAACTATAAACCCTGTATATAATGGAAACCACGTCAAGCTAGGGGGTGCTGCAGCACCATAGCATGGGCGGTGGGTGAACTCCCCACTTCTGCTTGAGGCCCCTCCACCCCATTGACCAGTGCCCTGAGCTCCTCCCCCTGCTCAGGGTGCTCAGGGCCGCCAGCTGGAGCTGAGTCCCCCGTCCCATCCCCCCGCCCGCCCGCCGCTTCAGGTACAGGGGCAGGGAGGGCGGGGCCTCATGGCGGAACATGGGCGGGGCCGCAATCCGGGTCAGGGGAGGCTTAGCCTGCTATGATACCTGCCACCCATGCCCAGCACCCCTGGGTCCAGCACCCATGTCCCCGTTGGGGCTGGCCCAGGCCCCACTGCACCTCCCGGGGAGCGCATCCCCCAGTTTGGGGACCTCTGCACTAAGCAAACCCTCCTGGAGGGACAATTGCAAACTGATGAGCCTGAAATGATTGGCTCCGTGAAAGGCTAGCCGATACATCCCGCCCCCACCTGCCCAGCCGCATTATTAGTTCTCTAGGTGGGGACGATGCTTTACAAACCAACAGCCGCGCTGGCAGGCTCAGTCTGTTCCTGCAGCACGGTCACTGCATAGCACCTACACAACTAGGCCCACTGAGTGAAGCTGCGTCTACACTGCAGAAAGGGGGTGTTCATAACTAGGTTCAGCTCGCCGTGACGCTGCAGCAAATCGGCTTTGAACGTGGCTTAGCCCAGGTTGAAACCCCAAGCGCCCTTCTAGGCTTTGTTACCCTGCGTGAAAAGCCAACAGCTCGCGTCAAGGCCAAGCTGGGCGTCTGGGGCTGAATCTAAGCAAAGTTCAAAGCCGCGTTGGCTGGGCTGTGTGGCTAGTTTAACATGTGTTTGCTAACTTGGGTGCCCACACACAGGGCCGGCTCCAGGCACCAGCCTGGCAAGCAGGTGCTTGGGGCGGCCACTCCGGAGAGGGGCGGCACGGTCCAGCTATGCGGTGGCAATTCGGCAGATGGTCCCTCACTCCCGCTCGGAGCGAAGGACCTCCCACTGAATTGCCGCCGCAGATCGCGATCGCGGCTTTTTTTTTTTTTTTTTTTTTTGGCTGCTTGGGGCGGCCAAAACCCTGGAGCCGGCCCTGCCCACACAGCTTGTTGCGTTTCTTTCCTGGGCCATGTAGCTTGTGACATGGCAGAACAAGGGGAACCAGCGAAACTGCCTGTGACTGGCTTGGCCTTAGGCAGGAGCTGCAGCTTACCCCAACCTCCGTAACATCCGCAGCCCCTGCCATTGGGCCTGCCGCCCCGCGTCACGCCAGCCCGTTGGGCAGACCGCAAAGGGAGGCTGTCGTGCTGGGGGGGGGGGGGGTGTACCAGCAAATGCAGGGGCACTTCACTGGGTATTCTGCCTCCCGGGGCTCCCCCATGGTGCCCCACTGCCCCCAGAACACCAACTGCCACCACAGAGCCCAACCGGTACCAGCTCCATGCACCCACACAGCCCTCATAGTCAGCACTCCCGTGTGGCAAAGGGCCCATGTAGCCAGCGCCGCGCCAAACCACCTCTCCTGAGACGCTTGTCAGGGGTGTGGGCACTGTCAGAATGACGCTGCGCTCCAACCATCTCCTGATTAGGGTGACCAGCCAGCAAGTGTGAAAAATTGGGATGTGGTGGGGGATAATAGGAGCCTATATAAGAAAAAGATCCAAAAATCGGGACTGTCCCTATAAAATCGGAACATCTGGTCACCCTGCTCCTGAGGCCAGAACAGTCCCTCAGGGCCTTTGCAGCTGAGCACAAGCGAGCGGAGCCATGGGGGGGGGAAGTGGCACATAGGTAGCCAGAAAGCTTCAGCAGCTGGGGCATGAAGGGGACATACACCTGGAGACCAGGCATGAAATCCTGGCCCCATTCACCCGAGGGGGGGGGGGGGGGGGTGTCTTGCTTTAGCTGCCGCCACATTGTGACAATTGTATTGTTTAAGTGGATTTGTGTATGCAGTTTTTAGTTACTGTCCTTTGCAATGCTGGTCATTTGAAGAAGCAAAGGTCAGAAGGCAGGAGTTGAGGTCATCGGCCCTGCCAGGGGGGGCTTAAACCACAGAGCGAGGAGTCGAGCTGAGACGGATTATTAAAGGGGCGCCTGCCACGTCTCAGCCGGCACTAGGCCACTGAAGTAACTGGAGCTGTGGATTTTCTTGGCTTTGGGGCTGGTGTGTCACATCTTTCATGTGTGCTGGGCACAGAGCGTTTGTATTAATATGTCCACAGAACTGAGGCAGTGCCGTATGCCAGTGTAGGCACTTGGTGGTGAATTTCAATTGTGCTTTTATTTTTCACTCAGGTGCTGGCCGTACCCAGGGCTTCCTGGCAGCTGCCAGTGATCGATAATAAATGGTGATGACTTCTGCAGCTCTCACCAACTGCAGTATAATGGCTAATACTGTACGGATCAGATTACTGAGCACAGAGTGTCTGGGCAAGTTTGTACCCTTAAAAAAAAAAAAAGCTCACTAAGCACAAAGCTCCTTAGCTGACCGGAGTCCCTGAACATGCTCAGTAGCTGCTCTGAAAGCTCTTAATAGCTCATCTGCACACCCTTCGTTTACGGTGAAATTCACCCCGTGCAAAGATCCCACCCTAAACCCCTGCACCGCTCTAAGTCCTCAAACTAGAGTGTAAATGGGGCATAAGCATTGGGCAGCTCCTCTGGGGAGGGGTGAATTCTACCCCAATTTCTCTTTGGGGAGGAAATGCTCCTCCAGCGTTCTGTGGTTCAGCTGATGACGTGGCGAATAGGGGCCCAAGCGTGTGTGTGGCTAGAATCGGCTCAGACCTGTGCAAAGAGGGCCAGACGCCTAACCCCGTTCGGCTTTGTTAGACTTCAAAATGTAACCAAACTGCAAGAAACCAACGGCCAAGCGGAAAGTGGTCGGGCCAAGGATTAGCTAGGTATGGTCACACACAATGAGCGCCTTAAGAAGAGGCAGGCAGGGCTGGGCAGGAGCTGAGGGAGCGTTAGGGAAAAATGGACTTACACAAATCAATGTGCTATCCAGACACTGAGGAAAGAGCAGCAGGGAAGCAGCTCTCCCCTTGTGCACTGCTCCGTACCTTCCTCAACCCACAGGTGCTAGCTGCACGGGCAGGGAGCGACAGTGCAGGTCTGAAGGGGACTTACTTTGCAAGCTGGATTGATTTAGTCTGGAACAAAACAGAACCCCCCTATTGTCTGAATCGCCTTGAAGCTCGAGCGCCCTCTAGTGCCCAGATGGGGGAAAACACCCAAACCTCATTCAAAACCAAGGCCTGGTCTACACTTAAAAGTTAGCTCAAAACGTAGCTATGGCAGCGGGGGTGTGAAACACACACCCCTGAGCGCCACAACTATGGCCACGTAAGAGTGTAGACGCAGCTATGGCAATGGACGAATGCTTCCACCTGGTGTTGCCACCATCTGTCAGCGTAGGCCGCATCTCAAGTACTGGGTAATGGCAGCCTAGCTACGGTAGCCTCGCTGTACCGGGAGAGTCTCCATAGTGTAGCCATACCCTGAGTTAGCAGATGTTGTCTCTCTTTTGCTGGTAACAGGGACAAAGCTGCAACAGCGAGAGATATAAACTCATTCATGATTAGCAAAAACCACCACCTTTGCCGGTCATCGATGCCGATGCTGGCAGCCAGAAACACACGACGGGCTTGCCTACAGTCAGAGTTATTCAGGCACAGTTGTTGCCCTTGAAACTCACACCCTACCTTCAGCCAAATTGCCTTTCAAGTGACGACAAGCCCTTAGTTAACACTCACTCAAAGCAGCGGCTTCACTCCCACTAGAAATGCAGGCCCCAGATCTTAATGCAGGAGGAGAATCTAGGGTGACCATACGTCCGGATTTTCCCGGACATGTCCGGCTTTTTGGTGCTCAAATCCCCGTCCAGGGGGAATTGCCAAAAAGCCGAACATATTCGGGAAAATGCCGGCATCCCTGCCCCAGTCCCCTGCTTACCTGAGCGGCTCCGGCAGGCTGCGAGCTGCAGGCGGATTCCCCGCTGCGGCGGCGGCTGCTGCTGCTCCCCCCAGACACCTCAGCTCTGTGTAGCTGAAGAGCCGAGCTGCCCGAGCGCTACCGGCTTCACGGTTTGCCAGGCAGCCCCCAGACCTCCAGACCCTGCGCCCCCAGCCAGGCGCTTCCCCTCCCGGGCTCCGGCTGTGCTGGGGAAGCGCCCAGCCCAGGGCACAGGGTCTGGAGGTCTGGGGGCTGCCCGGCAAACCGTGAAGCTGGTAGCGCTCGGGCAGCCCTTTTCGCGTGGCTGGGAGGGAGGGAGGAGGAGAGGGAATGCGGGGCGCTCAGGGGAGGGGGCGGAGTTGGGGCGGGGCTGGCGCGGAGTTGGGGTGGGGACTTTGGGGAAGGGGCGGGGCCAGGGCCCCCTGGAGTGTCCTCTTTTTAAAAACCTTTAATATGGTAACCCTAGAGAATCAGTATAGACGTTTGAGCCAGATCCTCAACTGCTGTAAATTAATGTCACACCACTGGTGTCACCGCTCTGTTCCCCTCATCCTCAGCCAGCTGGCCACCAGGCCGATCCCCTGACACTACAGTAGCCCGAGGACAGTGCCAATGCACGGGGGCTTGCCAAGGACTGGAGATTAATGGGGTGAAGGGAAACCGTGGCCATTCCCTGGTCATGCTCCCTGTGTCAGGGGCCGGGTACAAACTGTTCTTATGGCTGTGTGTGATGAGGAGCCCTTAGTTACCAGTTGTAAGGTCACGTGTGCAGAGAACACAGAGCAAAGCAACCTGAGAACCTGGGCCTAGATTTTTTTACACCAGTAAATCAGAGCTGCTGTCGGACCCTGGGAGCTAATGAGTAAAGCCACGGAGAGGCATCAGCCCTACATGCAGCCAGCACAGGCTGAGGGCAGACCCACGGCTCCATTAGCGAAGCGATGGTCTCACTCTAGTTGTGGTGGGTTCATTACGTTATAATTGCACTTGCCCTTCAGTAGCGTCTCTTCCTTTAACATCAGTGCCGTTTGGCAAAGAACTGGGGCTTCGAGTTGCCGCCCCTGTTCCGGTCGCTTGCCTTTACACCTACCTTGTCTTTCTGCAATGTTTTCTTAATTGTCTTTGGCTATGCTAGAGCTTTGCTCTTAATGAATGCCACAAAGTAGTCACATGAAAGGCAACTAAAATTGCGTATTAAAGAACAGGGGATTTCTGACCCATTTTCTCCTCACAGGGGGCCCAAGCCTACTAATAGATAATAACCATGCAGTCCTTACTTAGTCAAGACTCTAAGGATCAGGGCCCTAATGAGCTAATAAACTTCTGCTTGTGCCGTGATGGGGTGCAGCCCTTGCCTAGCAAAATAATGCCCTTTCTACACTCCTTAAAAGATAGCCTAGTCTTATGCTTTAAAGCAGGGATCGGCAACCTTTGGCACGCAGCCCGTCAGGGAAAGCCCCTGGCTTGCCTAGCAAAATAATGCCCTTTCTACACTCCTTAAAAGATGGCCTAGTCTTATGCTTTAAAGCAGGGATCGGCAACCTTTGGCACGCAGGCCGTCAGGGAAAGCCCCTGGCGGGCCGGGCCAATTTGTTTATCTGCCGCGTCCGCAGGTTTGGCCGATCGTGGCTCCCACTGGCTGCGGTTCGCCGCTCCAGGCCAAAGGGGGCTGTGGGAAGCTGTGCGGGCCAAGGGATGTGCTGGCTGCCCCTTCCCGCAGCCCCTATTGGCCTGGAGCAGCAAACTGCGGCCAGTGGGAGCCGCGATCGGCCAAACCTGTGGATGCTGCAGGTAAACAAACCGTCCTGGCCTACCAGGGGCTTTCCCTGATGGGCCGCGTGCCAAAGGTTGTCGATCCCTGCTTCAAACAGAGGAATACTTCTAGAAGCAGATGGCTTTTTTTTTTAATGTTAGATAAAAGACATCTGATTAAATGTTAAGCACTTAAAAATTCAGCCCTGCTTTGTGCACGCCAAACGACATACTAGGGAACAGATTTCAGCTGCAGGAACATGTTGTGCCCCCTTGGCGGCATCTAGCTAAGTGCTCAGTCTTTCTGAGCCGCACTGGACATGGAACTAAGTGGGCAATTTGCTAAGGCTGTTGCAAGACTGAAATAGGGGAGCTGTTACACTTTTCTTTGCCACTGAAATAGCTAATGATACGAGCCAGGCTAGTAATGTGTCTGTCAGGTAAGTTGAGGAGAGGTTAAGACACTTAGCAAACAGCTGTGTTCAAATGGTAGCCCGTGTCTATTCTGATTTGATTAAACATGACTGTGATGTATTCAGGACTATGCAGGGATATCATTCTTCCATGTATAGGCAATAGTGTCAATAAACTTGGGGTGGGGGTGGGGGTGAAACAGGCAGGATTTTCCATGGCAGTGTATGCAAACACAGAAATGCCCACACATTTTTAGTAGCATTAACGCCGCCATCATGAACCTGGATTCCTTGAAGACATGATCATACCTGAAGGATAGTTAGGCCTCGAGCCCTACAGATGTGTCTCTTAAATCTTCCTTGAGTCACATTTTTTCCTGTAGTGACTGACTGGCCTTTTAAAACACCAACATTGCTGTAGCCTATTCCTAACAGGGCATTCATTCATTTGGAAAATGGTTCCTGTGTATTTCCTTATTTAGGGCTTTCTTGTTAATTGACAGAATTAAAAATACTCTGGGTTTTATTGTCTGTGATGGATTAATCTAATTTGAATGCAGCTTTTTGGCTTGAGGCATCTGCAACCCTTCTATACATTCCTGCAGCAGGGAGAGGGGCTTGAGAAAATGTGCACCTACAGGCCTCGACTTAGTACAATTTACAAAACAAGGCTGAGCCGTAGGCTTGCTCCAGTTGGTCAACAGAGGAAGTAATTCACTTTCTGTTTAAAAAAATATGTTGTAACAGATATCAAACTACACTGCCCAAATGCACTGCCTCTTGGGCAGTACTTGCAAATGTTCTGAATTCCCTCTCGCTGAGACTGGAATGCCTAACCGGGGAGATCCCCACCCCAAAGGTTCTAACCCTCTAGCTGCTGTTTTACCAGCGACTGGTTTTGACAGCGCAATCTTTGGGCCAGATCCTGATGCTGTTATTCATCTTGAATGATGCCGGAGTTCATGACACTATTAACCAGAACCTGGCCCTGTTGTTTCCCCTGCACTCCTGCTCCACAATATCCTTTTGTCAAACAAATTATGCTTTTCAACGTACATGGAGTGGGTGCATGACCCGATCCACTCTGTGCCCTTCATCCAGCCCAGTGGAGAAAGAGGCCTCACGGGGTGGATTAATTCTGCTCTGATTGTGGCTGGGTTGTATTGGGGGGAGGGATGGGAGTTGGAGAGTTTGGGGGAGTCTTATGAAAATTGTTTTTTAATCCTCTAGCTCGTGTTTTTTCCTTTGGGGCGTTACTACATCAGCCTATAGCTTGCTAACTGAAGAGAGGCCCGTGCTAATAACCAGTCAGGTCTTGTCCTGCTCCAAGGAAAACCAGGGAATAAAATATAAGCACCCCCATCTACACAAGCCCCAGAACTGGTTTTCATGCCTGAGCCAATGGAACGCAGGTCTCATAGCCGGTAAGGCCAGACGGGACCATTCTGATCATCTAATCCGCAGGCCACAGAACCTCACCCACCCCCTCCGCTAATCGGCCCAGACCCGCAAAGTGCTGTGTTCTAAACCTCGAGCCCCCTGCGCTCAAGCAGGTTCTGCAATTGGCAGGAGACGTTCTCCCTGCCCCAAATGACAGGCTGCTTTACCCAGACCGTGGAGGGTCAACAGCACGGAAATAGGTCAAGGGCTCCAGTCTATACCTACGTGGTCACGTCCCACTGCTGGCTTCAGAACTTCCCCCCAGTGCCTAGAATGGTCTCGGCTGGGTGGAGACCTCTTCACTTCTTTCACCTCCCTGCTAAGAGCCACATGCTCTGAGCTGCCCACAAGAAGTGAGTCGAGAACAGTAACCCCCTCCCTTAAGTCATTCCCGGGGTGGCCCTTGCTCAATTGTTGGCTAGCTTTTGGAGATGGTAAGAGTTTTTGGGAGAGGGGGAGGCAAGGGCTGTGCACACAGGCAGTACGTAATAACTAATAATAATACTACGCCGCACTGCTGAAAGCATAGACTCTTTCATGCTACCGGGGCCTGATCCAGTGCCCACTGAAGTCAATGGAACGATTCCAATTGATTTCAGCTGGGTGTTGGATCAAGCCCACATAGCCAAACACAGGCCTGGGGAAACAGTAGTATGTGTGGCCTGAATGCATGCCCAAGAGTTACTGCTTGAGAAAGAAGCCACCACGGTGTGAAATTCCCCCTGCTGAAGGAATGGGAGGTGTGCACGGACAGATGGTTACATTTCAGCCATCTCGGCTCTCTCCTGCCCTCCGACATGTGTCCAGATTGCTGGTGTTTCCTGCTTGCTTTGAGAGAAAATAATAACTCAGATGATCAAAGAAATGTACAAGGCAATGCTGCTTTGGAACACACCAGCTTTGGGCAAGTTCAAGCCCATTTTTGGCCTCTGTATGGTTTAAGGCCTGCTAATAAAGTAATAATAAATAAGCACTTACAGAGTTCTTTACAGCCATTCAGGCTCTCACCTATTGAATGCGTTTCCTTCGGGGCTCGAATACCAGCCTGGGACTTCCTGGCTCTGCTGCTGATCTGCTGGGTGACCTTTGGCAAGTCATTTAGCCTGTCCGGGTCTCATCTGTAAAATGGGGATAATGATACTGCCCTCCTTTGTAAGTGTACAGATGGGAAGGGCTACATAACAACTAGGTGTTATTATTGCCATCTAATGGAGGAGGCCCGGGACACGGTACAAATGGGCTTAATGTTAGTGTACAGTTCACTGTGGAAGCCCTGGCTTTGTTTCTCAGGCCCCACCCTGGGGAGGCAATGGCATGGTGGAGGCTGGCAGAGCACACTGAATACAGCCTCCATGCAGGGGCTGAGTCGTCTCTGCTCTGATAAATATGGGGCATCCCCAGCTGTTTTCTGGGTCTACGCAGCCTGTCTAGCTGAGCGCACTCTGGTGCTAGTGTCTGGACTGGGATTGGATGGCGCGGACACAATTCCAGCCTGATGAGATCGCTTGCTACAAATGTAGCTATTTTAGGGGCTATGCCTCAGCTGAGGTCGTGCCATTGACTGCAGTGGAGTTACTCTGCTTTACACCAGCTGGGGATTTGGCATGTTAGCGTTTCACTCTCTGTTTGTCGTGCTCTCCTTTACTCCAGTTGTATCAAGTAACCCCTGCCCATCACCATGAGATGGACGGAAGGGGCTCCAGGAAGGATCATTCAAGCTGCATTACTCAATGGCTCCAAGTCGCACTTTACAGTTGGAACAGCTTTAAGTTGGAGTCCAGCTTCTCCCCAAAGTGTTTGTGTCATACAGTAGCACAGCGGATGGGATCAGGTCTTTCACATTCATGGGGCTGCTTTTGGTCCTTCCCAAATGTAGTTTTTTTTAATACCCATAGTTCCTTGCACCATTCCTAACTGGTATCCAGGCAGATTGTATCTGTAACCCTGATGTGGTTTAAAATATCTCAGTTATGTGATACTCTTGTTAGCAGTGCTGAAGAGTCCAAGGGGGAGGGACCCCTGTCCTCTCCCCGCCATTCAGATATCTAGTGGGGGAGAGAGAAAGCCTGCATTTTAATCAGATGCAACAACTCTTGAATTGACCATGGAGCTGTGCAAACATCCAGTGGCTGATGCAGTCACCAGCTGCCAATAAACAGTGACACTGACGCAATGTAATTCTTGGAGGAGTCTGTTTATTTTGAGATACATTTTGCTTCTGATGGTTATTTTAACAGCCTGCAGTAAAAGTGTAAATCTGACATGTAACCTGCTAATTCTACATCAAGCAGCCTTGCATATATGTTCAAACTTAGTATAAGTTTCTCAGTATAAAAACAGTTCAATACACAGTACACATTCACGCATCAGGAGTTGATTCACTTTTTACACTCTTCTATACATGCTATGATAATGTGATTGTGTGTACACCGGGTACAATGCTTTCCGGGGTCCAGTGTGACCTTAGTGATGTGAAAAATAAACTATATAAGCACCTCTATCTAAAAAATAACAGACACTTTTATATACCAGTAAACTGAGCTTACTTCCAAATGTATTTACAGAGAAAAGTAACAGAGGGACAAGGACCATTTCCAAGTTCTGCTGATTAAATTACTACCTTCAACTGGTAAAGCATCTGAAATGTTGACGTGTTTTGCTTTGAATTCAATCTATGTACAATTTACTTTGCAACAGTGCAATTAAATAGCTCATTAATGTACTGAGATTGTGCAGTATTCATTGGCAGATCATCATCTTTGGGTCTTTCACAGTAACTCTATCACAATATCTTTTACAGATCGGAAATACATTGGCCACTGAAGGATTATTGCCCATTGGGACAGAGGTGATAGGAGTATTGTGTAAAAAGCTCGGTCTCTGAGGGAGAGAGATGCATACCTGTGTAGTTAGTAAAGCTCTTTTGGATGAGGACCTAAGCAGCAGCTGCCCAGATGGGCGGGGGTTGTGAGGGAATTTACAGTGGAAGAAAGGAGGCTCAAAAGAGAGAAGTGAATGGAAATGGGTGGTACACATTAGAGCAATATTGTTGAGAGATCACCCGCTTTCTGGACTTAATACATCTCTAGCCCCTGCTGAAAAGAAAGGAGGAAACAAACAGAATGGTATCTAGTTTGGTCTTTTGCGTCTCTGGCAAATGCACTGCAGGGGAGATAGCTTCTGCAAGAGTCCTGCAGTGTTCCTTAGCAGCAAATGTGGGGGGAAAAAAAAAAAAAACCCCACAACCCAAACCCTTTTCTAAGGATACAAAAGTGCCCAGGCTGGAATGCTGACGGGCGTTTCTGTTCCCTGTAGTCCGTCCTTCCTGGATGCTGGATTTTAAATTCGACAAGCACTACCTTCTTTTTCGCATGCAGGTTTCAAGCCTTCCCAGCTCTTCATAGGACTGGTAGAAAATGTCAAACTCTCTGGCACCCCAGCTCCTCCAGACAGCAAGGCACCATTCCATGTTTTTGTTCTCAAAGCAGCACACAACAGTGTCCCTTGCTACGATAGCAGCTTCGACCAGCGCTCTGGGAAAGCAAGAACAGGGTTGGAGAATGGAGTGTGAACTGGGGTGCCGCTCTCCCAGAAAACAGACAACCTCGCAAAAGTGAGACCCAAAAGTGCTTAGGGTTTGTCTTACAGTCAACGAATCTGCTTTTCCAAGAGAGCTGGAGATATTTAACACAGGAAAACATAAAGCAGTGTAACTACTCGTTACATTATAGCCACCTCCACCTCCCCCCAAAACCCCAAACCACCCCAAAAAACCCCAACAGTGACATAGTTCTACAAGGCTCTTTTGATTACAGCAATACCGTGCAGTAATGCAAGGCCAGATTCGACAGACCTTCATCCCATTGATTTCAATGGGGCTGCTCACAAAGTGGGGGACTCTTCAATGGGAGGAAAGGTGGCAGAATTTGCCCCATCATGCATTTAGTAAGATCCAAATAATGGATCCATGCCACTCTATAAAGGAGCGCTGGGGTAAAGGAAAGGGACCTGCCCCAGCACAGGGGCAGGGGAAACAGGAATGGCAGGAGTAGCTAGAGAGTTTGGTATTTGGCAGCTGTGGGGAAGCTGTCCTAAGTCAGAGCAGCCCCCAAGGAAGTCACCCTTATCTCTCCCCCTCCCCCCCACTCCTCAGAGGCACAGTACAGTATCTGGCTGCATCTTAGTGATATTGCAGACGCCTCCACACCCAGGGAAGTAAGTTGTTGTCACTGGGAGTGCAATATTGTTGGATTTTTCATCATTTTCATCCTGCTGGTAGAGGATGAGCCGATGGACTTTGTGCCTGAATCAGCAAGGCTGCAATATTGGAAAATGGGACACGTCTAGCAATGGCCACTTCATCTGGTTTTCGACTCCTCATACTTTTCCTTCCTGTTTATTTTAAATAAGGTGAATCTCTGAAACGAGTCCACCTAGCTAAATGGGCCTATGCAGGTAATAAAAGGGACAAAGCACTATACCTGACATGACAAGACACAAACGAACAACGGAAGTGAATGAAAGGAAGGCTTTGATTTCATGTTATCTGTGCTGTTTATTAATAAATGGCCATTCATAACACACAGCACAGCTTAACTTCTATTTGCTTTGTCTTGCCATGAATAGCACAATCACATATTGGTGTTTAAATGGTCAGCAAAACACAACCCAACACTATACCATGGTTATTTAGTTACTTGGAAGCTCAGTTGCTACATGAAGCATTTTAAGTTAATGTCCATAACTGTTTTCCACAGAGTGCCAGGAGCCACAGCTGGTACAAAGGTGCTTATTTAGAGCCAGAACTTCAACCTGCCCTGAGTGAATGAAGCCACAGACAAGCACTGCGCTCTGTAGTAAATACACTTCTTGTTCTTCATGCAGGGACTGAGGACCTCCTGCCAGGTGCCGGGTGCCTGCAAAGCCCAGGGAAGTCAGCACCTGGCAGGATTGGGCCAAGAGTTATCGCAACATCACCTTTTGCAAAATGAGAGGCCCTATCTTCACACTGATCCCAGCTTGGGAAACAAGGCAGCCAGTTAGAGCTCTGGAGGTGTAACTTGCTATGATGTTTCTGGGGCAGATCATGACCATTGCCTGAAGAAGCCAATTTGGATTGATCTGGCATGCGGGAGAAGATCTCTCCCAACTTCTCCTGCTTGTTCCAGTATAAGGAGCAGGAGGGGCCAGTCACAGCATGCTCTGCTCTACCAATCCTGGGCCATCCCAGCCTCAGGGCTGCTCTAACTTGCACTGAGGGCCTGTCCGTGTAATTGAAGCCTAATCACAGTGATTCCTCCAGCTGGGAGCTTGCTCTATGGCAGGGATTGGCAACCTTTGGCCCGCGGCCCACCAGGGTAAGCCCCCTGGCGGGCCGGGTTGTTTACCTGCCGCGTCCGCAGGTTCGGCCGATCGTGGCTCCCACTGGCCGTGGTTCGCCGTTCCAGGCCAATGGGGGCTGTGGGAAGTGGCGGCCAGCACATCCCTTGGCGCCCGCTGCTTCCCGCAGCCCCCATTGGCCTGGAGCGGTGAACCGCGGCCAGTGGGAGCCGCAATTGGCCGGACCTGCGGACGGGGCAGGTAAACAAACTGGCCCAGCCCAAGGTTGCCAATCCCTGCTCTATGGCATAGAATCCACACTAGAATGCCCCGAAGGGAGAGAGGCCAATTGGAGGGTTGCAGGCCTTGCACCCTGACACTGATGGTATATTTCCCGATGGAATCCTTTGTGAACATGCAATACAGGCTCTAATTCAATCTCACCCATAGGGAGCCAGTTCTCCGGCCTTCAATACGGCAATGACTCTGCCGCGCTGCGTGCCACATTCCTTCTCCAGCCCGATAACTATGATGTCGCCACCACGCCTACAGACAAAAGTGAGACAATCATGCTCAACAACATGGGCCATGGACAGTCAGGGAAAGCACATGTACAGTAGCTTTTCTGATTACATATGCTGAAGGCTGCCAGCACGGGGGTAGGTTTGAAATCCAGAGAGGCTCACAGACCTTGTTAAAGACAATGGGTGTACCAAACACTCTCTTTCAAGGATCAAAAGGAGGAGCAATCAAGTTCCTTATGTCGTAAAAACAATTGCCGACAATTGCCCACTCAAAGCAATAGGCCAGTGAAGGCCCTGGTAGGTCAGCACTAAGCCACGTGGACTGAGGGGTTTCTCTGGCTGCAAATGCAGGGATATTGGCAGCAGGGGGTGTGCAGGTTAGGGTACATCTACACTGCAATGTAGGCCAGGGGGTTTGCACTCAGGCTCAAGCCTAACCCCCTTCTCTTTACACACACATCATGCTAACCCAGGGCTCAGACCCAGGGTTGAAGGACCCCATGGGGGTGGAGGGTCCAAGCCTGAGTCAAACCGGGACCCAGGATTCAAGCCCTATTGCTTTCCAGTGTGGACACAGCCCCACTGGACTCATGCTCTGGGAATCTGCTAAAGTATCCCACAATCCTATTGGCTGACTTTCTTTGTCCTCTGGACAGTCAGGTTTGGTGGACAGTCAAGTTTTCCCACATTGCACCAGGAACAAAGGGCTAGAGCGGCCACATGCTGGAAGGGAACTAGGACAGTGGTTCTCCAACTGGGGCCGCTTCCAGAAGCTCCCATTGGCCTGGAGCAGCGAACTGCGGCCATTGGGAGCCGCGATCGGCCGGACCTGCGGATGCAGCAGGTAAACAAACTGGCCCGGCCCGTCAGGGGCTTTCCCTACCCAAGCGGCGGCCCCAGTTTGAGAACCGCTGAACTAGGACGTCTGGGATATGGCTAGTCGGACTCAGATCTGCATACCACGGTGTGGATGCTGGACTCCCAGGTTTGGGTCCTGGTTAGAAAATTCTTAACCTAGAGTTGACAATCAGTGTAGACGCTGAAGCTCTGGGTTTTCTAACCCAGGGTCCGCTGACTCCAATTCCACTTACCTTACCTCAGGCTTTCATTGCAGCGTAGACATACCCTTAGAGCAGGGGTGAAAGTAAGGTAAATAACTTTAAAGGGGTGGGGCCACGGGCAGAAGGGGTGAGGCTGGGAGGGGTCAGCCTCCCCCAGCCAGCCCTTCTACGTTGCCTGGCGGCGATTGAAAGGGCCCGGGGCTCCGGCCACTGCTGCGGTAGCGGCGGCGGGGAGCCCCGGGCCCTTTTAAATCGCCGGGCCCCGGAGCAGCTGCCCCTTTTGCCGCTCCTGTCGGCGGCCCTGGGGGGGGGTGGCAAAAGGGGCAGCAACGTTAAAGCACTGCCACGGCAGCGCTTTACCCTGGGCTGTGTACAGGCTGGTACCGGCGGCCACTTCTTACCGGTACGCCATACTGGCCCGTACCGGCCCACTTTCACCTCTGCCTTAGAGGCAGAAAGCCAGCAAAAGCAGTGGTGAACATGACCCTGAGAAGAGGCAGAGGGACAGCTTCTTGGGCAGAGGATTCACAGGAGTGGCGGGCTTGGGGATTTCTGGGCAAGAAAACTGCCTGCTGATGTTTGTTTCTACTCTGTCCATGGAAACAAGTTTTTGAGTTTTTTAAACATTTTTTTTTTAAATAAACAAGATGGCACCAAGAATACACCTGATTTGTATCAGGATTTCTTGTCCTAATGGAAACAATCCTGCAAGACCTCAAATTTGCCAAATGGGCAACACTAGATACCATCCAAAAGTTGTAGAAACGTTGGTTTCTAACTTGAAATTCTGGGACAGTTACGTAGTTTTTTTGTTGTATCTTACTGCTAGACACCACCCTGGGTAAGTTTGATGTGAAATTACAATTAGAAACAAAACCCAAGTCCTTGAGAGCTTCCCTAAAGCCAAACTAACTCATGCTCCACTTGTGACTCGGATCTGGTTTGCTGAGTATGTGTTTACCTCGGGATCCAGATGAGGTCTTTGACTGGAAGAATCTTTACAGCTTGGAGATGAGACGTGTTCTCATCTGTTGGTGTAGCATCATTTTCAGATCTGTCTGGGGAAGGGATCAGTTCATGAAACTTGTCGGACTCCTCGCAATCCATGGAGAAAGGTGCGCTGGATGAGCTTGCAGGAGAGCTCGGCAGACTGGAGAAGGACCTAGTTATTCTGTTAGAAGGGGAGGATGAGTAAGAAGACACGGAGCAATAGTCTGTGAGGGAGTCCTGATGGTTTAATATTTGTGTGCCCAGCTCCGGGCTGTAGATAATGCTCATGTCAGCCAGAGAGTTACTCTCAAGCACCGTCCTGTGTACAGCTGTTGTAGCAGGGATCCCTGCGGAAGGCTGCTGGATTGTAAACATGTCTCTTAAAGGGCTGCAGTCACCACAGAAGTACCGCGCGCAGAGCTGATAGGTTGCAGTATGGTACATCACCAGGTAGTTCGTTTTATCATCCAGGCACCAAATCACTTCCTCCCCATGGTACTCCGAGTTACACGCCATAGATGTGATCACAGATGGAGGGTTGTAGGGCTCCAGCCTCCTGTTTATATCTATGGTCACGCAGTCTATGATGAGAATCCCAGGGCCATTGCTGTACCAGACCTCGGCGCCGCTGTTTGTTATTTCCATGGCTTTCACAGGGTAGGGGTTCTGCCGGGGGTCACTGTCCAAGATGTTGAACTTGGACCTATTTGCAGTGTGTGAGCACAAGTAGGAGCAGCTGTCCTCTGGGAGGCCGCGTGCCACTGAAAAAACTGCCACAAGTCCATCTGACAGTCCAGCCAACACCAGGTAGGAGTTCTGTGGGAGAGAGAGAGAGAGAGAGAGAGATTTGTTTCTCCATGTAGATGTTTACTGTTTTGCAATAAGAGAGCTCCCGACCCAACGTTCTGAGTGCCCCAACAATATCAGAATAGACCGATCCGTTACCCCAAAAGCAAATTAAATTACCCCGCAACAACATCACTACCTAAAAAACCTAATGAACCTATACACACAATCCCCCCACTCCCTCTCCCCAGCCCTACCCATCCCCCATCACCTTACAGGTATGGGAGAAAAGATGGGCCATGCAGCCCACAACACACAGCTAGAGGGTCTCCTTTGTGTGGCAGCCAAAGTCAGGTGTTAAATTACGCACAGCACAGATTGCTATTCTGCAACATTGCTCCCCAGCAGAATGCTCAAAGCATAACAAAACAGCCAGCAAGAGAGAATGTTACAGCCTGTCAGAACTTCTGCCTGGCCTGGTCATCCCAACGACAGTGAAAACCTGGGAGACAGTGGTTAGAGGACGGGGAAATGGGTATCTTGGGAATCTGACTCACTGTGTGACCATGGGCACATGCCAGAACCCTCCCGATGTCTCGGCTCCCCCAGCTGTGAAACAGATAGAATAACGCTCACCTCACAGAAGGGGAGTTGGGTTTTTCCAATGTATCAGACTAAGAATGTGTCTATCCCAGGTGCTTGGTGCCTCTTAACACTTTATCATACTGTGAAAACCAAACCCAGCAGCCAGACCCTGACAAGTACCTTACCCTTCCTAGGTACCAACCCTCAAACCAGGACCCACTCCTGGTACAAACATGTATTTTGCAGCATGCCCAAAAGGTCAGCAAATTCAGGCGATTTCAGACCAAGGCAGGGGGAATGCGTTCCAAGGCCAAGGCCAAGGGCCCTCCTAGAGGCCCCTCTGCCGAGTATAACTAAGTCTACGTCTACACTTCTAGTGTAGACGCGATAAATCGATCCCTGATCGCTCTCCCGTCGACTGCTGTACTCCAGCTCGGCAAGAGGCGGAAGCAAAGTCGACGGGGGAGCCGCAGCAATTGACTCCGCACCGTGAAGACGCGAGGTAAGTAAAACTAAGATACGCCGACTTCAGCTACGCTATTCTCGTAGCTGAAGTTGCGTATCTTAGGTCGATCTCCACCCCTAGTGTAGACTAGGCCTAAGAAATTCTAGCCCAAGCACCTCCACAGAGCTTAGCTCATCACACAGGGAGAAGGGCAGTCACACAAGGAGGTGAGTCACAGGCCATTTAGGTCATAAAAGGTCAAAAATCAACATCTATATCCATAACACAAAGGGGAGCAAAAAGACAGAGTAACCCATCACTTAGAGGACACTGGGAACAGCAACCTGTGAGCCTGTGAAAGTTGGATACCCTGGTCTGGCAGGCGGGAGATGCTGGTAACTTTATGTGAGTAAGAAAACTGCTTAGGCAAAGATTGTAACTTGCTAAGATTAAGTTTTAGTCACTAGAAAGCGTGTTTCATTTTGTTTTGTTTGTAACCAGACCTGTCTCTTTTCCCCTTGTTTAGTGTCACTTAGATCTCTGTTCTTTGTTAACAAACCTATTCTTCTTTTGTTACAAAATCATCTCAATGCTGTGTATTAAAGTGAAGTGTGAGTCTCCTGATAGGCTGATGTGTGCTCTGTCCTTTTGGAGGCAGCGAACATAGAAATTTCTAAGAGTGTCCAGTGAGTGACGGGACACTGCAGTGGGATATCTGTGGGGAACTGAGGTTCACTGATTGTTACCTGCAAGGCCAAGTTTAGACTGGCAGAGTCTTGAAGAGTATGCTGCAAGGCTGGTGCATCAGGGAGCTGACACATCTTAGCGGTAGCAAAGCTCTCACTCTTGCTAAGACAGAGGGATAACAGAGTAGCTCGCAGATCTGGGTGTCCTAAACATTACGTCACAGAAGGTCATTTTACATTAAAGAGTTTTGATGGGGAATTGTCAGTCAGTTCTACTAGCCACATTTTAGCAGGCTTTAGCTGGACAGTGAAAGCTATTCTCTGACCTTTCACTCCTTCCGCCCCCATCCCCAGCTCTGAGTCACTGTTAGATCTTTTAAACTCCTCCGCAACTAAGTGCCTTGGGAGAAGACAGTCTGGCTAGCAAGCGATACATTTCTTTTGGCTTAGCATCATATTTGATCTCCTTGGTTAGTGTCAGCTACAACAGAACAGAACAAGGTAGCTTTCAGACTCAATGGGCCAGCTTCTCAGGTAGTTCAGCATAGCTTCACTGAAGTCAACACAGCTGCGTCAACTACACTAGCTGGGGATCGGGCCCAATATAGCCCAAGGAATATTACAAAACACTTAGACCACGTTAACACAATCACTGTGGAGGCAAATTCAGCAGCCATTTTATGCTCAGCCACAGCATGATTCAAGCCTTGGACATTGGAACCTGTTTTATTCAGGCACTGAGGTTGCCCCCAAGACTTTGGCAAGCATGGCAGGAGAATTCCTGCCCCAAGAAGGGGCTTGAACCCACATTTGTCACTGCATGTCCCGAGGTAAGAGTGCTAGCCACTTAACATGCCAGAGCTATGAAAGCCACATGCTCACAAGGGCTAGACACTTCATTGAGGCTATCAAGGCACCAGTGTGTTGGGAGGTGGTGGACGCAAGGTAGACCTCTCCAAACCATGGTATTAAAAAAGTGACCAAACCCAAGCAGCACAGCAGCCTCCATTAACGTTAAGTAACTTTCTTGGCATTCACTGTCGACATTTTAGCGGAGAGAAGAGCCAACGAAAACACAGAAACAAAACTGCATTGGAAGCCTCTGGCCTGCCAAAAGTCCAGCTGTGCCAGTGAGAATGGCCTCTAAATGGGGGCGTGTGCCATACTGTACAGCACAGAGGATGAGCCGGCGCCAAGACGTTCTGTCCTCATAACTACAGTACAGTGTAAGGCTTAAAGCCTACTGGAATTCACCAGATACCAGGTAAACGAAGTCCTCAAACAAAACAGACTTTGTCACTCCCCCATCCCATTTCCCTGGCTGATCCTTCTGGCACAGAAGACTTTGGCAGGCTACAGCTTTTAAATGCAGCTTTTGTTTTTTTGTGTTCTAGGCTCCTTATGAAGGCCAGGTCCCAACACACGTTCCAACCTCTCTCTCGCTTTTTTTGTGTGAAAATATTGGAAACAGATTGAAAAGGAAGTTGCTTTTGGGGGGGTCTGGAGGATTTTACTGTTATCTGGTCATCAGAATTAATCATAAAAATTAACCACCAAAATTACACTTTCAATTCCTCTGGTGGTTTGTTGTTGTTGTTGTTGTTGAGGCGGAGGGTTTCTTTTCAGGACTTCGCTCTGCGTCTTTCAAATGTCTATGGTGTTTCCTTTGGATGAGAAAAGAAGCATGGGAAACTATTCTTTTGGATCTGTCTTCCCAAATGTAGCCAGTCAAAAGTATTTCCCTTATGAGCAAAATCCCAGGGCAGTGATCTGACTGCGTGTTACTTCAGGTTTCATCAGCTAGCTGGCTCTTGTGCTTGGAAAAGGCCGATGTTCCCATCTGCCTTAGCCCAAGATTCTTTTCTCTTTAGAGGCTTATTCCATTCAGCAAGCTAGACAGATTAATACGACAGGCCTTATGTGACTCGTTCAGCAAAATTGTCAACTCTTGTAAACAAGTTTAGCTTCTTGCAGACCTTGCCTGCACTTCCTCCTGGTGATTGGCCTGGCCATACACAGATAAGGCCATACACAGAAAGGAGGGAAAAATATCCTATAAGGAATTCTGCTGAAAGGACATTAATGGGGGGGGAGGGGGGAGGGAGCAGGGAGGGAGAATTGTTTAGATTCAGTATTATTGTAGGGCCTGGAATTATTTATTACATTCACTAGACATATCACAATCTGGAAAAATAATCCAGGAGACCTAGGACCCACTAGAAATCCCATAGGGTTGTAATCAGTGTGACAGCAGAAAGTCTCAAAATGAAAGGCACATTCTACGCCTCTGGACAAAATACAAGGTAGCAGAAGAAAGATAAGTCAGGTGTCAGGCATCAAACATCGGGGAGGAAAAGTTCTGTAGCTTTGGGAGCCAGAAAAAGTCAACAGGAGCAGCCTCCCAGGAGGTGAAATTCATTCCTGTGTCAGCACCAGGTCTGTGCACCCTGTAAATCCCACTTACCCGAAGGGCCAAGTGGGATGTAAGCAGCGCACACTAACCCTGCGCTCACCCTCTGTTCAGGGACACATCTCACTAACTATACAGCAGTCTGAGCCACTGAATCAGAAATGCACAGTAACACAGAATGAGCACATGGTATAAAATAACTCCCCACAACCTCATTACCACTGTGAAAACTGTTCTGTGCAGTTACTAGACATAGCATGTTGGCATGTGAATAAGCTTTCAGATAATGAGGAGATATTGAAAATAAATGGATAATAATGTGACTTTTTCACTCTAGATTGTTACAGGTAAAACCGAGGATAATCTAACCAATCAGAAAATATTTGTTTATATATATATCCTAAAACTTGACGGCAATAGCCAATAATGCCACATTTCTCTTAAGAGCCTGCTTATGATAGGATTTTAAATGTCTCCAAAAATAAGACTACTAGCTATACACCACGTAATGCCTCCCTTCGTTATTACCAGGGGGAGATAATATCCCTAGCCTGCCTTTTTGTTGTATGCAAATTCCTAACCCAAGAGAAAAAGGGCTATTGCTAAGGCATAGGAGATACTTATGCATGTATACACTGCATGCATGTAGACTGTCCAATAAATATGCGCTTAAAAGAAATACTCAAGTCCTACATTAGGAATTAACCAATATCTATCCTAATCACTCAGTTACTTCCCTTCTACCCATCTTCTCATTCACTTACACTAAATATTTTCTAATGATGAGGTGGAAATGCAGCTGGAAAGCTTCAATGTAAAGAAAGCAGGTGTATTTTGACTACCACCCTAGCAGGTTCTGAAGTGCTATTTCTAGACCGGGGTCGGCAACGTTCGGCACGCGGCTCGCCAGGGTAAGCACCCTGGCGGGCCGGGCCAGTTTTATTTACCTGCTGACGCGGCAGGTTCGGCCGATCGCGGCCCCCACTGGCCGCGGTTCGCCGTTCCGGGCCAATGGGGGCGGCGAGAAGCCGCGGCCAGCACATCGCTCGCCCGCGCCGCTTCTCGCCGCCCCCATTGGCCCGGGACGGCGAACCGCGGCCAGTGGGGGCCGCGATCAGCCGAACCTGCCACGTCAGCAGGTACATAAAACTGGCCCGGCCCGCCAGGGTGCTTACCCTGGCGAGCCGCGTGCCGAACGTTGCCGACCCCTGTTCTAGACCCTCCTGCCTCAGGTTCTCTCCATACCACTTTCAGGCCTCTGCTCTCCTTGGCTTGGACACAGAGACCTGTAAACTGCTCTTTTTGCTCTGCCAGCAAGTTCTAGTGTAGAGGAGTTCACAGCAATGTCCTTTAGTTATGCAGAGGATAGTGAAAAACAACATTATCTTGGACTCCTGGTTCCATAAGCAGTGCCTTTGGTTCAACTGATACCCTTTTCCAATGGTGAGAAACATTCCTCTTTACCTTTTTTATAACAGGCACCGCTAAGAAGCAGCTCACGGTAGCCGGAGTGTCTAATCCCTTTTGTGGAGTATTTAAAGGACACATGCCTTGTAAGCCATATACATAAATCTTCTGGTCCTGCAAATGAACAAGAGCAGATGAAATTATGTTTAATTCAGTAATAATTTAACTTAGCTGCTTTTCACATTAACACGTAAACTGTCTCAAATTTGTTCCCTATAAAACGGTCCAATTTGTATTTCTGGAAGTCAAAAGTCTCCACTTTGGATTTAATTTAGTTCTTTTTTGGCCAACTTTTATCTTAAAAGTCCTCTCCCGGATGATTGCTTTGGCTTCTGTGATCTGGTTGGAGAGGCTTGGATTCCCCTTAATGCAGTGTGTGATACCAAACACTGTCTGGTAGTACAAGGATCAGATTTTTACCAAATCTGCAATCAGGTGAAAATATGATTGACTCCACACATAGTTCACATCTACTAGCGTTATTATGTAATTTTGATTTTCCTGGCAGAAAATTCCCTATGTTGTTTTGGTTAGTTTGCTGAACCGAACCAAAATATTTCATTTTGAGTCAGTTCAACATCAAACTGCATCTCCCTGAGGTGTTGCATTGCCTTATGGGAGATGTAGTTCAGATGCTTCATGCCCCCACCCTACTATATGGACTGGGCCTCTTGGCTGCACTACAGCTCCCATGATGCACTGCAGTTTCCCCTCTGACCAAGCTGTAGGGTTTATCATGGGAGATGTAGTCCAGCCTGGGAGCCCAGCCCATACAAAAGAATGAGGGCATGAAAAAACAGAACTACAGCTCTGAGGAAGCGGTGTGGCACCGTAAGATGATGCAGTTTAATGTTGAAGTGACTTAAAACTAAACTTTTAATTTCAGTTCAAGTTGAAACAAAATATCTCATTTGTCAAAATATTTAATTTTTAATCAAAAATGTCAAAATGAAATGTTTCAACCTTTCTAAATTTAAATTTTTTCTGATCTTTTCTTTCTGTGAAAAAATGCTTATATTTTAACTTTTTTTGACCTGATTCAGGACAAATAAAATGTCAAAATATCAGAATTACCTGCAGGAATGTAAATTCCAATTTTCACTCAGCTCCAGTGTCCATGCACATGCAATTAGAGCTGATTGAATGACCTATTACAAATAATTCACCCAATTCATTTAGCCCTTTTTCCATTTGTGAAGCTCTGACTTTTAGGAATTCATTTATAATGGTTCAACGGCTTTTGCAAGAACATTCTTGTTTTGTGTCAGAGCCTGGTTACACTCAACATAGTTCTGTCTGAGGAGTAGATAGGGACCTAGAGAGAGAAATCCACTGCGCTATCTTGGTCTTAACTTCTTAGGCAGGGATTTTAAAGGGCATAGGAGAGGTAGACCCCCATTTCCCACTAACTTCCAACTCCCTTCATCCTCTTTTTAAATCCCCAGTCTCAATATGTTTTCGTCCACCCCTTCCCCTTATCATTTACAGCAGTGTTTCCCAAACTTGGGACGCCGCTTGTGTAGGGAAAGCCCCTGGCGGGCCGGGCCGGTTTGTTTACCTGCCCCGTCCGCAGGTCCGGCCGATCGTGGCTCCCACTGGCCGCGGTTCGCTGCTCCAGGCCAATGGGAGCTGCTGGAAGTGGCGCGGGCCGAGGGATGTACTGGCCACCGCTTCCAGCAGCTCCCATTGGCCTGGAGCAGCGAACCGCAGCCAGTGGGAGCCGCGATCGGCCGGACCTGCGGACGGGGCAGGTAAACAAACCGGCCCTGCCCGCCAGGGGTTTTCCCTACGCAAGCGGCGTCCCAAGTTTGGGAAACACTGACTTACAGATAGGATTCTTTATCAGATAGAATCTCTCAGTGCTGATGTGCTATAACCTGGGACAGTTTTATGTTGGACACCTGTCGTTTCCATGTTCATTCAGAACAGCAGAACCATGGTCTTGGGACCAGTAGGCTCTAGACACTAGCTAAATAACAGGTGGAAACAATATACCAGTGAGAAAGCAGATGTAAAGTTTGATTGCCCATTTGAGACATCCATTGTCATGGTGATTCTCTGAGCTTTACATTACTAATTTATTAAGCTAATAGCATGTTTCTTTATAACACACACGAATAAAGATTTCTCCAGTAGGGCAATGAAGCGCACACAACCAACAAGAAGAGCTCACATTTCGGATAACGTTTACCTCTGTGGCAGTCCATAGTGCACTCTGAACTTTTAACTGGCAGCATAACTTCATTCCTGGGCAGGTCATTCTCTCCACTTCTATGAGTCCTTTCTCTGTATTTACCACCGTGTAGTTTCTGAAAGGAGCAAATGTAATTTGTTATTGCAACGGTGCCAACAGTAAAACAGCATTAGCAAGTATTTGCAATTAATGTGTTTACACTGTACAATTTGGAGATCACCTAGTATTTTTGGCCAGATCATGCATACTGTCAGCTCCTTAGCTACCCATCATCCTGCAGATGTATAAAATGCTCTTAATCTTTTTTTGGGGAGAGGAAAGTATATCATAAAGGGAAAAAAATTCAGACACTTAAAAGCTCTTTCTGCTATTAACTGTTTGCTAAGTGTACTCCAACTGTTGTCTTGTTACTCTGATTATTTTACTGGCTAAATGAAAGAAGTGACACATCAAGAAAGGATGAAGGCCCTTGAGGTGGTAACAATTTTTAAAAATTTGATTAATGAATAGTTTTGTGAATAAAAGCACTATGTTTGTGCTTTTATTCACTCTGATTTTATATGGGTATTTGAACAAACCCTGGGTATTCAAAAATGGGTATATGAATCCCAGAAGTTGCAACTGTTTTAGCACAAGTAGTTATAAGTTCTGAAATGTGTACTAGATGTGCTTAACTTGTTACTCTCCTGTCTAAAATGATTTAGTTATCCAATCAGGGAGCAGAAATAATAATGTATGGCTTAAGTAATCAACCAAATGCTATGAATGGCAAATAGTGAAAGCAAGGAAGAATAGAAAAGGATAAAAATAAACCCTCTACCTGGTGTCTTCCTTCCCATCCCAGAATACCACAGTGTATTCTTGGCCTTGGGAAGAAAAGAAGGAAGACTGCTTCCCACAACACAGCAGGTACATGAAAGTAGAAAACGTAGGATCTTTCATCTGTCCTACAACAGAAATGGCCAATGGACGCTGAGAAAAAAAAAAGTACATACGCTGAATAGTGTGTACACAGCAGAGATTCTTTTGCAGGTCAAGAATAAACAATACATTCATAATAATCACTATTTATTACATCTATAGTTCCATAGGCTGGGGAGCTCAAAAGAACCTAAGGGTGCCCAAATCTGCACCAAATCCCTTAAACTTCTTTCAAAATCCTGTCCCATAGGTGCTCCCTGAGCTTTGCATTTCAGTGTAAAACCAACATAAATTACAAGAATCAAGGCCGATCCCTCTCCTTCCACCCCCTCTCATTAGGATTTTATCTATGAACCTCTTGCGCTTTGAAAATTTAGGGAAGAGAGCCACACTCATCACAGAGTATAAGTGTTTGTAACTCAAAGCTCTGCCTGGCCCTTACGTGAAGGACTGTGGCTCCAAACATGCAAAATGATTAAAGAAAGATATAGTACAGTGTAATTGCCTTTTGTATTTGAAACCCTTTCCTGTCCCCATGGTGCCTTTTTTTCAAAGCTCCTGAATTCCTTATAGATGTATTCACAGCATGACACGACAGTGGTTTTTAGTAATCAAGGGTGGAATCTTGCCCCACTGAAGTCAATGAGAGTTTTGCCGTTGACTTCAATAGGCCATGATTTCACCTTAAGGGTAAGCATACCGTTGCTCCATTCATGGAACCCAAACTGAAGTCAATGGAAGTCAAGGGCCCAATCACTAGCAGGTGTAAACGGGTCAAGCTCCTCCACTGATGTCAGCGGAGCAGTGCCCATTGATACCAGCTGAGGATCTAGCCCTTAGCATGTAGAGGGGGGCTGCCCCAGTAACAAGCAGTAGATAAATGGTCAAAAAGCATCAATTGTCAGGCCCCCCTTGTACCTTTTCTGGCTTAGTGTCCCAACATTCCATCATGAGCGTCTGCATTCTGTGGAACTGCACTTCCCCCGGCTGCCCCAGAATGGGCCGGATCCCTTTAGACAGCTTCTTCGCAATCTGAAGCTGATGTTGTCCGAGCACAGGCCGCTGTCCAGACAATAGTTCATATAGGACCATTCCATAGGAGAACATGTCCACCTAAGGCAAATATCACACAGTTAAGCAATTAGCTGCCTCCATAGATGCGGAATGGCTATTTCTTTGAAAGGGAGTTTTATTGTATTGCTAGAATTTGGGATAACATTGACAGCAGTGATGGAAACCAAACAATACATAAACAAGCATTAAGAGGTAATAAAATAAGATCAGCAGCACATTCAACATATGCATGGAAGGTGAAATGCACCCCTGTGCAGTGGGCCAGGCTTATGCATCTCTTAAGTGCTGCATAGCCCTTCGGCTGGCTCGTATGCACGGGGTTAATTTCTTCTAGAAAGAATGAATGGACCTAAGCGAACAATCCAAATCACTTTGTTCCCAGCAAGGAATCTTCCATGGCACATACAGACATTTCCAATCTAGCTGCAATCAGTGTTATGAATAAGGAGTCCAGTTTGCATGTGCCTTGCTCATATCGTGAGGACAGTTAACACAACACCACCACACTTAGTTTCTTCATCAGTGATTCCATTAAATCGGGTCTCTTTGCAAAAGTGTGTGTCTCAAGTTAAGATTTCTAAATCCAGTTAGGCACCTAAATAATGGTCTGATTTTTTAGAGGTGCTGAGTACCTGAAGAGAATTTGTTGTTGGGCACCTCTGAAAATCAAGCTATTTACCTAGGTGCCTAAATATGTATTCAGGAGCACAACTTTAGGCTCCCACTTTTGAAAACCTTGGCTTTAGTCAGCACATGTGATAAAACTCCACGAAGGGCCTTGATGAGCATCTTTTTCATTGGATTATAGATGAGAATTGTGCCACTCCAATGGAAATTTCGTAGTTACCTTTTCATCATAGACTATTCGAGGCCTAATCTCTGGGGCTTGGTATCCAGGAGTGCCTTCCACTCCAAGAGCTCCTTCATGGAATGACTGCCGAGAAATCCCATAGTCAGACAGTTTGATGTTGACATGCTCTTTAATGTCCAGGGACCACACTAAAATATTGTCTGACTTTAGGTCACAGAATATGATGTTCTTCTTATGCAGGTAGGCAAGGCCCGTTGCAATCTGATATGCTATTTTCTGGGTCAGCATATGCCCCAGTGGCACAAAGGAAGCCCCTGTTATAAAGGAAAAACGCTGTGTTCAGTAGAGCAAACATTCATAAGGATGACAGTTCTTGTCATTTTAATCTGACCTAGTGTAAACAATCTACCTGTTAAAATGTCACTCTGAATGGGATTATCTGAAGGGGCACCATTCACGTTACTTTAGACAGAACTCTGTCAGGTTTTTTTAACCCCTTAATTTCAGCGGTTCATAAGGCTCCCATAAAAATTAATGTTGGGCTGAAACTAGACAAAGTGCTGATATGCAGACAGGGCCAAGTTATTAAAGGGGCCTCATCCCAGTTCTGGATTTTACACCATTAATTTAACAGCAGCAAAATTACAGGTACATAGGATAGCATTTAGATCTCTAAATATCTGATTTGCAGGGGGGAAATTGCACATGCAGAATTAAAATGATATTTGGATACCCAAATCCCCATTAATTTTAAGGGGAACTGGGCATACACATGTCTTACATAGTTTTGAAAAGCTCAGCCTTATTGGCAGTTTTCATGAGACCCCACCGAAGTCCCAACTTGAGAGAAATTCCATCACTGCCCACCGAACTTGGAAAAAACATTATTTCCTTCTACCGCTCAAAAAATAGCTTCAGTGTTGGAGGCCATTTGCTCACACTGTGACATGGGGATTTCATTATTTTCAGGGAGCAGGTCTGGGGCTGTTACCTTTGGACTTTCCAGATAACACAGTCGTGAGGCTGCCCAAGGGGGCCAACTCTAAGGCAAAGCAGAGAGGATGGATGCTAATCCCAATCAAGGAAACGATGCAGGGGTGTTGCAAGGAGTGGAGCATGCTGGCTTCCTGACGGAATTCTGAGAAGTTCTTCATGGCGTCCATAGCTCGCAAGTGCTTCAGCATGGTATCTAGCAAAACACACAGGCCTCTTTTCACTTCAGCACATGGCATTGCAATAGGTGAACCAAGCAATGCGGCTTTAGCAGTTTTCCTTGAAAGCTAAAATTGTTTATAGGATTTTAAGAGCTCAGAAAACTACTGTAGGAAACAAACAATGTCCTTGCTTATTCTGATTATGGTGCTTTGGGCCATCCCCTCCTTAGCATGAGCTGCTAATAGGCATTATTGCTACTGTCAGTGGGAGTTACACGAGTGCATTAGGAAGCAACTGGGGGTGGGATTTTTTGACTTAGGAGTGTAAGACCCACTGAAAGTCAGTGGGACTTTTGTTCTTCCATAACATAAGTGCTTTTGAAAATCCTTCCCTATTCTCTTTAGACCAGGGAGTCAGCAATTCATAAGCAGCATGTTACTATTATATAAAACTTCCAGCGCAAGAGACTCGCCCCCTCTGACTGCAACCCCAGCACAGGAGCCGTGCACAAGAACAGTCCTCGTGCTAAGGGAAAGCAGAGGCCATTCATGGCTAGCCTTGCTGTTAGCGCTTGCCATTGGTGCAGTAGCTGTGCTCCTCCACAGCTCATGGAGGCACTGTATGCTTCCCCTTTAAAACCAGAAGTGAGGACAGTGAGGTGCTCTCTTCCAGTCTCCAAGGCTGTGGAATAGCCTCCCAAGGGCAATGAGGGAAGCCCCATGACTTGTGATCTAAAACTAAACTGGCCAAAGTACTGGTAGACTCACCATATTAGCCCCCATGGGACTGACCGGATGATCTAACTGACCTTTCCTGTGTTTAACTTCTAGGACTCGCTATCAGTCCCAGTGAAGGGAGCACCTCAGAGAAGACCAGCTTTCAGAAGGTATGAAGACTGAGTTAGTAGTAGTAGTAGTAATATTTGTATTATGGTAGAGGTCCCAATTAAGCCGAGTGCTAGGTGCTGTACAGACACATGAGAGACAGTCCCTGCCCCAAAAAGCTGACAGTCTAAGTAGAAAAGACACAGGAAGTATCATCACCCCCATTTTACAGGTGGAGAACTGAGGTACAGATTGATTAAATGACTTGGCCAAGGTCACAGCTGGAAACTGAACCCAGATCTCTGGAGTCCCAGTCAAGTGCCTTGTTCACGCAACCACCTCTCTACAGCCAGACGGCTCAGGTTATGAGAGTCACGAGGAAGATGGAAGCGGGGAGATTTTGTCTTCTCCCCCAAACTGAGGCTCCACCTTGTCAGAGCTCCCAGCCCCCTGGTGGCCAGCATGTGAGGTTTCACATCAAATCGGAGAATGTAACTCGAACCCCCAGTGCGGAAGTGCATTGTGTGCCAATGACCGCCAGCTGACCTCAGTTCTCCATTTCTTATGCGTGTTTTCATAGGGTAAGCCTACACTGCACAAAACCTCTGCAGCAGCAGGTCTCAGAGCCCAGGTCAGCTGACTCGGGCTTGCGCTGTGGGGCTAGAAATCGCAGTGTAGGCATTCAGGCTCTGGCTGGAGCCTGGGCTCCCAGACCCTCCCTCCCCCCCAGGTTTCAGAGACCAGGCTCTGGCCCAAGCAGGAACATCTATCCTGCTATTATTAGCCTCCTAACGAAAGCCCCATGGCTCCAAGTCAACTGACCCGAGCGGCGAGATTTGCTGCTATAGGGTTGTTGTTGTTTTTTGCTGCAGAGATGTACCCCAAAAGGCTTTTTTCAAATACATCAATCTTCCTTCCCTTACAAGTTTTGCTGTATATTGGGAAGCTGTATTTAAATAGGTGCTGCTAGCCCTTAGCAGACTGAAGACGATTCAATCATAACTCGTAAACTCATTACGGACAGAGCAGATTTAAAAACATACCCCCCCCCCCACACACACACACACACGCACATTCTGTGCACTGTACCTGTAGCCGAATTAGGAGAACTCTTGCATTTCTTAATCTGATATCTCTTCACTGCCACTGGTTTTCCTTGGTATTTTGCCTGATATATAATGGTTCCACTTCCACCCTGGCCAAGAACATTGTTTTCATTTTCACTGTATTCTAGTTTACTATTTTCCAGAAATAGTCTGCCAGTAATGTAAAAAAAAAAAAAAAAAAAGTTTAAAGGAACCGTCATTTGTACATTTAATCTGATTTTTTTCACACTTTTAAAAAGATTTTCATCTCAATAAAAGGTTCCCACTGCGAGGATGAGACTGTAAAAGTCACTTCGTTGTCCTTCGATATTTTGCATGATGGTACACATTGCACATGTTTCTCACAGGAAGAGCGACATGGGCAAACCTGCAAAATGGGCTGTCCACTGAGTCGAACATATCTCATCGGAAACCAACAAGATCCCAAAAGGCATCAAGGTGCCAAGCTCCGTTTCTAGGCTGATGATGTCAATCCAGCGGATATGGACAATGTGTGGCCAGTTTAATAGGTTTTTACTTCCTTTGCCTTCCAGCGGGACTTGGCTGTGCTCTGAAATCTGATTATTCTAACCAGCCTGCTGGTACCAGGCTGCAATTCATCATTTCCCCACCCTTCCCAAGACAGCTTTTATAGCCACTCTGACATCAAACATTTCCACTTTCCTTCTTGTATTAGTCAAATAAAACTCTAACAAATGACACCCCTGATGAGGGCCCACATGCCGCCGTGTTGGCGAGTTTATCCAGAATGATCCATTAAAACTACCTGGAGAAAGGAACGCCTGCTGTTAAAATGATTTATTTGATGGGCATACACGACTCAGCGCAAATGTTGGGAGCTCAGGGAGCAGCTGGTTAGAGCCCTCAGAGCTCTGCACCATGTCCAATCATAGGCACCGACTCCATGGGTGCTCCGGGGCTGGAGCACCCACGGGGAAAAATTGGTGGGTGCTCTGCACCCACTGGCAGCTCCCCGCCTCAGCTCACCTCCGCCTCCTCCCCTGAGCGCGCCACTTCTCCCCCTAGCTCCCAGTGCTTCCCGCCACAGCAGCAGCAAGCGCTGGGAGGGAGGGGGCAGGGCGGGGAAGGCAGCATGCTTGGGGAAGAGGCGGGGCTGGGTGGGGATTTGGGGAAGGAGTCCAATAGGGGCAGGGAGGGGGCGGAGTTGGGGTGGGGACTTTGGGGAAGGGGTTGGAATGGGGGCAGGCAGGGGCAGGGCATGGGTGGAGTTGGGGCCAGGTCAGCGGGGCGCGAGCTCCCACGGGTGCCGGGAAAAGTTGGCGCCTATGTGCCCAATAGAAAGATCTGAGTCATACAGACAGCATGAGCTGTAAAGGACACAGGACTGCTGTCTAAGTGCCCAGATGTCCTTATGAAGGACCTCCACACATTTTATACTCTAATTCAGTGTTTCCCAAACTTGGGACACCGCTTGTTTAGGGAAAGCCCCTGGCGAGCCAGGCCGGTTTGTTTACCTGCCGCGTCCGCAGGTCCAGCCGATCGCGGCTCCCAGTGGCCGAGGTTCGCTGCTCCAGGCCAATGGGAGCTGCTGGAAGCGGCAGCCAGTACGTCCCTTGGCCCACGCCGCTTCCAGCAGCTCCCATTGGCCTGGAGCAGCGAACCGCGGCCACTGGGAGCCACGATCAGCTGGACCTGCGGACGTGGCAGGTAAACAAACCGGCCCGGCCCGCCAGGGGCTTTCCCTACACAAGCGGTGTCCCAAGTTTGGGAACACACTGCTCTAATTAGTAAGAGTGGATTCTTTACCCTCTGGAGCCCACTGCGTGCCTGTCTTATACACATCACACATATGGGGTCATTTATCATCAGAGCCATGCACAATGTTTGCACTGGGAGCAGGTGACTGACGGCTGCTTACAGACTTGATGGAAAGGCAAAATTCAGCCCAGTTTCATCAAAAGGGTCAGTGCAAACATGTCAAGGGCTGGTTACAGGTTTCACATCAAATCCAGGTGAAACTTCATGGCTCTGGCTCAACGTGCTTTGAGTAGGTGTGTTCACTTATACCCAAAACTGAGCTGCATGAATCAAAAGCAAATGTTACACAACAGGTGCAATGCGAAAGATAGAATCTTAGTTATATGAAACTCTTATCGATTTAATCTAAGCGTGGGAATAAAAATGTCGACTTTTCCCTTAAACCTGATCCTAGATTGTGACTCTTCCCCCCCACCCTCCTTATAAAGCATATAATAGCCTTGATGAAGACATCCAAGGTCATGTATGCCAGACTGGACACAAAAAGGCCTCCTGACTTTCTTCATAGGTTGATTGTCCTCAACAATCTTTCAGGTTCTGCTTGTGCCTCATAGGTCAGAGCATCTCAACCACAGTATTGTCAATTAAATGGGTTCCTGTGAGTGAGTCAGGTGCAAAGCTCCTTTACTGGAGACATCCAGAAAAATAAACACTTCATCTCACAGCATATGGAAACCTAATTTCTTTCATTATTGAGAGGGCCTCAAAAATCAAAATCAAAATGAAATGGGTTCCTTCAGCCTGCCCTCTGACTCTGTAGTAGGTCACGGCAAGCCCTCCTTTTCTTGTATGTGCTTTGGTACACAATGCATCAAACACTGGTTAAAAATTAGTGTGCAACTTGGAATGGCCTTTGAGTCCAAAAGAAAGGTCTGTCAGACAGGCAGACAGAGCTGCATTTATAGAAAATCATCCTCCATATGGAATGCTTATCTAGTCCCTAACTTGGATCTGCAAAACCTTTTGATCCAACCCCACACTTTCCTGGTGACCTCCCTGACGAGCTTGGGAGAGAAACTTGCCTATCCGCTAATCCTTTGGGAGATTTTCTTTCTTGCCTTCAATGCCCCAACACAGGGAGTGAGTAGGAATGGGTTAGGGTTTGGTTCAGAGGGGATGAAGAGCATGAGGAAAAGGATAAAGATTTAAACTTGTGGTTGGGTAGAAACAGCAGAGGAATTGGGAAGAAGCAATAAACCAGAAAAAGGCCTTTACCAAATCATTCAGATTCACTTAAGGGCATGAGGGAAAAAAATTGTGCCAGTGTTCTTTTCTTTTCTTAAAGCATCAGTTCTCCCAGCCTCATTCATTATTAGGTTTGTAAAATGCATTAGTCACTGTGGAATAGGCTCCATTACTCAGAGGATTAAAGTTTTCCTGAAGTAATGGGAAAAGTAACCTAGAATAGCTTTTAGGGGACCAAGGTCTAGGATTTTGGTCTCTGTGTAAACTTCAGGAAATATCATCACTTCCTAGAGCAGATTTGATTTGATGCCCACTTTCTGCTGGGTCAAATATGCTTTCAACAGCAAAAGTGCTTTAATTTTCTCAAGGAAGGAAACTGTGCTATCCAAACCAATTACAGGATACAGGGTTCAATCCTCCTAGAAAAGTAGTTAAATAGTTTAAAGTTTCTGTCTGGGGCAGCACAGCCTTCTATAGAGTACAGGGCTTCCTGCCGAGGAGCAAAAGTCTCTCTGATTAGCAGCCAAAGCCCCTGAATCTGCTGCTGACGCTGCATGTCCTATATCATCTCACAAGAGCAGAAACTGCAAACTGAGCAAGTGTCACCACGAAGGGACGTTTGTAATTGTTCACCGGGAAGGGTCTGAAGAAATTCATTGTATATAGGCTGTGTGAGGGCTAGAGGTTGAAGTTAACCCATTTCAGTAACCCGCTCATGGCTTCCAAATTAAAACCCCAGCTCTGAACAAATCCAAATTTGAATCCAAGTCTGAACACTGTGGCTGATCCCCAAATCAA
Source organism: Emys orbicularis (assembly GCF_028017835.1). Classification (NCBI taxonomy): domain Eukaryota; kingdom Metazoa; phylum Chordata; order Testudines; family Emydidae; genus Emys; species Emys orbicularis. The sequence goes on along the minus strand of NC_088692.1, from coordinate 83,352,465 downwards.
AACATCCCCAAATCATATGGACGTTCAAATGCAGATCTGGACGGGCACTTTGCAGCACTCTATATTGTTAGTGCCCTATTAAAAATCTCCTGAAAGAGACATATTGCACCAACCCCTGGCCAGAATATGTTACCAGGGACAGTAGAGAACAGGGTCACTTTTTAAAAAGCGACTTTCACATCGTACCACAGGAATCTCAGGAGACTTTACAAGGCGATGAGTCAGATACTGACAGTGCACTGTGACTGTGTAAGCAAATGTAATGACTATGTAGGCGGATATAGGCTAGGATACAATGACATGGCTGGGAGTCATGGGTAGATGAATTTGCCTTCACATCAAGGGTCAATATGAACCTCCAGTGGTAGTGAACTAGAAGAAATGCAAACTGAATTATTCATAGAAATTTTGAAGTCCAATCAATGACTATCAAGTAACATTACCTGGCAGGAAAATCTGTCATGAAGAGCTCTGGGACCAGCTCTTGTAGAGGAACTGGGATGTTAGGATGACTAGGACATGTGATACAATCCAGTTCTATAGCAGTCAGAACACAATCCTCCATGTTAAAGTACTGCTCATCTTCCGGTTTATCAGCTGGCTCATTCTCCTGTGTCCTAGAAGTTGCACAGATGTGGCATGGGACATACTGTTCCATTAACAAAGTCCCATCACTCTCCGTGGCCGTCAGTGCTAAAAATGTTAAAAAAGTGATATTGAACAGCAATGTCCAATACATTCAAATGTTTACCTCTTCTGCATGAAATCAGTGCTTGAGAAGTCCCATGTAAGTCTCATGTAATTCCTCACTTGACTCCCACTCTTTCAAAACTGGTGATAGTGGCTCCTCTAGTTTACCAACTGTGATAAAAAGTAGCTATTTGCCAAATACACAAAGGCAGCAAGGACAGGGTTGGATAGATACATACTCCAGATTGTTGAGATAACTCAAGAGGCCTGGCAGTTTTTCATTTAGGTATCAGGAATAAGTAACATGCAGGGCGTGCAAGTAATACAGTTTCAGCCCAATAGAAATTTAAAAGTTCATGGATAGGAAAAGCCTTCTTATGAAGCAATTCTCCATGGCTTTAGTTAGCTACACTTCAGAAAGATGGAGTCCATTGCAATGAATAGAAAGGCACAAGTATGTCTGTCCCTTTAAAACAGAGAGGGAGAGAAAACTGGCAGAGCTCCTTCCGCTTTCTGACAGTGCTTTAGCCCGAATCAAGCAGACAAGGAATCAGAGACACAGCACCCGGGGGTCATGGGCCAAAGTGGTCTTTCGTTTGACAGAATCTATCATAAATGTTACTTTAGAGCGGGGATTCTGAACCTGTGAGTTAGAGGGTTGTGACCAGCCACAATCTGAGGCAGTGATACTCAGACCTCAGTGGTTCAGGAGCCAAATTAGCAATCAACATTATCCAAAAGAGCCACAGGAGTGTGAAGTCATTGTTTCATTTGCTATATTATTATATATTCCTATTTAAACAGCATGACAGGGGAAATTTTTAGTATATATAGTTCTGTGGCTACCAGTGTGAAAAGGAATGATAATAATTCCTCCTTAGACAACTAGAGGCACAGGACAGGGACACTAGACATGTGCAATGTAAGTTTTAGAAATGGGTCAACGAGTCTTGCTGGATGGACTATTGGTTTGTCTTTTTACCCAAATGGCCCACTGGCTGGCATCTTCCGCTTGTATCTATATTGCTAATCATCACTCCATGTCCGAATATGCTTCTTTGGGATTATGGCTCTGCTCAGTCTTCAATGATTAAAAAAAATACCAATCCAAACTCAAATGAAAGTCTTATTTTTTTTCCTTTTCAGAGTGATCTCAGATAAAATAGAAAAGCAGAGTGGATATAGGACAGCTCACAGCACTATTTTTTGATGAAGATCTCAGATCAATACATGCCGACACTTATCTCTAAAGCAGCATGCGGTGACCTGGAATACAGCACATCGTTTTATAATCAAAATCTATTTGTGGATTACAAACATCACTTGGGGAGACTGTGGGCCTGATTCTGATTTCCCTTATGGTGTAAATCAGGAGTAACGCCATTAAAGTCAATTGAGTTACACTACTATAAAACTAGCACAAGGGGCTCAGACACACTGATGTAACTTACCTAAGCAGTATGGACCTGACGCTGCTTCCACTAAATGCAATGGAGGATCTGGTCACTGACTTCTACAGGAGCAGGTTTGGACCCTGTTTGCTTTTAGGATTTTGAGGGATTGGTCGCTCTGGATACAATGCTCACACCATGTGGTGTCAGTAAAGATTTGTATTATATTGCATTGAATCTGCTGTTGCCTCTAGATTGTAAAATCCTTGGAGCAGGGACCTATTCTGAGGGGTTTTAGCACTCTTCATCTATTGCATAACATTGTGCACACTGACAGCACCATCAAGGAATAATTTCCAAAAAAAAGTGTTGAAATATAACAATGTACAGAATGCTACAGTTGTTCTTCTTACCTGGAAACCACTGATCTATCAAGGAGTTGACATGATCTGTGATGAAAGCCATTGCTGAAAAATCTCTCGCTTCTGATTGGCAAATGATTTTAATTCCACCACTTTTTTTCTTTTTCCAGTTCACATCAGAAGATTCCACACTAAGTAATGGAGAGCATGAAACACCCAAATAAGGCATTTGTAAAGCATGAATGTTAACAGTTTTTCTGTAGCAAAATCATTGATAAGCAGAGCCACAAAACCATAAGTAATTAACAAGTACTTAAAAGGCAAGTGTCTTCAATTACATATATATATGATCCCCAAACTGAATCTACCATGCAAATGTCTTTGGAGAGAGCATTCTTGCACAGAAATAAGCAAAAGCTGGATGCTTACAAAGTGCACATGGTAAAGAAGGTCTTAGTCTGAGTGAAGAGAGGATGGTGGACATTACACTGGAAGCAATAAAAGTGCCGAAGGGTTAAGAGTCTTAAAAACCAACACTAAAACTCTAAGGTCCTTATTTTCAAAGGAGCTTCAAAAACATGCTTGCAAAATATGTGGATATATCCTTTTGTGTACAGCCCCGGGTATTTGTGCACAGAAACGGGCTCTTGTGCAAACTCGGTAATTTTATGCAAAGAGCTGAACATCCTTCTGCCCCAACAAAGTCTGCGTAAGTGGGCTTTGTGTGAGAATAGAATATGGATAGGTAGATGGCACACATCCGCCAAACCCAGAAAGAGGAAGGATGGTCCAGTGGTTTGGTACTAGCAGAGAACTTGGGAGACCTGGATTTAAGTCCCTGTTCTGCCACAGACCTCCTGTGAGGAGAGTCACTCAGCCCAGGAATTAGGCACCTGAGTCCCTTTGAGGATCTGGGCATTAGCCTTTCTGTGTCTCAGTTCCCCATCTGTAAAATGGGAACAGCACTATTTGCAAGGGCTGCTGTGAGGAGAAATACACTAAGCTCGTGAGGTGCTCAGATACTACAGTAATGAGGGTACCTAAGGTAAGGAGGAAGAGGCTGTAGGTCAAAACTCCATGGCTGCTAATTTATCCTAGTGGGTGGAACAGTGTCCACATGCCCAATACCCAGACTCCTGGCCACTGCATCTTTGTAAGAATAACTGCAGTTGTTTTGCTTCACCCAATGGAAGGCTTTGCACTGGTCTAGCCCCACCACATCTCATATGCCCCCTTCTGCAAGCAAAGCCCCGGGGCTTAAGTGGCACAGAAAAGAAAAGCCCTCTGTGCGGGTGTGAATTGCAGTCATATGGCAGAGAGTTTTAAGAGCACTGTGCAGAGATCTGTTCATCCAAACACTTGTTTGCATGTGAAAATGCAAGATTTTCCACAAGCAAACAGTTCTGCTCCAAACATTACTTTACAATTTTGGAGGTCTTTATATTTGTAGCTGCAACAATATCTGTAAGAAATAATAAGTGATACATTCATAACTGGCAAACAAAGACTGATCCATCACTGTTGAGCTTTGCTTATATGTAAAAAAGCCTCCTCTTCAGTTGAAATTAGTAAATGTGTAATATTTGGGTCAGGTCTGTTAGTGTCCATTTAGCCTGTAGTTTTATGAAGTAGGCTACAGGCGAGCACAGATTACCTGAGGTAGCCTCCATCAAAGGTGACAAACAGACCTTCCTGCCAGTAGACTGTATGAGTTCTTTTGACTCGGAATGTGCTGCAGCGGTTTCTTTGAGTGCCTGTAAAGCTGTAGATGGTCACATTTTTGTTCCTGGTCTTGGTGTTCTTCTTGTTCTCAAAGAGCTGAAATGAGCAGCGTGACACAATAATTCAACACCGAGACGTCTCACATGGGGGTTCCCCTTAATCAAGCAAACAGGGCCGACCCTTCTTTCTCTGGCCATCTTGGATATTTTCCATTATTTTTGTAATTAAAGTGCCCGTGACTTGTAAAACAGCTTGTGAGGGGATTAAAATAAATACAGTCATGACTATGTCAGCAGCTAAACAAGAATTCCAGATCACGTATAGCGGAATGGCCTCAAGCCAGTGAACATGGTTCATTCTACTGCCCTCGTGCGCAATAATTAAAATGAATTTTGTATTTGCAAATACAAATAAGAATAAACCCGTTTACTGGGTGAGCAAACAATTATCTGCCTCCAGTGCACTGAGCTAGTAAATCACCTGTGTCAATATTTGGGAAGCTGTTTCAATAGGTGGAAAATGACTTTTCTCTATGCTGTTTAAAAACAGTATGTTGAGAATTCAACATGATCATCACTCATAGGCCTACCCATCTGGTGCTTGAACCGATACCCAGTTAAGTCAATGGGATCCTTCCCATTGATGTCAGTGGGTACTGGATATGGGCACTAGTGAGATGCTTAAGATTTACTTCCTGCCCAATGGGATATAATCAGAAATGCTGCTATGAGAGATTTTTACACTATTTAAAAATATATAACCTGTAAAAAAAATGGACATTCCTAACATTTTGAGAAGCCTTGGAATTGGAGCATCTCCAAATATGACTAATACTTTTTCTTTAGGTGTCCTATAGTATTGACAATCTGATACAAGTTAAGTGGGCAGTTTTAAGAGGTGGCAAGGTAGAGTTAATGGGTAATTATAATGGTTTCCAATGGAGCTTCCAGATTATCACTGGAGAGATGCGGCCACATTAATTGTGCCACCACCAGCAACGTTAATAGCTTTAACCAACCATGCAAATGCTATTTTTATGACCAGGCTCATCACTTTTTCTCTTAAGACCCTGTCCTGTAATTCTTGCTCACACAAGTAATTAGATTGAAGACAATGGTCCCAATTCTCCTCTTAGTTAAACCTGCATAAATCTGGAGTTACAATACTGGCTTAAGTGGAGTTCCTCTAGATTTGTACTGACATTGAATGAGAGCAGATTCTGGCCCAAATGAACCATTTACATTAGCAAGGGTTGCAGGACAGGACTATAAGGTTATGTCTACACTGCAATGACAGGGTGTGACTGCAGCTCATGCACACATCCCAGAGGCTAGCCGTAATCTAGCTAGCTCAGGTCCCGAAGCAGTGAAGCTGCGCAGTGCAAACATCAGTGCAGGTAGACTTGCAAGTAATTACCCAGGATTCTGTGCTGAAGTGCATTATGCCATACCTTCACTGCTCCGGTGGGACCTGAGTTAGCCAGATTAAAGCTAGCACCCACAATTGCAATACAGACGGACCCTAAATGATTACAAGCAATCAGAAGACTTTGGATGCAGCGAAATTGCAAAATAAGCCACCTCGTATGGGGGAGAGGGGACTAAACTTTGGGCTATATTAACTCTAAACAATGCTTAATTGTATAAGAATGGAATCAAATTACAGTAGGACATTTCCTACTCACCTTACTCACATGAACAGTGCAGTTGAAGTCAATGAGATTCTCGCATGAGTAAAGCAAACAGAATGTGGTCAAAGAGTATTTGTGAATGAATTCCCAGTGGTATTTATGTTTTTATTAAATGACATCTTTTATTGTTTTCACTTTCTATTTTGTGAATATAGTAACCTACCTGGAGATCCATCTCTGCAAGACTAATTAACATCCGAGCTATGAACCTTTGCCAAAAGCCGACTGGGACAAAACTCATCTTGAACACTCTTTGGACGGTGTTTGTGGAATGGTGGCATAAGCCATGGATATCTAATGCTGGTTTGGCTGGGAGGAGATGAGGTAGGAGGTAGCTGAAACAAATCAAATGTGACAGTTCAAATCTTCAGTGACAGCTTTACAACAGCAGATATCTTGTACTGTGTAATAATTCAGTTTCAGTCTTCACAGAGCATTTTAATAGCCCAGCCTACTGCATATAAAAAGCTTTGAGATATCGCAGCAACATATGAAGAAGGGGCAGAGAGCTACTGCTTTGAGGACTGTGCTTAATGTATGGTATGGAAATCAGCAAGTGAAGAACAGGCATTGTGCACAACACAGTAAGGTCTAATGGAGAGGATAAAATCAATATGAAGGGGAGAACATCTGCATAAACAAAAATTAACTGCATACAAATATGATATAGTCACTGCAATGGTATTTGGTTTCCATTAAATTCTGAAGTGACTTTTGGACTCATTCAGGCTGACACATGTGAAGATGCTGTTCTGATAGCAGAGAATTACAGCTCCATTCCTGTAGGAATCTTTGAATATAAAACCTAGGGGCAGTTGTTTACTACAGCTGAGCTTCACTCAGCACAGATGAGAGGTATCAGAGAGTCCACAGTTACAATTTCCTAATTGCGAGGGCCAGGCTGGGTTGCCCCTCCCCACCCCATGCATTAGTGCAGCCTACGGGTTAGTATAGTTTATCCCTCTACTGCAGTGTTTCCCAAACTTGGGACGCCGCTTGTGTAGGGAAAGCCCCTGGCGGGCCGGGTCGGTTTGTTTACCTGCCGCGTCTGCAGCTCCGGCCGATCGCGGCTCCCACTGGCAACGGTTCACCGCTCCAGGCCAATGGGAGCTGCTGGAAGCGGCGCGGGCCAAGGGACGTACTGGCCACCGCTTCCAGCAGCTCCCATTGGCCTGGAGCAGCGAACTGCGGCCAGTGGGAGCTGCGATCGGTCGAACCTGCAGACGCGGCAGGTAAACAAACCGGCCCGGCCCCCCAGGGGCTTTCCCTACACAAGCGGCGTCCCAAGTTTGGGAAACACTGATCTACTATATGGCCCCTAAAGGATTATAATGCAGCTGAGAATTGGCTGAGTACAGTTCTGTCCTATCCCCTACATGCCCTGGACAAGCTCCTTTCCTCGCTCCTCGATATGCCCCCATGTTGAGGTAGGGGAGGCGAGCAGCTGGTACAGCAGCCAGCTCTGCTAGTTGAGAGAACCTTTCTCTGGGGGAATTCTCAGCTGGCCAGTTATGACCGAAATCCAGCTACTCCATGCCACGAGAGCCCCAGAAAAGGGCTGGGTTGTTTTTGAGAGTCAGACCCATATTAGAGTTACAGTAGAACAGAAAGCTTTTGGTTTCCATAAAGCTACTGTAAGTGTGTTGTTAAGCAAAGAATATGGATTTGTCCTATGGCACCGTATTTGAGAAGCTAAGATATGGTAGGAGAACCCTCCTATTTTGAAAAGCAAAGTGAGAGGTTGTTGATCTGCAAGAGAAATTCATGCACAAGTTATTATTTAGGTAAATTACAGTTTTCAATGACTGCTCTAGCAACGGTCCTCAAAGAAACAAATTGTGTGTAACACTCCTTTAAAATAGGCTTTTGATACTTACTAATAATACCGCTTGCTTTTCAAACCAGATACTTACTACTACAACAAATACATTAACAGCCACACATTTAATTTAAAGGGATCTCAGCCCAGCCTGGACTTTTGTACTCACAGTCAACTGTATGTGCAAAACTGTGCATATGAATGACAAGATTTAGACATCAAACTATCCGATTTGTAGTCACAATCAAGTAGCTATGCAGCTGGCTAAATTCTATCATTTGTGAATTGTGTGTGTTCTTTTTATTCTTTGACTGTGGAAGCAAAATTATGGCTTCATAGGGAGAAGATTTTTTTCTAAATAAATAAATAAATAGCACTTACAAAGAACCCCTTTGCAGAATTTTAAATTCTACAGTATTATACCCTGGAAAGGTAAACTGAGGCAAAAGACTAAGATTTAACCAAGGTAGCAAGGTGTCAGTGGCAGAGGTGGGAAAACAACAAGGTAATCTTGGGTCAAAGTCCCACGCTCTAGCCACTAGATCACAATCCCTCTTACATAGTTAAACCTATAGTGTCCCGTGAAGGTCTGTTTTAGAATAATCAATCTAGAAAGCCATGCATCACCAGACAACAGACTATCTTAAGGACATATTTTTGTATATTGTACATATAATATAGGATAACATTTTATATGATAAAATTAATCATCCTACAAAACACCTTTGGCATTTAAAACAGTAACCTCCATTTCTTCAAGTTGTAAACTGAAAACAGAAAGGTCAGGCTTTGAGCCTTAATTTAAAAACCAAGACAAGGCTGAGCTACATACATCTTAGGCAGATTGAATTCCAGAGATGCAGAGCGTATCAAACTAAAAGCTCTTGCTCCATAAAACTAGTGGACACACCATGTGACAGCCAATAAATCTGCCTTAGCAGATCTAAAAACATGTCTAGGAATGTAAGAAATATGAAGGCCAATGATGTCTGCTGGACCAAAACCATAGAATGGTTTATAATACAGATGGAGATTCAACACAGTGTTTGAACAGCAGCCAATGTAAATTTTGAAAATATGTGAAACGTATCCCTGTCCACCCTTCTCAGTATGTAAACTGGCAGCTGCTTTCTCTGCCAATTGCAGGGTGTGGAAAGCCCTATCAGGCAATCTAGACAATAACTGCAAGAGCCCAAGCACAAGTAACTGCTCTGGTCTGCCAGGCACAAAAATTAATGCAACCTGCTGTAGCAACTCTCCATCAACGGTGGGAAGGCATATTGTAACCAAGAAGCTTAGATGGCTCCAAATAGATCGGTTAAAGTATAAAATAACAACCCCTTTCCTTACTACTGAGCCAGGGACAATGTAATTGCCTTTGAGAAAAATGGCAGATAAGGACAAGGAGTCAGGAAGGCATTTAGGATTAAGCAGAAACATTATTGCTTTATCTGTGTTAAGCTTGAGAAAATTTGCTGGCAACCGGGACTGGGTAAGTGACAGTCATAAGGACAGCGCTGAGAATGCAGCACTTGTAGTAGCATTAAGAATTCCTGAGGGATTTCGAATGATGAAGCAGTGCTATAGCGGCAGAGCTAGGAAATGACATGCAAATGTTATACCGGAAAGGCAATAGCGTTACGACTTAACTATTAATTAAACAATCGACAGACAGAAAGAAAAATAGTGGGGAGGAGAAGGGAATGGGGAAAGGGATTCAATAACATTTAAGTGAACATGGTCCCCATGTCAAATTCCTAGTGCAACACATGGAGGAATATCTAGTGATGAGTTTTATCGTAAGAAATAAACCTTGTCACTTAAAATGTGCTTTCTTGTGCTCACTGAACTGGGGATTAGATATTTAACTCTTGTTCTCAGGGTTGACGTGATCACCAACATTTGGGAGCAATTTGTCCCCAGCGCAATACTAGTGGGAACCTAAAGGTTTTCTGCCTTGCTCTGGAGCATGGATCATCTGTTCGAATCAGATGGTCCGTATTTCCTGTAAGGCAGTCATTGGTGGAACTCTGAGCTTGTCTACACTGGAACAGGAGATGTAATTTCCAGCTTGGGCAGACATATTTGCATTGATCAAGTTAGCACACTAAAAATACCAGCGTCGCTGCTGCTGCTTGCGCCTCGGATACGTACCTAGGGTTTCAGATGGAACTGTACATGGGGTGACTAGCCTATCTGGCTGCCCACGCTGCTACAGCTACACTGCAATTGTTAGTGCGCTAGCTCAACCAAAGCCAGCACAGGGATGTCTACCCGTGCTGGAAATTACACCTCTAGTGCCAGTGTGGACACAAGTGCCGACTCTGTGAGTACTCTGGGGCTCAAGCACCCACAGAAAAAAAATAGAGGGTGCTCAGCACCCACCAGCCACAGCTGTTTCGTGGGGCAGCCAATCAGTTGTTTGGAGGCTAGTAGGATGGACTCAGGGGAGGGCGGAGAGCAGTGAGCGGCGGGTGAGCAGGGGTCTCGGGGGAGAGGACAGAGCAGGGGTGGGAAGAGGCAGCGTGAGGACGGGGCCTCAGGGGAGGAGCAGGAGTGGGAAGAGGCGGAGCGAGGGCAGGGCCTCAGGGGAGGAGCAAGAATGGGAAGAGGCGGAGCGAGGGCGGGTCCTCGGGGGAGGAGCAGGAGTGGCAGCCTTCTCAGGGTCCCCCCTGCAGCGACAGACGACAGCCTCCTCATGGGGGCCCTTCTCAGGTTCCAGTGACGGGAGTGGGGGGAAACCCCACAGCTCCCAGCCACCACGGTAGTGGGGGGAAACCATGGAGCTGCAGCAACAAAAGGCACAGACAGGTCACGGCTTCCGTGAATTTTTGTTCATTGCCCGTGACCTGTCTGTGACTTTTACTAAAAATAACCATGACAAAATCTTAGCCTTCATCATTACCAACATACCTGTTATTGGCTACTGGTAGTGCAATTTCAAACTTGGCCAGGAACTGGAAATACTGTTCTTCTGTTTGTTCAGTAAACCCTGTCCCAACTAACAACATCCTGAAATCCTCCGCTTTGATTAATCCGTTCTTAGCAACAGACTTTGAGCTCTTAATATTAAATATTCTCTGAAGACATTCTGATAACCAGACTGGATCAAGGAAATAGAGGTTTCTCAGTCCATGGCTGGTGTCTGGGAAATGCAGCAACGTTCCTGTTTCTATAAGGAAACTGATGGCTGTAAAAAAAAAAACCAGAAGAGCAAGATACCAGTGTTATGAAACCATACTACAGACAGCAGATTAGAAGAAAGCCTTGATCACTTCATCCAGACAAGGAATAGACCAGAAACATGCCAGGATGTAGCCAACTACCAGCATATAGCATTTACATGCAGAGGCTACAGCTAACTAGATCTCATTTCTTACAACACAGCTGCAAATACATCTTTATTGTTGGCAAGATGCAAGCTTTCAGGCTACACCAAACTCTTCTTCAGGTCTCTGCCCCACCCCAACTCAGACCCTGATCCTGCCGTTTGCACGGATGCAGAGTTCCCACTGGTGGGAGTACTGCTTGGGTGAGGATTGCAGGACTGGTCCCTCATACTTGAAACTCAAGACAGTTTTAATAAAATATGTCAATATTCATTTCTGCGGGACTGGTTGAGACCGTGTCACAGCATGTGGGCAGACAAAGAGATGGTACTTAAAACTAGCAGCACGCACAATACTATTCTAGACTGGCAGCAGAATGATTGTCACTTGGAGAGGACTGCCCTTTTTAATGACAGTAGATGGAATGTGACTAGATTTTAGGGCCCTGGAGACCTCCTGGAGACACTGATTCCACTACCCATGATTGTTACCAATCACCTGAATAGAGATCTGCACAGACTAAGGTTACTTTTACAGTAACAATCTGAACAGCAGCTACTTTCATTCTCATAATATTTGTAAATCCCAATGAACGTTAACTTTGAAACAATTACTGGGCTCCCGGGACATACCAGCTTGTAAGTCCTCATAGTCTTTGATATCATTTCCAGGAGTTTGCTCTATGATTTGCTCTATTTGTTTGTCTGTTAGATACTGCACATCATCATTTTGACTCCTTTTCTGTTGTTCTGCTAGAACGGCTTCTTGGAGACTAAGGTAACTTCTTGGTATCTGTAAATCACATCAGAAAAATAGCACAACCAATTCCAAACAACAATCACGCTACCCAGCAGTTGGGTTCAAAGACATGTTTGAGAAGCAAGCTTATGAATATGTTTGTTTTCCAAAATCAAATAAACTTGCAATATTCGTGTTTGCTTTTTTGTTGTTGGTTTATAGCTGCTGATACACTGTATATATTTCCTATAGCTATAACCAAAAAACAAACATAAAAACATAAAACAAAACAAAAAATAACCCAGGTTCGCAAGGATTCTCATTAGGAAAAAAAAAAACAAAAAAAAACCCACACTCACCAATCTCGCTGCAAGCATCTGCGAGCAAATAGAGCTGCCGACGTCCTTCATGTTGCACGTGACTTGAAATATCAGCTGGCGGAGCCCATCAAGGCCTTCTAGGGTCTTACATGATAGCTCACTGCAAATGAAAACCAGGGGGAAGGATTTTGAGCCATTAATACAGGTTATGATTCTTCCTTTACGGTCTGTCTACACTGCAATTAAACACCTGCAACTGGCCCATGTCCGCTGACTCGGGCTCAGGCGATGGGATTGTAAAATTGATGTCTAGATGTTTGAGCTCAGGCTGGAGTCCGAGCTCTGGGACCCTGAGAGACAGGAGGGTCCCAGAGCTGGGGCTTCAGCCCAAACCTGAACTTCTACACAGCAATTTTACAGCCCCACAGCCCAAGCGCAAGTCAGTTGACACGGGCCAGCTGCAGATGTTTAATTACAGTGTAGACGGACCCTTAATGTCACTATGTCTTTAGCTGTTATTTGGAACTTCTAATTTCCGGTGCTGGAATAAATGGGGTGGGGAGGCGGCAGGGTGCTCTCAATGAGGGTCCGTGGCTTTGGGAAAAAATACCAAGAAATGTGAGAAAAAGACACTTTGGTCCAGATCCTGGCCCTCCCAGTGCCATGTGCTGTGCATTGTTCAGGGACACAGAGCTCCCTCCCTCGGGGGAATGCGACGGTGGTACAAAGCCAATGTATCCAGCTCTCTATCATCCACTCTCCTCGCCCTGCATAGGCAATGCTCTGGGATGAGCCGGGAGTAGGAGATGTCAGCAGTCCATAGGCGACCGTTCTTGTCCAACTGGTTCGGCCAGCCTCAGGTTCAGGGAGGCAGAATGGTGGCTCACAGCTGCCTTTCCCCCACCCTAGGTCCTGCACAAAATGCAGCTAGCTGGTTGGACCTCCTTTATGCTGAGTCCCTACAAGCCGGCCTTCTCCATTCTCTTACAGCTAGGAAATGCCTGTCTCCATATCATGCTATTCCTGGCCTCCTTGTTTGCTGCACAGGAACACTCCTCTTCTGCTTCTCCCCATAAAGACTCTTTCTTACCGATTCCACACGTGGTGGGGAGGGAGGGAGGGAAGGGGAAGAAATTTGTTTTAAAGGAGTATCCTGTATTTTAAACCCTGGCCATTGAGTGGTGGGGGGCAGGGGGATGGGGGGGAAGTATGCGCTCACACAGCCGGGAGCTGAATGAATGGCCGATAAGAGTGCTTTTGTCTCACCCGCACAAAGGCATTCTGCAACTACTCTGGCTGTCCCTGAGTAGTGCTCTGGGGAGCCATGTTCCTGCCAGCTCCAGGTGAATGATGGTGAATGAAAGAAATTGTTTGGGGTTGGGGTGGGGGTAGCGGGAAGGAAGTGGTCGTAGTGTCTCCAGCTGAGAGGAAATGAATGAGGAAAGCTGGTCAGGAGTCTGGAGGCTGACAGGAGCTGAGAGCAGACTGTGCTGGGGAGAGTTTGAGCAAGAATATTAATTAGAGTTCAGGGTCAGGGTGAAGGGAGTTCCCTTTAGAGAGAGAGGTCCGGGCGGGCTGCTTTACGGTGGCAAGAGAGTGGCTGTAATGAGAGTGAGTAGGAAATGATGGTACCATGGTAAAGTGCAGCACCATTAAATTCAGTGATATGCTGCTAGCGCAGCCAGCACCGTATGCAGGGTAGGCCCAGGTAAAAGCTGGACTCACAAGTGTGTGTCCTGGACCTAGTTTTAGTGCAGGTAGGAAATACAATGCCTATTGCACGCTGATAACAGGAGCCGCTCTGATTGAGAGTGAGAACACTCTGCCTGGGTGGGAGCTAGGCCATACACCAAGCATCAGGTGGTTTTCCTGACTTTAGGGCGGATACAGGAGGCTGGGAAGCTCAATGCAGTGTCTGTTTACCAGATGCAGAATGTCACAGCAGAGCTCTTCACACTGACAGTGTGTGAGCAGCTGGTGCAGCAGCGTACCCCATTTCCCAGCTATGGGAATTTAACATCAGCTACTGGGCCTAGTCAACTGTTTCCACCAGAGATATCAGGAATTTCCAGCTGTTAGGGGTCAGTGACAAGTTGCTACTGTATCAGCACAGTGCTCAGGAATTGCACAGTGCTCGGACCCTGGGAAATGTAAGTCATCTATTCAATTTCCCTGCCCAAGGATTCTGTGTTCCTCAAGTGCACTCTCCCACCAGGCAGACGTGAGAGAGCTGGGTTGAACTCCATGACCTGATTATATATGAGCAGTCGATGACTCTTTGGCCTTTCTAAAATAAGAAATGATGTAGACTGTAAGCCCTTTGGGGCAGGAGCCAGCTTTTTGTTCTGGGTTTGTACAGCACCTAGCACAATGGGGTCCTGGTCCAGGACCAGGAATCCTAGTTGCTACGAGAATGCAACTAATATGTAATAATAGTGTTGTAAAGTTATAAAGGCATTTATCTTGCAAATATTACAAATCCCATCAATCTATTGCTAATTGGCAGTAATAATGCTTAGATCTTATAGAACAGTTGCCATCTTTATCTTTAAAGTGTTTGCAACATTAATCACTCAATGGATACAACTCCCCTGTGAATTAGTTAATAAACTTTATCCTTATTTTACTTAGAGGGAAAATGAGGGGCAATGAAGGCAGTGTAAGTGATTTGCCCAAGGTCACAGCTGTGATTAAAACTCAGTTCCTGCCTCTGAGACCCATGTTGAGACCACTATAGCATGCCATACTTCTCTCTTCAATTATACCAGAAAAAATCCAAAATACAAATGAAGTACAAAGCTAATGAGTTTTTAGATCTATTGTTGGCAAGGAAACAAAACATTTACAAAAGCTACTTACATTTAGGGGCCATAAAGTATAACCCATTGGTTGAGACACAGCGATATAAGGGATATTGTACTTACTGTAAGTGCTTGAATGTGATATCTGGAAAGCCAGTAGCTCTTGATCCAGAAGGAGAGCGACAAAGAGCCAGGACATATGCTCTAAGAGTTGCTATCCTCTCAACGCGAAATTTAGTTTCAATAAGGTCAAGGTGTGTTCCTACCACTAACACGACAGAATTCGGGGCTTTGGCCTGAAAGGAAAAAAATGGACCCTGATTTGCACCCAGACTACGTACTGTACGGAACTGACAAGTGATCAGATGTCAAGGAATACATTTCACCAAACTCAATGGGATCGCTTAGACTTAAGTGGAGAAAGTCTGAACCTAACCTGGATCCAAACAACTTTGGGGAAATTCAGATCTAGAACCAAACTGTGTTGCTAGCCCCATTCTCAGGGTACGCCCACACTACACTTATGGGTCTCTGCTGCCAAGCAGAAATACCAGAGCTGCCTTTTCTCTAGCTAGCTCAGGTATCAGAGCAGTGAAGCTGCAACAGTACATTCTTCAGCACAGGCTTTAGAAGCCCCCAGGAATTCTGGGTAATTATGTGCATGCCACAACAGTTTCACTGCTCTGGTACCCGAACTAGCTCGATTAAAGCGAACTTGGAAATGTCTACAAAAGCTACAGTCACACCCCATGGTTCCAGTGTAACCAGACTCTCTGTTATGGTATTAACTCAATCTCCAGATCCAAACACCACTGAACACTGAATCTCAGCCCTATCTTTATGCATTGGAATGGAATTCAGCCATAGAGAGCACTGGAGACCTACATATCTGCACTAAAAAATGTTAAAACAGAACATCTCTGGGCCAGAAGACTAGAATAAATGCGACTAACCAGCACAAGATAGAAACTGCTTAGAAATCCCCTCAACCCAAACTGACTAGGCACTAATGAGTATTTGCAGCTTTGGCTTAGTCTGAATTTACAAATCAGCTTTTGTTTCACTCTCTGATGTGCATAGGTGATGAATTTAAACCATTAAGTGTAGTGACCTATCTATGGTACAATGGCAATTTATATCCCAAGAACAACATAACATTCACAGATAGCTGAGCTTATAAGAGAGGTTCTAAATGAGTGTAAAACATCCCCACTGACGGACAGAAATGTTACTAAAAAAATCCCACAACCCAAAGTGACTTCTTACCTCAATGTTCAGCAACCAGAACTGAAGGTTTGCAACAGCTTCTTCCCCTAGTGCCAAGTTCCATACAACTACATACAATGCTTTGTCCGTGAAGAAACACTGATTGACTGTCGACATGCTTGCTGGGCCCCCAATATCCCAGACATTGAATTCCACTGAATCAATCTACTTAGACAAAGAGAAGTGGTCAAATAAAACAGCTACAGTAAGTCATGGGGCGATAACAGCTGAAGTCTAAACCGAGGCCTGGGTGTCTGCATAATGTATGACATTAGAATGGTATCGATGTTGCAATTGTGCCTCAAGGAAATCAAAATCCACAAGCAATTATTAAATGTGGCTGCCACTTCCACGCAGGAAATCAGAACTAATCACCTGCTGCTAAGACTATAGTGGCACCGTTGATACTGGTAAGTCTCCAGCTAATGCTCCAGCACAAACAAAAGACTGATTCTGAGCCATGTAATTCACTGGCTCAGGAATAAGAACTGTTTCCATACTTGATTGTGGCATATTTGATAGACTTGCTAAAGCTAGTTAGCCAAAAGTGCATCATAGAGAGCTGGGGTAGAGGGAAGCCCCCTGCAGAAACCATTT
The DNA here is from genome assembly GCF_028017835.1 of Emys orbicularis. Classification (NCBI taxonomy): domain Eukaryota; kingdom Metazoa; phylum Chordata; order Testudines; family Emydidae; genus Emys; species Emys orbicularis. Next base: position 83,335,740 of record NC_088692.1, on the reverse strand, counting down.
TCATTCTGCAGACGGTATGTCTACACCTTGAGCTGGAGGGGAAAACCCTGGTCGAGCTACTGAGCCAAAAACAGAGCAGCTGCAGCAGCACAAGCAGTAGCAGGGCCTAGCTGCCTTGAGTACAATCCTGTCCAAGATGCTAGGCACATACTTGGGCGACAAGCCCCTCCTATCACTGCTGCTACATTTCTATTTTTAGCACGCTAGCTTGATCAGAGCTAGCACAGGTATGTCTCCTTGAGCTGGTGTGAATACACCTCCAGCTCGAAATGTAGACGTACCCTTAGTCCCGATTCCCATCAAGGCTGAGTTTACCTTGAATAAGGGCAGGATCTGTCTAGATACTTTGGCGTTCAAAGCTTCTCATGCCACTGATTAACACCTGCTGGATGTCATTAGAAACCCTGATGCCAGATGCAGTGTAATGCCAGAGGTGGGCCAAAAGAGCACTCTCAAATCCAGACTCCTGTGAATTTGATAGGAAGTTTTAAAGTACTGGATATGACTCTGCCCCCTACAGCTTGGGTTCTATCTATGGTGCTTATAAACCCCCATCAGTGTAGTATCTCAGTATCTTTTGTGTATTTATCCATACACGCCGGGGCGATGGATTCTTCCTAAAAGTGGGGGGCTCCTGAGGCCCCACCCCCTCTGTGGCCCACATCTGCCGCTCCTCTTCCCCCTGAAGCCCCATCCAAGGCAGAAGCCAGAGCCGGGCCAGGGAGTCTGGGCCCCTCCACCGGGCCAGGGTGTGGGAGCCCGAGAACAGCCCTGTGTTCCCGCCCCCTGTGATGCATCTGAAGGAGAAGGCTCATTTCTACTGTCCTGTGGTGGAATTCAGTGTTAGTAAGGGCAGAGTCTTATGGCTACACAGGGCCTGATACTGACCTCATATTGGTGTAAATCAAGAATGATTCCACTCAAAATAACAGAGTCACACCATTGTAAGTGAGGTAAGAACCAGACCCATTGTTTACAGGATTCTAGTCCTTTGCAGATCAGTCAATAACTTTGTCAGAATATTAAATTCCACTTTAAAGGCCTAAGACCTCAAACTGGATTTTCCTGATCAGTGAAGTGTTGTCTGCAGGCTCCATTCTGCAGAAATGCAGGAGATAGCTTGGTTAATTGAATGGTGCTCCACGGATGCTAATGCTTGAAAGATTTGTATCTCCACGGCTCTCTGTTCAACATACAAACATCACCATGTTCTTTCACTGGGCTGTGACTCACTGCACCCAACTTAGAAAGAATGGAAAAGAAACACCCTAGCCTTAAGGAAAAGTTCCATGGGACCAAATAGAAAACGTTTACATTTCTATAGCTGATTTGAACCCTACAGAATTCATCCCTGCCTTACAATTCTATAAGTTAGTTCAACTAGCCCATAAAAGATCGTTCTCCATTAAATTCCATAGGATTGTACAGTAAATTCTGTTATGTTTCTATAGGATCCTACTGGTCTCATCCCAATTAAACTCTATAGGGTTTTATCATAAGGACTGGCAGAAATGTCTTTCCCTTTTCCACCAATCTAAAAAATGTTTTGCAGCATCTGTTTTCTATTGGAAATTTTCTTTTTAAACTGTTCCCCCTTTTCGCCACAGGAGCTTGCCTCACAGAGCCTGATTTAATCTTTCATATGGTAAGCATCTATTTAAAAAATGGCATATGGTTTGCCAAAAATGGGGAGGGATCAGTGTCTTGAAACAAACAGTTTAGGGAAAAAAGCTCTTGGCCAGCTGAAGATTTGAACACAGTTGTTCTGCTGCAGTCCTGAAAGTGGTGCTACAGCCACTGGTTATAAGCAGTATTTGGTTTCACCATGCTCTCTCTGCTCAAGAGTGTACATTCTCGTCAATGCATTACCTAGGAAAGCAGTATCTTATGTCTATGACCACTCATTTCTCTTCCAAATCCTTATTTTCCACTTGGAAGCTGGCAAATAGGCCATTGATTTCAATCAGTTCCTTGAGTCAGATTTTTAAAGGTAACCAGCTACCTAAGATGCAGACAGGCACCTAATGGGATTTTCAAAAGTGCCTACATGGTTTAAGTTCCTAATGCCCATTGAAATCAAAGGCAGTTAGATGACTCTCCTTAGATTCACTTGATTTCAAGGGGAGTTAGGAGCCCACATACCTTTGTGGATCTGGACCTTAGTGCCCAGAAAAAAATGATGAAGGGTTGTCAGAACTGGGCATGTTTAGTAGAAAGGGAAGATGTGAGAAGTGACTAGTGATAAACACAGGCAGTGCTTAATTTGTGCCAGGGCTTGCCAGAGCTGAGCCCCGGCACCTCTAGGCGTGGCAGTTCATAGCCCCGGCACCTCCGGGCTTCCTGCATCAGTTATGAATGTAAAAAATTGCTTGTGCCCTGCCATGTCTTTCATTACAAATTAAGCACTGAATAAAGGATGTTTTAAAGAGGGCAGAGACCACTAAGCAAAGAGCGAACTAGAAGAAAGCTTTAGGCTGTACTAAGAAAAACATTTTAACTACAGTGTAGGAATGTAGACAACTGGACAATGAAGCAAGCTGCCAAAGGGAATGGTGAGTCACAAGAGTAAATTAACACCATCTACAAGGTCTGGTTTAGGGATAATGAAGTCAGTCTAGCACTGTTTTAAGGGCCAGATTACATGACCCACTGGAGATCCTTCCTGCTCCAAACCATTCTACACTAGCGAAGTATCTCTGACCATTATTCACCTTGGCTTTGAGTCCAGCTGGTTTCTGAAGCTCCCATTTTGTTGTCCGTATGGTGGCGTCACTGTGCATCATCTGTGGCGCTTTCCCTGTCTGCAAGATCTCTATTAGTGTTGACTTTCCCTGCCGTGGAGGACCGACAATAATCATCTTCATCAGCTTGCATTTCTCTGCTTTGCGCAGCTGTGCCCGCAAGTATGCTAATATTGTTTTAGGGCCTATTGGAAAAAAGGGTGGACATATCCTGTGGTTAGCAATGTGAAAAAGTGCCGCAGGGCCATTTAAAATCTAGTGCAGCAGGCATGCCAGTAGTATAAGTATTTTCACTGCAGTTTCTCTGTTGATCGAAAGGGCTCAGAGAATAAACAAAAGGAACGAAATTCCTAATGGACAGACCTGATCCCACCAAAAGGTCAACACAGCAAGAGGCTACAGTGAGTCAGTGTAAAGAGAAAAAAAAAATACTTTCGTTTTCACTCTTCAAAAGCTCAAAGGAAATATAAAACACTAATACAGCATTGGCATATACTCAGTACATTCTTATACGTTCATGTTTCTACTTAAAACTAGGTTTAGACCACAGCACTTTATTTAAGAAAAAATAGTTTTTTTAAAATAAAAGACTATGCTGTTATAATTGGTCCAAAACATGACAGCTTACACAATAATGTTACTCTGCAGTGTTTTGGGCCATTACTGCAAAATACTTGAGAAGGGCTGTCAAAATATTATAAACTATTTACAATCCTATAAAATCCACCACAAAAGTTCTCTGGCATAATATATTGCCAACAAAAGGTTGCATTTACAGGTCATTCTTCTGACATAAAAATCTTTCGTAAATGAACCAATGGTTGGTGTTTCGCAAGAAATCGGAACCAGCCTAGATCTCTTCCTACCTCCCCATCCCTCTCCTCAGAGAAACTGGGACCTCTCCCCATGTCCCCTCCCCTTCCACTGGAGAGACCGGAAGACACTGTGTGGTAGCATCCATGGCCAAGGAAGGGCCTGGACCCCTCCCCTGTTGTGTCCTGGGGTTGACTTTGCACTGTGTGGGAAGTTCCCTATGCAATTCCTTTTAACATTCCCTATGCAGATACAGTTCTTTCCTGTTCAAGACGATTAAAAAAAAAAAAGTGATTCTGATGATCTGTTTAAAGAGATGAATTTATTAAAATAGGTGTAGAATACAGACTTACCCTCTTTTATGATCTCTGCAGGAATGTTGCTGATATTTAGTTCCTCAATATCCAGCTGCCAAAGATTAGCCAGCTGTCCAAGCTCTGGAGGGAGCTCTCGGAGACCAGGATTACTGTTGGAAAATAAATAAATCTACCAACAACCAGGCTTTGTAAGTACGTAGCTACTGTTATGGGCTCCCATATTACACAATTCTGTCTTCACAAAGATCTGCCTCTCTCTTCCATTAACATTTTCATAAGAATACTCAGCACTTCCATAGCGCTTTCCATCTTCAAAGTGCTTTGTAAAATTTAAATTAATCCTGTGAGGCAGGTACGTATTATCATCTCCAGTTTATAGATGAGAAAGCTTGGGCAGAATGGTTAAGGCTCAAGGCTACAGAAGGAGACAGTGGAGAGTCAGGATTAGCGTTCAGGCCAGCAGCATCCAGTTCTCTGCTCAGCCCATTAGAACCACTGTCCTTGCTCTAGAGTTTAAAGGTTAAAATCTCCAATTTAATTATAAAAATCTATGGGCCCAATCCTATGAGGTGCTGAGTGCCTTCAACTCCCTCTGACTTTACATGTGTTCATCCCCTCGACTCTAAGGCTATGTCTACATTTGGAGATTGGGCTTGAGCAGGGTCTGGGTCTGGGTCTGGGTGGGGTTGTACTTGGGGGTGGCTAACCCATGCGGCTGCTTGCTGTTGCCCGAGTTACCACGTCTACACTAGTATTTGTAGCCTGCTAGCTCAATGAGAGCTAGCATGAGTCTATCTAACGGAGCTGGGAATCACATCCCCGGCTTGTAGTGTAGATGTAGCCTAAGAGAGAAGTTTGATCGTCAAAGCAGCAGAGTAATAATGTGGCTTTTCATGGCATGTACTTACTTCCCTAAATAAAGCTCTGTTAGACCTTTCAGAAGGCAAATGGATTGTGGGACGGTGTCTAGCTGATTGTCATTTAGATAAAGGACTTCCAGAGAGTCATTCAGGAATGCCGGAAACTCCAAGAAGGGACCTGAAACAACACGAGAGAAAATAAATGCTGAGATGAAAGCAAACATAATATGCCACAAGGCTCTAGACCAGTAACCCTTGGTCTTAACATTTCAGTAAGGTCATTAGGTAACTGAATTAGTTACCATGAAGCAATGCATGCAAAGCAAGTGACCACCAACAGAAACAATGGTAATAAAGCATCCAGGCCCAGATTATGGCTTTTACAATCACAGCGTTGTTGGATTTTGCCCTTGTGTGGAGGTGCAAATCCCCAGCAGTGAACAGAGATGTTCTACCTGTGGAGCACTTAGGCAGACAGAATGTCTCCACAGTCACTGATGGGAATGTGTCTAGAAGAACATTTAATTTTTCTTTTTTGGTGGAGCAGCATGTGTTCCCTTGTGGTTGGGCAGCGTCTCCTCTGAGATGCATCACGGTCCAAGCAATGACATCCATGCCCAATCCAGCCCCATAGCTTGCACGCAAAGAGCACAAGCACTGGGAAGTTTGTTCCCTGCATTCTCACAAGAGCAGCCAAAATTTGGCCACAATACTGTCTGATAACTACATGTGAATAACTCAGCAAGAGTTCAGGGTGAGCAGAGAATCCGGTCAATTTACGCAATTAACCCTGCACAGAGGGGGGAGCCAGCGAGCAGCAGGATCTGCCAGTGACTACAGTGGGCAGATGAGACAATGTAGGCCCTTACGACAGGCAACAATAAAGCTAAAATTTACTCAAGGGCCCCAGATGGAGGCACAGAAGAAGCTGCATTGTTCTGGAATGATGCTGCACAAGACTGGCAACCAGAGAATGACAGAATGATAGAAGCAAGATTTCAGACACGCTGTATGAAAATGACCATCATTCAATGCTACGCCCCAACAAGAGAATACAATGATGATGATAAGGATACTTTTTATAACATTCTGCAGAACCTCATCAGCAAGTCCCACATGATGATATTTTCATTGTTTTGGGTGATATAAATGCTGTGGGGGGGAGAGACAATCATGACATGACAGACATAATGGGCATAGGTGAAACCGGCTCACTTAACAGTGAACACTTTCTTGAATTATGTCAACTGAACCATCTTATTGTTAGAGGGATACTCCATCATACACCACCATAAAACAACGTGGTTCTCACCTGATGGCAAAAATCATATGAATAAAGTTCTGATCGTCACCTCAAGACATCCAAGTATACAGAAGGGCATTTTTAGGCAGTGATCATCAACTGTGCATTGCCACAGTGAAAATGAACTTGAGGAAAGTACCAGTAAAGTGAATCACAAGGAAAATTAACGTCTTTAAATTTGAGGATGAACACTCCTCAAACACTCCTGGGTTCAGTTCACTCATTTTTTGACTCATTATGAATTTAATCTTTTTAGTGTTTATTGCTCCTCTTCTGTATGGATGAATGGAACCAATCTAGTTATATAGAGAGACAGATTCAGTCCATCGCGGACACACAGGAGTAACTACCAAAAATAGCAGCAATGCTCCCAATTCATTTCCTAACCCTAGATAGAAAAGAGTGTGCTATGTTAGAACCAGGCTCGAGGGGTTTATGAATTGTAATTATTTATTCATGAATTATGTATGACTTTTCTGGCTTGGGTCTGGATTTGCTGTTAAAATAATTCCCATCCTAAAAATATTTTTGGATGGGTAAACTACACAAATGCAACCACATGCATATGCAAGAAGTTTATTCTGAGTTTTATCAGCCTAGTGTACGGAGTATCCCTAAATCATCCTCTGTAAATAATTTCCTAGACATAAGTAAACAGTTTACTTGGTAAGATTATATTAAATATAGGGTGCTTTTTGTACGAAACTGATGCATTCTGACTCCTGTCTTCACTAAATGTCCTTTAAACTCCTGGTCACGTCCTCTGGTCTCACCAAGCTGCACTTGGGACAGGAGGAGAAGTTGGGAGACAAAAGTGATTTTACTCCATCTTTGTGGCTGTCCAATCCTGGCGCCAGCCAGGGAGCTGGTTTGGCCCCTGGCCCAAGTTTAGTCACACCCCGATACCCACGTTATTAAAGGGGACATTCTAGCTAGGGATTGTCAGAGAGCAGTGGCGTTCAGGTCCCACCCCCTTTCACTAGGCCCCACCCCCTTTTCTGGGGGAAGGGGTTGTTATGAAGACTGGGCTGGCTCTGCATTGCTGGCTCTGCATTGCTTGGGGATTCTCATTGCACAAGGAATCCCCAGGGAGCTGGTTAAACCGGCTTTACGTCCCTTTGCACGACCAGAGCAGCACAAAGGAGCTATGGCAGGGCTGAAGATCTGGCCCTCTGAAGCGGGCATCGTCTTGCTATAACATTCATGTTTCTTATTTCAATGTAACGCACACCAATCCTTTTTGCTGAGGCCCTTCCCCATTTGCAGCTGATTGCTGGATTGACATCACCTAGCCCAGACTGACAAATGCACCTCTCTTATCCCCTTGCTCCATGACCTGACACAAGTGCCTTCATCTCTCATTTTCTCTCTCCTTCTCGCATTACTCCACAGCAGTGGGCACAGAAGATGGGCATTAACTGGACTAGCAGGAGGATTTGTGGGGGGTGGGATTGGTAGTAAGGCCAGGACAAATCTTTGGCTCAAAGGATCCCTGGGGTTAGTCCTCCATTCACCCCCTGACCCAGCTGTTGTAATAGCTTTACAGAATGGATATGATGCCCCTGATGCTGACAAACTCTTTAGAACAAAGGTTCAGGGTCATATTCCCACATGTTCTACACTTGGGATTGATGTCACAGCATTTATCTTTCGAGGTAAACCCTGCTATTTCTCTTTTCATTTGTAACTAGTTAAAGAAAATCTTATGCACAACAGAGATTTCTTTTCTTCATATGAACACACACATTACTTGCTGGACAGCAGTTCCTACCTCCTCCGAGAGGAAATTTTGCAAGTTTCATGGTTCCATAGAATTTAAGGCCAGAAAGAACCATTAGATCCTCCAGTCTGACCTCCTGTGTATCACAGGCCATTAAATTTCACCCAGTTAAGCCTGTATTGAGCCCAATAACTTGGGTTAGAACAAAGCATTTCAGTCCTCGTGACTCTTGTGTGCCTCAGGCAGAGAACAAGAGAAATCATAAGAACGGCCGTACTGGGTCAGACCAAAAGGTCCCTCTAGCCCAGTATCTTGTCTTCCGACAGTGGCCAATGCCAGGTGCCCCAGAGGGAATGAACAGAACAGGGAATCAAGTGATCCATCCCCTATGGCCCATTCCCAGCTTCTGGCAAACAGAGGCTAGGGACACCATCCCTGCCCATCCTGGCTAATAGCCATTGATGTACCTACTCTCCATTAACTTATCCAGTTCTTTTTTGAACCCTGTTATAGTCTTGGCCTTCACAACATCCTCTGGCAAAGAGTTCCACAGGTTGACTGTGCGTTGTGTGAAGAAATACTTCCTTTTGTTTGTTTTAAACCTGCTGCCTATTAATTTCATTTGGTGACCCCTAGTACTTGTATTATGAGAAGGAGTAAATAGCACTTCCTTATTTACTTTCTCTACCCCAGTCATGATTTTATAGACCTCAATCATATCCCCCCTTAGTCGTCTCTTTCCCAAGCTGAAAAGTCTCAGCCTTATTAATCTCTTCTTATACAGAAGCCATTCCATACTCCTAATCATTTTTGTTGCCCTTTTCTGAACCCTTTACAATTCCAATATATATTTTTTGAGATGGGGCGACCACATCTGCACACAGTATTCAATATGTGGGCATACCATGGATTTATACAGAGGCAATATGATATTTTCTGTCTTATTATCTATCCCTTTCTTAATGATTCCCAACATTCTGTTCGCTTTTTTGACTGCCGCTGCACACTGAGTGGATGTTTTCAGAGAACTATCCATAATGACTCCAAGATCTCTTTCTTGAGTGGTAACAGCTAATTTATATGTATAATTGGGATTATGTTTTCCAATGCCTGAGACCCCTGCAATGGCTGGGTATTGATTAGGTGAGGTGTGCCTGGATGATCTCAGTAGGTGATCCATGCTGCAGAGGAAAGCAAAAAACCCTCAAGATCCCTGCAAATCTGACCTGGCGGGATATTCCCTCCTGTCCCCAAATCTAGAGATCAGTTTGTCCCTGAGCATGTGAGCAAGACCCAGCAGCCAGGCATCTAGGAAGAGGATTCTCTCTGTGACCTCAGAGCCATCTGTCAGGTGTCCTGTCTCCAGCTGTGGCAAAACTACTCCCAGAATATATCTGGCCAGTGGTGCCCCAGGGGAAAAACTCCTTCCTGATCTCTGTAGCTGACCAGCTAAAGCCTTGAAGCATGAGATTTTATTATAGTCTTTGTCTTAATGCAGATTTGCAAGGGTCATGAGTGTGTGAGGGTAATGCTTCTGCTCTGTCCATGACCCATGAAGGAAGGGGGAAAATAGAGGGATTCATTCATAGTGCAGTGAGGTGAGACTATATGGCTAGTGGACTATTCTCATCAGGATGTCTAGGGCAATGTTAACTGTCACCACAAAACCTAAATTTTATTCTGTTCTGTGTAATTCCCCGGGGGCACTGTAAAATGCACTGTCAGGAAGGTACTCCCAAGGGAGAATGCAGCACATAAAAGATCTGAGTGGCCTAAAAAAAATCAAACAAACAAAAAGAAAAGCAAATGAATCCCACAGAGATTAGGGATCAGTGTGGATATCTTCAAATGGTCTTTTGATCTTTGTGGGATTTCACAGATAGTAATCCAGAGAATCTCCCGCCAGACCTTTGGCAATCATCAAAGAGGCACAGGGCAAAACCTATTTTGCAAGTTCAGCCACATAGTTGTATTGCCCTTGGGATCACCTAATTATTGGTTCGTTTCCCCATCTCAGTAAACCAAAGGGCACATTAGCTAGAGTGACTAGCTTCTCAAGCACTTCAGTAATTTGGACAAAGAGAGGGACTGATAGTTCAGTGAGAGAAGCAGGTTTCATCCATTAGCCATTTGGGCAAAGGGGATAGACCAGTTCTACAGTAATTTGTACATTAAAAGCATTTCCAATCTTATTTACATGTCACTGCACTAAAAGCTGCAGCTGTGCTTACACTGACCACTCATCTGCCAGACTCTAAGAGGATCCCTGTACCCTTGGAATTCACTTGGCACAATCCACCATCTCCTTCCCAGGAGAGGAGGTCACCACATACCATACCTGCCTCCGCGCCTGCACGCACTCTGCTTCTTGTGGTAAAAAAGGAAGAAATCCGCTTTGTTTTAAACCCCTCCTCACTCCTGCAGATGAAACAAAACGCACAAAGCGATGCTTGAGAAAGACAAAGCCACATTGGGGGACATTCACATGAGCTCATACTGTTATGGGCCCAACCTGTGGGAGCTCAGCACCGTGTAGGATTTGGGCCTCTGCAAGGCTTCATAATGTCAGAGCACAGCCTTTGCTGGTTCTCATTCCCCAGGCATGTGGAAGAGGGGTCTGAGCCACACAGCTCAGCAGCAGTTCTGAACGCCACCAAAACTCAGAACCGTCTGGACCCAAGGTTTTTGGTTCAGACTCATCTCTGTCATTCAACATATTAGCCTAGCTCTGGGGCATTATGTTGATTCCATTTGGGAAATGCACACTTGACTTTGTGTTCTCTTTACTGGTATCAAGGTTTAGGAGATTGTCAAATAGCAAATTGAACAAGCTGCATAAGAGACTCTGTAGAATAGCCGTTTCCTATTACAGCTAGCACTCCTCTGACATGATGACCCATGAATGCTATTGTGGAGATGGATTGAGACATTTCTAAAGCATTTATACATCCTTGTTTATTGACACTGACCATGCAGACTATTGGCAGGGCAAATTATAATGAATCTAGCAAATCTGCTGGGCATGCACCCAAATGACGTATATGGAAGCTTGATGCGCTTACATTCACTGCTGGAGAAGGGAACAGACCTGCAAGTCTGCATATCAAACATCCTTATAATGTTTTCTAAATGGAAAAAATATCACTCCTAATTTTTGTTTTCTTTTCTAAATAGCCAAAGTCATTAGTCTGGCCATGGGCTAATGGCCTGTTACATTTTAATTTAAAAACAAACAAAGATTATTAACATTTTTCAAAACACATACTCCCAACAGAAATATGAAAGATTAAGCCCAGACAAAATGCCTATGGTTAAGATATGCTCCCCACAAATAAGTACTTGCATTGGTAAACCACTCAGAGTGAAGCATGTTCTACATTTTATTACCAGTAATAATTATTCACTCATGAAATAATGTCATGTGCTATATCCAAAGAAACTATGAGTAATATTTCTTCAATGCCACAGGTGTACGAGACACTTTGGAGATGTAAAAGAAGATGTGGTCCATGCTGTATGGATAACTATATACGATATAGAGGGAATTAATCCAGTGAGTCTGTAAAAGCATCGACACTTTCTACCACGTGTAAGGGATTGGTTTTGTTATTAATTTTTAATCTTTAGTTTAAATTTTAGCTCTGACACAAACTAAAAGGAACACTTACTTCCCAAGCTGATTCTTAGAAAGATCCAGTGATTTAAGTTGCTTGCAAGTCCACTTATCTTGAGAAGGCAACGAAACTAACTGATTTCCCAAAAGCTTCAGTGACACCAGTGCCTGAAAGAGGAATAGGCAGCACTTACAAGAAGCAATCCATTAAACAAGCAGAAAGAGGTCTGGTAAGTACAGCTGCTTAAATAACAGGAAAACTAAGAGAGCACTTCTTATTTAACAAAGATACTAGCTTCCTAGCATATAAACATTCCCCTCCTTAACTCTCTCTTACACACATTTACTGCATCTCCTTGTACAAAGCAATGCAGCTTTTAGCCCAACACAATTACTGGCCTATTTGCTGAAAGATTCAACTATAAATTCCAAACGTCAGCTTTGGTATTAATGAAACAGTCCCATGTAGATAAGAGATATGTTTCATATGGACACTATGCCATATGTTTGTCATAGGTGTGGCATATGTGTGTAGATTAAGATATGAGTGGGCCCTCTCCTACTAATTCATATTTCAGACTATATGTTCTCTTGTATAAATCCAAAATGCAAAATGTGTGCTACCTATACAGTACAATCTGCATATATTTTTGTTACATGTGGTTTAGATTATTAAAAGTAGATTTACATTTCTTTTCACCATTTATACTATTGGTTTACTCTTTACTTGTACTCAGATTGTAGACTGAAGCTAGATAGATACGTTTAATTTGCTTGATCTCATGCATTAAGTAGCACCACGGAGATATGGTAAAATTCCAAATACCACAGAGTTTAAATACAACCTCCCTCCTACAAATTTAATTGACATTTACAAAAAATTGATTTATGCCAGATTTTGTAAACCTCCCCACTCTCCCACTTTGTTTTACAAATAAATTGGAAGCTAAAACCATTCCCTTTAATAAAACAAGAGTAGATTTTCATTGAAGAGATGTTCTCAAAATAGTAAGGCAACAGGACAATACCCAAAGGCACTATAAAGTGCTTTTAAAAGCTGGACAAGACAATAGTACTTGAAATATGTCAGCATTTGATGGAAAATTGGGGATGAGGGGTTCCCCCATGAGAAATTTCAACTTTTCATTAAAAAATGTTTTGGCCTGAAACTGAAATGTTTTTGGTTTTTCAGCAAGTCAATGTTTTCCATGAAAATATTCATTTTGTCAAAGACCCAATTTTCCATAGAAAAACAGTTTTTGACTGAAAATTTAATCGAGTCCTAGTCAATACATCTCCTGATGTGATCTGAGATAAGCAGAATTTTAACCTAGAAATGCCAAATTCTTTCTAGCATAACTCCACTGAAGTTAATGTACTATACCCAAAGTCAATGGAGTTATGCCAGCAGAGAATTTGGCCCTAGGTATTTTAGACAACATTTATGTTCCATATGCCATTAAGGTTTAGTGTAAATGGTGCAGACCACTTACAAGGTTGTGCTGGCATGGTGTGGCAAGTACTTAATCAAGCCACAATAACACTGTCTCATCAATTGAGACTGTTTGTCTGTGATGTGGTCAAATAGAAGAATAAGAAATCTGAGTGGGACCAGCGTAGCAGGTGAGTAGGTCGGTATTTAACGTGTAACATGCGCAGTGACAGGACAGGGGCACACCAAAGCTTTGACATAATGCTAGAAAAGTAACAAATATAGATAACTGTGAAATATTGGAGGCCATTGGAAGGGAATTGGTGAAGGAACATGCTGAGTCAATTTAAATGCTGGAATTGAACGACACCAGAGACTTCCAGAGAAGTATAAACAAATTAACCATACAGCCTTCCCCTTACCCCACCCCCACATTTTGTCAAAATCTTTGCACATTTGGAATTAACCTCAGTTTGACAAGAAGAATCTGTCTCCACCCAACACTTTGTGCCAAGTTCCCTGCAGGTATCACCACAGGTTTCCTGAATCGTGACTGTCCAATGGCAAAGTTTCAGAGGGATGGGGCGCAGTCAGGAGTGAGAAATGGACCATAGTAGGTAACTTCCTTCTCTTTTCTGCCACAACACACAATAGGGGAACTGTCATATAGTTTAAAACAGAGCGGAAAAAGCGACTGTCACTTAATTATGACAGTGGCTGCATGGGTCAACTTGTAAGGGATCTGGAAAACATGACAGGGCTGCTTTGCATATGTCCCTCAGAGAAAAGTTCCTGATCTTTCTCCAAGAGTGATCGACTAGAGAAGTGAGCTGAGCCATGACTTGGAAAAGTACCAGCTTCTTTGGAAAAGGGTAATGGCCTTTACAGCAAAGCTGACAAGGACTCTAGATGTCCCCTGTAGGAACATCTGTGCTGCACAAGGAATCATAGAACATGAGCCAGTTGAGCTTCCTCTTCTCATGCCACATGTGAACAATGACATATCTAAATCGTATACTTTACCATGGACTAGATCCTGAATTTATGCCCAGCACTGAGCAAAGGGTGAACTACCACATTCCAGCAGCCGCATTATGCCAGAGATGCTCCTCTAAGACACACTTCTTCCTTGCTCCAGGGGCTTGGGATAGTAATTTATTGCTGGCCAATGAGCGTGTGCCTGCATGCGGGGTGGCCAGGGCCGGCTCCAGGCACCAGGCAACCAAGCTGGTGCTTGGGGCGGCACCTGGAGGGGGGCGGCGCGGCGCTCAGGCCGCCGGGGAGAGCGGGGCCACAGCCGGGCTCGCCGCCCTCCCCCCAGCACTCTGGCCGCCCTCCCCAGGGGGAGAGCGGCAAGCCCCTGCCGGGGCTCGCCGTCCTGCGCTCTGGCCGCCGGGGGGAGAGCCGAGCCCCAGCCGGGGCTCGCCGCCCTCTCACCGCCCTGCCCCCGGCGCTCTGGCCGCCGGGGGGGGGGGGGGGGGGAGAGCCGAGCCCCCGCCGGGGCTCGCCACCCTCGCCCCGGGGCTCCGGCTGCCCTCCCCCCGGCGGGAGAGCGGAGCCCCCGCTGGGGCTCGCCGCCGCCCCCGGGCTCCGCCCCCCCCCCCCCCACGGGGGGGGGCGGGGCGGCCGGAGGCTTTTTTGCCTGGGGCGGCAAAAAAGCCAGAGCCGGCCCTGGGGGTGGCACCAAAGTTCTGCCCATTTTCCACCCCTCACCACCTTCATAAACCTAGAGAGGGTGCAAGTGGGTGAGTAGTACATTTGCTCCAATGCCCCCACAACCAAGATGAAGGTTTACTGTTCTTATTTCCTCCAATTCCCTTATGCAGGCATGTAATCACATCACAGTCTAGCTCTGAGTAACTTGGGTGAGTTGGCACTTTTTAATGTTATCTGATTAGGACTAAAGAAACAGAGATGTGAGCTGGAGCTCCCTAGGATGCCCAAGTGCCTGCCAAAGTATGCCAGCTTCTAAATCACACAGCCCAGTGGAGAATTTATCCAACTCCATTTAGATAGGGTGACCATCTGTCCCGTTTTTAAAGGGACAGTCCCGTTTTTTGGGACTTTTTCTTATATTGGCTCCTATTACCTTCCCCACCCCCTGTCCCGTTTTTTCACAGTTGCTATCTGGTAACCCTACAGTTAGACATGCTGCCCTGGGAACTATCACATCATGCACAAATCCAGCCTTCCATACACAAAAACTACAGTGTAGGATGAAATGTGACCCTGGAGCACCATCTAGCGTCCAGCATTTGCTGTGTCAACTGAATCCCTTCCATTTGTATTTTTACTATCTTCAGAGAAAAAAAGTGATGTTAGGGTGACCAGATGTCCCGATTTTATAGGGACAGTTCCGATTTTTGGGTCTTTTTCTTATATAGGCTCCTATTACCCCCCCCACCCCCTGTCCCGATTTTTCACATTTGCTGTCTGGTCATCTTACATGTTAAAGTAAAGTAAAGTAAAAGTGATGTTAAAGCCAATAGCACATAGATTTCACCTTTCGGGAGATGTGCCAGGATAGAGGAAATGATGAGCAGAAACCATTACAAATATATGTTATGAAAAGGCAACTCAGGAAGAAAATGATCTTCTCTGTTCCTATTAGCAGGAGAAAGCCAGAGGCATCTCTCTAGCACGCTCCTCCTTTCCCCGGTGGGCATTCCACTGGGAACAGGCTAGCTGAGTGGGATTGGGGAGGGAGGTGCAGAATTATTCTCAGTGACATTGTTCTCCCACTAACTTTATGGGGATTTCAAGTGAAATCAGGGCTGATCAGGATGGCTTCTCTTAAATGTGGTTTATCTTACACCTTCCTATCAGATGCTTTTCCTGCTACAACTGCTCCCTTGGTGTCCAAGTACACTGACTCAAGCAGACATGGACATATGCTGTCACCACTCAATTTTCCATGCTGGGTAGAGCTGTGAAAATCTTGGCACTTTCACAAACATTTTCCCTGATTTCAACCCACACAAGACTATGCCCCCTGTGCTTCACAATCTGAAATGGAAACTCAGATGAAACCGCTGAGTTCTGCCTTGTTTCATGTCGAAACCACAAATTCTGAACAAGTTTGGAACAAAACCATGAATCTGTCCTATAAGTGGAAAGAGGCCCTACATTTGCATGAAAGGTTTGTCAAACACAATGAACCTTTCAATGAACGTGGTCTGCCCTTCGAGTTTGTAACTCACCTTAACCCAGGTCTGTTTCATATGCTACCAGGTATCAAAGGAGGTATTTCACACAGCACTAATGTGGACCCAATAAACAATAATACTTCCTGCTTATATAGTGCTTTCTGGGCCAGATTTTGCACTCAATTATCTGTGGGTGCAATTAAGTACATTGGACGTCTAACTCTGACTTGCAACTACCAAATGGAGGTTGGTTTAAAAAAATGCAATCCTAAAGACACAGAGTTGCAGGTACCAAAACAGCTCCCAAAAGGAACCTAAAGCACGTTACAAACAATACACAGGATCATTTGGGACATGATGAAAGCGCACCACCGGGGGAAACGGGGCAGCTATTTAATATTGCATGGAAGCCCCGGACAACAGCTCTGTATAGGGAGCAAAGGGACATTATCCTACTGAACACACAAAGACCCTCTAATCCCTTGTTCATAATCACATACACACTGCACTTTGTGTTCCTGTCCTGAATAGGTTCTGCTGGAAAAGCTCTAGGAGGGTTTTACACTTACTTCAAGTTGGAAAAGTCCTTGTGGAACTTCATTTAGTGAGTTCTCAGAAAAATCCACTTCTCTGAGGTGATTTTTCCAGAAAACAGTCAGTGTGTCCGGGAGGGACTCCAATGAATTTCTAGATGCTTTACAACATTTCTGGAAGCATGAAAAAAAAAATACTGAGACAATAACAAATTCTAAGACACATACATCTTTAAAGAAACATGCTGATCAATTGTCACGTTTTATACATTAATACAATTGATTCATGCAGCCTTCCCAGGTGTTTTTTTTTTTTTTTTTTTTTTTTAAAGTGTAACTACTGCACAACAAGGAATTGCACACATGTTGGTCTAAGATCCCATTCCTGCAAATCTAATTCCAAGCAACCCCCAATAAACTCCAAAAGCATACACTAAATTGATAGGCAAATCCATTTTTAAGTATATGCATTTTAATTGTTACTTTGGAGACTGTCACTTACTCTTCCCCATAAATATACATTTAACCAACAAAACACATTCTTGCACTCCTCATTTTTTACCACTATCCATAAAACACTGACATTTATCTCCTCCTGAAATATACAATGATATTCGGGTATTGATATCTCATAATTTATCCACTGGCTTGATTAAAGTTAATCTTAAGGAAGGCTGTGAGTTTTGTAACATGACCCAGTACATCCTTCAGCTCATATAAGCAGAGTCCAAGCTGTTTGCTTTATCCATGGCAGTGGTACCATTGACCCTACTGGGAATATCCACATGAACAGAGTGAACCGCAGTGGATCTCCAAAAACCCACCCTGAAAATCCAAAAGATAAAATCACCCTGGTATCACCACTGCACTGGGAGACCAGCTTTTCAGCCTAAGAAGCTGGATAGAGTCTTAATGTATCACATCCCATTTCTTTGCACTGTCCTGTGAGTGGAAAGCTTTCCTCAGTCTTTTGCTCCCAGCAGAGCAGTTTGACCTACCAAGGGGCAGGCCCAGGGGTCTGGAAACACCTTCAGGTTGTTTCTGGAAACATTGAGGATGGTTAGGGATTTGAAGCAGTAAAGGAACAGTGTGGGGAGATCCACCAATCTGTTGTCAGAGACATCAAGTTCTTGCAGTTTCCTTAATCCAATCCAATTAGTTGCTAGAAAATACAAAACATCACAAACTTAGTGAAGGGCTGTCACTCGGGGTCTAATCTTGCATGGTTCTCAGTACTTCGTGGGTGTGAGCCAAATCCCAGTGACGTCAGTAGAAAGATTATTGACTTCAATGTGCTTTGGATGAAGACCCCATAGCTGTGCTAAGCACCCAACCACCATTGGCTTTGGTGGGTTAGGGGTCAAAGGAAGCTTGGGTGCCCCTGGCAAGATCAGGCCTGGGAGTGGAAAGTGTAAGGGTAACACTGATCACTGGAGCTAACATACCACTTTCCTCATCAAATAACTTTTCCAGATAATTTTTGGTGGCGATGAGTTTTTGAAGTTTTGTGAGATGTAGGAATCCAGAAGGGAGAATACAGAGCCTGTTGATGGACACATCCACCTCAAGTAACCTGCAAGTGTGGAAAAACATCCAACAAAGCATAAATAAAAGCATGAGCATTGAGTAGTGTTGTATAAACACATCTATTTTATCATATTTTTAGCTCCCCTTGGGCAGAGGTATGACATGTTCTCACAAGCCATGACAAAAGCCACACTTTAAAACATGACCATCCTGATAATTAACTTGGAAATAACTGTATTATAAAGTATGGAGCAGAACTGAGTCTTCGTAGTGAAAAGATAAAACCAAGAAGCTCTTCATCTACCCAAGGGACATAGACTGAAACCTGAAGAGAACAAATGAACCTTTCACACATACACAACTGATTGATCTGAAGCAGCTCTTTGCACTTGCTATCCTTTGATTTAAGAATACAGCACACACACCTTGTGCATATAATTTCATCGGATGACTGGACGCTGGGCAGTTCGGTCAGCTGGTTGTCAGATAGGTTCAGTTTCCTGAGGTTTATCAGTCCCCATGGAATCACGGATGGGAGGGAGGCCAGGCAGTTGGCAGACAGATCGAGCTCAGTTATCTGACATGAGATATCAATCAGCCAGTCCAGATCCACCCAAGGCAGCTTGAGATTTGACCAACCCACAGACAGTGCCTGTATGCCAAAGAAAGAACAAAATGCAATTTTAATATGACTCGCTCGCCTTATGGTAATACGCCAGGGCCTGTTACGATACTGACAAATCATCAAGTGAGCTGTAAGTGCTTCACTTTCCATGCAACTAGCTTCTAGGAACTCAGAAGACCCAGCTATGAAATAATACATTGATGTCAGAGGCCCTGGCCCTGAAGCTGCTCCATGGGCTCCATCCAACGACCCAGTGCCCAGCCTAAGCAGTGGGATAGCTACAGAGCTGCTCCACTGAGGGTGAAGTGGTCTTCCATGAAACCTACACACTCTTCTCTGGTGGAGGCAGGGTAGATCCTCAAACCCTGCCCCATCCCATACTGTGCAGGGAGCGGAGCACTGTGCCATCCAGGAGGCACTCAGATGCCTCAGTGATGGACACAGCCTGAGAACCTAGACATGGATACATACTGCAAGTCCTTCTTAAATCCCATGTCCTTCACCTCTTTCCTCGTTTGTGTCTTGACGCTATACTGGGTCCTTCACCAGGGGGATCCTTGCGCCTCTGGATGTACAGGCTAGATTTCCTCCACGTGACACTCTTACAAGGACTAGTTTAGAGTTGTGCATGTGAAGCAGGTGCAGGATGGCCTCCACATCTGAGATGTGGGGCAGAGAGTGTGAAACACTCAAGGAGTGCTGCCTAAGAGCTTGTGGAAAGGAGTCAGTGCAAGCCCATAGGGTAGATATGCTGCACTTGGGTAAAAAAAGGCCTTCAACCAGTGTGGTCAAACTACGGTAAATTACACTAGTGCAGTGGTTCCCAAACTTTAACAACCTGTGAACCCCTTTCACCAAAATGTCAAGTCTCGCGAACCCCCTCCTAAAAATGAGTATTTCCAGGGATTTTCTCTTTTACCTGAGTATAAATTATAAAAGCAGTGATCTTGGAAATATAAAATTTGTTTTTATGACATGCTTATTACACACTATTATTAATTATTATTTATCATTACACTATTTTTATTACATTATGAAAACGGCAACACTCTTCCAAGATCTCACTTTTGTAGCTTGTATCACTTTGAATAAGCCTGTTATAAGACAAGGCTCCTATGTTCATCAAGAAGTATCAGATGTGAAACAGCATGAAGGTATCTAAGAAGCCAACTCAAAGAGTTCCTCTTACACAAGCATTCAGGTCGTGAGCAGTTCAGGTAAACAACATACGTTACAACAAAGCTTAAACTTGTTCTTCATAATAATTTTAAAAACAACACTAGCTGCCTATTTAATTTTAAAAATAGCAAAAAATATCCACCTCCCTTTCCATTTCTTATAAGGAGTCTTGACGTTTAAATCTCCTCAGTGTGATAGAGATGCTTGCTTTGATCTGCTTAGTTCTTGGAAGTCCAGGGGCTCCGGGCTGCTGGTCCCGTGCTGCCCGGGGTCCGTAGGGACAGCTCTGTCCGCCATTAGGGATTTTTTTCCCCAAGAACTCCCTGTAACGGTTCGTGAATCCCCAGGGGTTAACGAAACCCAGTTTGGGAACCACTGCACTAGTGCAAGTCACACGTACATGAGAGGTCTGTATCACTGCAGCGACATCGGTCTAGCAACACCAGTCCAAAACTGCCCAGTCTGGACCTGCCCTAAGAGGGAGTTCCCGTAGGAGATTAGCAGCAGTAGAATAATACATAATATTTTCACATGTATCATTCTTCCCTATCAAACCTTGGAACATCACCAGCTCTGAGCCATTTCAAGGAGTGTTTTACAAAGGCATGTCCAGACCAGAGGAAGAATGAGAGCTGCCCTTATGGAAAGAGAATTTGTGAACAGGGGAAATGTGCTCATGAAGTTAGAAATAAATTGGCAAAATAGCACCATTTATTGTGAGACACAATTTGGGCAGCAACTCCATTGCAGATACCACAGAGGCCTGTGAGAACAGGACAAAAATAACATTGTATCCTTTGTTCAAAGAGAATCTGAAAGTTGTTAAAGGCTAAAGCCTGAACTAACAGGAACACTTCGGAAATGGGAAAATGTGACCACCTAATGATCATCTCTGCATTGAAAAAATATCACGGACAAGCCCCAAGCCTCCGTGCCCCCCATGGCGGGTGTGTGGCCTGCGATTAATTGTTTTATGTGGGTCAGTGGCCCGTGACAGAAAAAAGGTTCCCCAACCCTGTGCTATATGATATAATGCTAAACCTTAAAAACTGGGTTTAATGGAGTGATTCATGAATGCACCACCAGGAGGCAGCAAGCAACTGATTAGCTGATTTAATTTCCTTTTAAATTCTGAATGTATAGCCCCGTGATTTATTTTTACATTTTATTTTAAATTAAAAGGAAATACAAAGGTGGTTTCCAGTTTGGTCCCAAATGCTTATTTGGTATACAGAATTCCAGATAAAGAAGAGCAAGTGGTGAAGATGCAGAGGAAAGTGGAATTATTATAAATAATTGTGCAGTCTAATAAATAACAGTAACAATATATAGGATACACACAGTCCTTTAGACATAAAAACACTTAACAAATTCACTAATGAAACCTCAGAACCTCCCTGCGAAGTAAGAAGGCAATTATTATTATTATCCCCATTATGTATATGGGGAAAATGAGGCACAGAGGGCGAGGGACTTGCCCAAGGCCACACACATCACACTGCTGCGTGGCCATGGCATCTGATACAGGCTGCATCAGTCCGCAGTGAGAAATCAAATTACCCAGGGCATCCAATACAATGGTGAATACAGAGCACTTTGTGCAAAGTACATTTTAGAGCTTTTACAATGACACCAAGTGAATGCAGTTTTCTCACAGAGTCTCTTGTGCCTGTTTATTTAAAGGTCTGTTCATTACAAACTCCAGTGGTTACATTTTATATGTCAGCTGTAAACATTTACTCCCAGCTGAAGCTTGTACCAGCCCAAGAGCAAATTTATTTACAGCATTAGACAAAAACCAGTGGGCACACTTTTGAGTTGTGGAATAAAGACGGCATAAAACACAGACAGGTCTGGCACCCTCCTCCACTGCCATCATTCCAGAATACAATCAGAAGGACGCTGCCAATTAGTGCTGGCGCAACAGGGTTGCGGGAGTTAATAAAACTTCAGCTAAATCATCCCCAACATGGGAAAAACTCTTCCATATGAGGAGAGAAAACATGGGCAGATAAGCTAGCAGAATTTCTTTCTGGTCAGATTGCCCCTTTACCAGGAAGAGGTGGGGGAAAGATTCAAACCTGTGGGATTCAAGAAGCCTATCTAAGGCTAGGTCTACACTAGAAGGTTTACCATCATAACTATACCAGCAAAACCTCCTAGTGTAGAAACAGCTTATACTAGCAAAAAGTGCTTTGGCCAGTATAGCTTATTCTGATGTTATGCCACTATAACTGCATCTACCCAAAGGCTATTTGCCAGCATGGAAAATCCGCAAATCAATCAATCAAAAATCACACCCCTAACCAACATTACTATGCTGGTAAAAGTTTCTAGTGTAGATCTGGCCTCAGACAATGTTAAGAGGGGACTAGATCACAGTCTGTAAGTACCTCCCTGGGGAGAAGATTTCTAATAGTAAAGGGTTCTTTAGTCTAGCAGACAAAGGCACAGCGAGATCCGATGGCTGGAAGCCGAAGCTAGACAAATTCAGACTAGAAATAAGTCTGTTACAGTGAGGGGAACTTACAATTGGAACAACTTCCGTAGGGGCTTCTACATCACTTGGAGTCTTTAAATCAAGACTGAATGTTTTTCTAAATGACATGCTCTGGTTCAAGCAGAATTTATGGGATTGATGCGCCTAGGACACGCAGTCAAAGATGAGGACCCCCCCACCCCCCACAGGGCTAGGCACACAATGAAAATGTTTCACACATGAACTTTATGTCGACAATCTAGCACTCATTTTGCAGGGAGATGGATATGGAAATATTCTCAGGGTTTCCCCAACCACCCCACTCCAAATTGCTGTGGATGTGTGGGATCCATGATGGCTCCAGGGGAGCTGTGAACTAAAGGTTTTACATATTTTAAGCATCCAAAGTTCATTGCTGTCAGTGGAATGATTTCCAGTGACTTCAGATCCCAGAGAAGAGTGAAAATATTTCGAGGCAACAATCCACTAACTACGATGTCTCTTAGGCGTCATTGTGATGAGCTGCTTGCCAGTGGGTCCAAGGACTAAATATTAGCACCAAAAACCCAATAATTAGGTTTTAAAAAAAAAAACAAATTGTAAAACCCCAAAAAAATAAATTATGAAAGACAATTTGAATTCCTGACTTAAACCCACAAAAATACGGAAATCCAGAGTTACAACCAAAACACTGGGCTATTGTTCCATCCAAAATGCTATGCTTAGGAACTGCAGCCACATATGGGACATATATTATGCAGTGCTCTGACATTCTTGCAGTGTTGGGAATCAAGTGCCAGGGGTTAGCCAGCGCGGTTGTTTAGTTTCCACTCTAGGGGAGGAAGGATGGGTTAGTTAAGGTTGTGAACAGGGACCCCAGAGACCTAGATTCTGTCCCTGCTCTATTGCAGACAACTTGTGTGGCCTTGGACTAGGCTCTATACCTCATTTCCCTATCTGCAAAATGGGGATAACAGCACTTTGCTACTTCACAGGGATGTTGGGAGGAGAAATACATAAGGACAGCGCAAGCAGGGGAGGGGAAGGAGTCCAATGGGGCCCAGCTGGAGCCATTCCAACCCCAGAACTTTACAGGAGAGCCTTCCACCCTTTGGAGGCACGAGGGTAGCCCCTTCTCCTCAGTCACGTGGCTTTTTGAAAAGAAAGGGCAGAGAGAAACCAGACGGAGACGGACACGGGCACAGCAACTGCAGAAAGCTGTTCAAACAGGGCTGATGGACACTGATGGCGTTGTCCGACTTTTTTCTACGGACCTCACTCAGAACATTCTCCCTGCTGTGCTGATTGGCTGTTTGCTCCAGCCCCTCCCTCTCTCTCTCTCTCTCCATTGAGCTAATCCCCTTCTAACACAACGCCACTGAGAGGACTTGAACAACAAAAGCAACAAATCATGGCGCTGACACTACCTTTGCCGCCATCACATTGCTCATGCTGCTTCTGTGTTCTCTCCCCTTCCTGTGCCCTTTGTCTATCTTGTCTCTTTAGATTGTAAAGAACTAGGGGCGGCCTGTGCCTACATTTGTACAGGGCCTAGCACAAGGGGGCCCATTCTCAGTCAGACCCTAGGCACTACCATAAGCATAACAAATAATAATTGATAGAATTACCATGCTTCTGTGGGTGCAAGTAAGACCATGCGTCTCAACTGCCTCTCATTTGTGTCTCACCCTTTTATTACTGTGTATCATTTACAAAGAAAACGCAGAGAGTCATGATCCTGAGGTTATTTAATGCTATAGAAATCTATCACCGTAGCACTCAGGCCACTTTAGGGATTAAGACCCAAATTCCCATTCAAATTAATGGGAATTGGGCATCCAAATCCCCTAGGCATCTTGAAAATCTTGGCATTAAGCTTTTTGCACTGACTTGTCCTTCTGATTTTAGATCTTGGACTCGCAGCGCTCTCATACATGAGCCTTGGAAGCCAGAGGCATGAGTCAAACCTTGCTGTCTGGCTTAAGCATGGTGAGCCAAATGCATCCTTGGTGTAATCACATTAAAGTCAATGGGTTTACAGCGGGGATGAATTTGGCCTTGGATTTTGTGGTTATCTCATAATAAGTTGAAACAAAACTTGGCTGCAATGCCATCAAGAAAGGAGCTTTCTTTCCTAGCTAGCACTTAATGATCTCCCCTAGCTTCGCAGGCAAGCCTGTGTCCGTGAATGTCACTCTCAGAACCCCAGGGATTAGAATAAACAAACAAACAGAGTGGCATTGCATTGGGGCATACAACTATTCTGTTATTGGCTCCACAGAGTGCGCCCCATGCTCTCTAGTCCTACTAGACTAACAGTCTCTATACACAGCCTGCCCACGAATGACTTACTGGTTTCAATACCACCAAAGGCGGCTTCTACAGACTTCTTTTACCCTACCATGGTAAGCATTTTTCAATCATCTGTCCCCTTCCCAGTCCTGAAAACTAACTGGAACTAGTCAGGAGCAGCCTGCTGCTACTAAATGGAAGACTTTGGTTACATTATGCATCCACAATCAAAGGGAGGTGTAGGATAATTGGCTGGAGTTTTGCTGTTTGTCCTATTCTGGAATTTCCTTTAAATCTTGGCAAGGAGCTGGCTACTTGATTCTGCAGAAGTGTAAAAATCCTTTCTAGCTAAATTAGTTTCTAAAATTCTTTCCTAGTTAAAATTCTTCTGCTGGGTGCGGTGATGCTGATTTACTAATTGCTAACGAGCAAATATTATTTACCAGAAACCTAGGCTGTCTGATAAGCTCTTGTACATGAACCAAGATGTTGCATCATCCACTTTCTTTAACTGGCTTGACTTGGTCTAATAGACTGCCACTCTTGCCATGGAAGGGACAATGTAAGGATTGTAGGCCCAATGCCAGAGTGACTCTGGAGCATAGCCAGTGAAGATTTCTGTATCAGCAATGGAGTAACTGATAGCAGCAATCAGCCCTGTGCATGGTGAAGAAGTCAGAGAAGATTCTCTCTCACACACACACATCAAAGGGGCTCATTAGGAAAGTGGCAACAGTTTCTTTTGCTCTTTTCCTATTTGTAATGGAAAAAATATTCTTGACACTACGTGCAGCTGGAAAGTTGTATATATATATCTGTGCACAGACTACATTCATCTGAATGCCTGGAATCTGTGCCCTGCTAAACTGCACTTTAATGCGGTGTATATTTTGGTGATTGCAACCTGTTCCTATATAAATGGAGCATTTCCTCTTTTTATTGTGGCAGTGGTTGGGTGGATTTTTATATTAGGAAAAAAGAGAAACAGGCTTAAGAAAAGTGAGAAATAGCCTTCATCTTTCTCCCTCTGTAGCGTGACGAGGTGAAAGCAAGTAGTGCTCTGTACAGCATTGCGGCTGTCTGAAAGGTTCAGTAGGTGTAAACCGGCTGTCCTAATAATAAAATATTTTATGCATACTAGGTGAAATTCATGGCTGTGCAAAGGGCCAGCATCCCTTTTGAGCACCTAACTGGGAGGTTTTCCACCCACTGAAAGCAAAGATGGAGTAATCTCTTTTCTTTTTCTTTTTTGTCCTGGCCTGTCCACCTGGTATGTCTCACCCAAAGGGAGAGAGTTTGTATATGCCTCTAATTCCCATGGAATGCTATGGAGTCTGGGGCCAAATTATCCATCGCCTATCTTAGTGGTTGCTGTTGTCTAGTCCTTGCTTTAATTAGAGGAAAGAAGAAGAGAATGTTTACTTTCCTCCTCCTTCAAGTGGGCACTGGGGGCATATTCGTCCCAGCCCAGATTCAGCAAACCATATCTAGTCAGGAAAGCACTTAAGCACATAATCAACTTTAAGCACACATGTAAGCGCTTTCTTGAACTGCGTCATTCCAATTATTCAAAGACCTGAACTTTGCAAAGACATCAGGCCAATTTCATGCCTGGCAGGAGTCCTTTGATGCCAGGGGATTTACACTAGATGTGAATTTTGGCCCAGTATATCAAAGCTAATTCAAACAGAAAACCTAAAATATTCAACATACAAAAATAAACCATGAGAAACAGGGCCAAGTTTCTGCTAATCGATTCATCGTTCAAAACTCCTCTCTTCTTCCCTCTTAAGCAAAGTATGAAGCCATTTATAATAGAGCCTACATTAAATATGTCAGGATGTTCACATGGAAAACAATTCCCTGTACTGCACTTCAGACTTGTATTCTGCGATGTATTCAAGTGGGATATCTACTCGTTTGGAAAGCATCTCTTCTGCACAAGCGTATTACTTAGTTGTCTCAGCTGCTATTCAGCCACTCGTGGGCTTAATTAATCTCCTTTTATTCATCTGTCATCAAAAGCTAAGAAATAACCTTAGATTCATCCCCACTTTCTTCCACCTACACTCCCTTGGGAGTCTCATATAAAACTATTTTGCTAGCTCCAGACTGTAGTAAAATGCCCTTAACTCTACAGAAACTCACTTGCTGTTCTTGTGACATATGACATCCAGCCTCTTTCTCACATTACATAATGCAACCCCTAAATTTACAAGCACCAGCCTCCTGTGAAGCTAGTGGCATATAATCACAGAGTTAAAGTGACAGCTCGGCCGGGAGCCTAAACTTGAGTGTTTTGCACAGGACAATTTATTGCTGCACAGTACGCTTCGTCCTGTGCAATTCTGCAGTCTGGGAAACCATCACCATCACTTTGGTGACAAGTGATTTGGTGTAATCTGTTAAAAAAACAGCTTCACTGGAGATTTTACTCACTTTATGTCATTCCATTTTGATTGCAGACAAGTATAAATTGGGCCAACGTACAGGCTAATGAGGTTAAAAAAAAGCCAAGGATGAATGCTGCATGACTTTACGAGACTTCCAATGGACTGTCAATAATGCATTTACAGTACAATATTTGTATGCATAGAACAATATTTTGCACAATGTGTGTGCATGTGCAGTTTTTAAGCACATGCACTTCCACAAAGAGTTGTTGGTTTTTTTGCTCATTATCACCTGTGCATGCAACTGACAGAATTTGCTAAATAAACTCTATTTGTGTACACAAATGGGTGTCCTGTTACCAGTCTGTGCAAGGTTGTATGCACATAAATGGAGTCCTCCCCAACATCACTGATAATTTGGTCCACATAGGTTTTCCATATTTCACAGCTCTTGGGTATTTTAGTGAGGGCTACACAGACATATAATGAATATAAATAAAAATCATAGCTGGGAGTTTCCAAGGAACTTATGGGAGTCAGTGTCTGAGATTTGTACCCTTAAGTTCCTTTGAATATCCCAGCCCCAGTGCTTTATACCTAATATTAAGTTCTAACAGGTGGGTTTGAAAATGTGAAGAAGAATGTACAGTGCGGTTCCTTTCACTGGGCAAACTAAAAACAAGCCCTGAGCTTGCAAGAATCAGTCTCCCCACCAGGCCATATAAAACTGAGGCGATGTCTACATTACGGAACCTATGCTGGCATAGTTATATCAGCATAGCTCTGTAGTGTAGATACAGCCCACACAGACAGAAGGAATTTTTCTGTCAGTGTAGGAACACCACGTCCCCAGATGACAGTTAGCTATGCTCATAGAACCCCTCTTCCATCAACAAAGCTGCATCTACACTGGGGGTTTTGCTGGCATAGCTAGGGGGATGTTGGTTTTTCACTTCGCTGACTGATGTAGCTATGCTGGTATGACTTTTAAGTGTAGACAAGGCGTGAGTAAGGCAGAATTTAGCACTCCTGATTAAATTGAGAGATTCGGTAAATCAAAGGGCAACTGGGTAAAATAGAATTGACATGTGTGGATTGAAGTTCCTGTTTATCTCGAGTAGTGAGAGGGAGCTCTGGCAATCACATGGAGAAGGGAGAAGTGTATAACACTAGAGCCCCTTTATTTATTAGTATTTCATATCTATAAAGCCAGAATTGAGGCTCCATTGTGCTAAGTGCTCGGCAAACATCGACACTGACTCTGCAATGGGATTTGTACGAGCAGAGCTTTTTGCCAGTGTCATCTCCCTCACCCAATTTTCTAGGACCTGATGAAGAACGTGACTATGAAAGGCTCAGGGTTATATATTCATTTTTAGCCTCAGTTATCTAAATGTCAAGGGAGAAGGGGAGTAATTTGAGATAATTTAGGTGCTGGAGTACTGAGAAAACGTTCTATTGATTATCTACATACCTATCTATGTAGCTCCGAAAACAGGTGTTGTAGGACATAACCCAGTTTTGGATAAGAGGGAGCTGTGGATAACTGAAGTTGAAATAATGAAGGGGATAGTGTAGTTAAACAAGTATGATAAAACAGTGAAATATAATAATACTTTGCATTAACACAGCATCTTTCATCTGAGGATCTCAAAATAATTATCACAGGTGGGGAAACTGAGGCAGTTAAGTAATCTGCCCGAGTTCATGCTATAAGTCACTGGCTAAGTCATGAATGTCCCCCCCCCCCCCCAACCTAAAACTTATTAGCTTCTTATTCAGAGGAACAAAATGACTGCACCCATATACATCCTACCAAAAAACTGCATAAACGACCCGAGCGTGGAAAAGTAAATATGAACCATTTTATTACTGCAGTGACACCTGGCAGCCTTGACTGACACCTGGGCCCTACTGTGCTAGGCACTGTACATGCACATAGTAAGAGGCTGCCCTGATGTTGTTACAATCTATATAGACAAGACAGACAAAGGGTGAGAGAAAAGAAGCTCTACTGGCCATATTTGATAGATGGGGCACTGAGGCACACAGAAATTAAGTGTCTTGCTCATGGTCACATAGGCAGTCTGTGACAGAGCAAGCAATTGAATGCAGGTTTCTTGAGTCCCAATCCAGTGCCTGTACTACAAAACCAACCTTTCCTTTCCCAAACACCATCATAGTTCATGCATAATATTAAAATGACCAAGTGGAAATTACTATATGTATATTGTGGCTTGCAAAAGGATATCGTTTAATGGGCCCTATTATTTATGGCTTATACTTCATCATTGACTTGTAAGCCACTTTGTAGCAGACAATGTCAGGTTGCTCTGTATATGATAGCAAACCACCTCTTAGATGAGATGAAAAAATACCCATTGCACAATATGCAAAGATAAGCATCAATTATTAGTATGACGCTTTCTTATATCACCTTCTCAGAAGACAGATAAATGGCTACTTACTGTTTTTGCTGGAGCGCTACCAGGTAGTAAGGCTGTTTCTATGAAATATTTCCTCAGAAGGTGCTTGCTAGAATCGGGACTGTCCATCAGGATGTAAGAACAAAAACAAGCCCCGTTCTGAAGTAAAAACACAGCTATATCTTCATTCCCTTTAAAGAAAAGACAGACTATGTGTACTCTTGTTTTCAAAAGGACGAAGCCACAAGGAGCCACACTGTAAATGCTATGGAACTAACCCTTTTAAAAAAAACCCAGCTTGGGTGTGTAAAAAAGGAACTAAACTAAATAAGCCTGTTTCCTCTACCTATGCTTCTTGCTACAGTCAAACCTTCAAAACATTGAACAAAGTTAAGTGTATTTGTTTGGCTGCTACTTCATTTTTAGCATCTTGTAAAGATGTATGCGCGGCAGCAGTGTTTTAATATAAATGATATTCATTCCAAATCAGATCTAGATGTCAAAGAATTTATCTGACTGATATGTTTGTTAAAAAAAAAAAAAAAAAAAGGCAAGAACCTCAAAGAAATTCTAACTAGAAAATGTAAACAGAGAATTTATTATAAAAGAATTACCGTCTGGAGGAAGTTCTGAGTCTCCCATGGTTTGAGTTTACTCCATTTTGCAGGGCTCTGCCTTAAATTTGACAAAAGGCTCAGGGCCAAATTGACAATGGTGTCAATCCATAATAACTCCAGATAAGTCAATCCACATTGACACCAACATGAGAGGGAGCAGAATTTGGCCCATTCTTTAGAAGACATCATCATCGAAAAAGGGACACAGGTGCGGAATGTGCAATTACGTACCTGCCTTTATAGCTGCATACAGGGGCAATCTCGTAAGAATTGGAAACTCATTCTTCCTTACTGCGCAGCTCCCGGGGTCAGCATTGTACGTGAGGATTAAGAATTTAACTATCGCCAAGTGTCCCTGCTGGCAGGAGATGGCCAGCATCCAGTTCAGGAGTCGCTGGAAATTACTGGGACCTGTCAGAATGAAAAGACATTGGCTTTATTTGCTGCTTTGGATGCGAGATAGTTGATCATTAACAACTTAAAAGGCAGGACATACAGGAAGAGGCCCCAAATGGCCAGGCAGTTGATTATGCTGTTACAGCATCCTTTAGAAGAATCCTAACCTGACTAGATGCACTCTCTTTGCTTAACTGAGGTGGATGCTAAGTGCTGTCCATTCTGTTCTTCATTTCCCATCAAGCTGAGGGGTAATTCTCATGACATTAACCCAGCAGCGCTGGGGGCCCAGAATAGCAGCAGACCCGCCATGGGGATACGTGGCTGCAGAGCAAGCATTCGGGGAGATTTCACACCCATGGCAATGCTAAGCTCTATACCAGCTCTTCACAGGCCAGTGCAGAAGAGAGTTTGGTGGCTGGTTAGCAGGCTGCAATTAGGTGGATCGAGGGTCCATAAATCCCAGCAGGATGACTGAGTCCAGAGGCTGCAGAGCTGACCCACCCTCTGCCAGTGGATGAGGGTTGGTTTCCATCCCCCAAGATAGCCCATTTCCTTAGGCTTTGCGCAAGGATGTGCCTGACTTTTGCCTTATATGATTAAATGGCTTCCTGACATGGTCTCTCAGCATACACCCCAGGCATTCCTCATAAACCTTCCCAGACTTACATTTAATATGCACAAACTAACAGTCAGTTTCCATTTATGTTACCAAGTAACATCCTGCATAAAACGTTCACAGCAGGCGTGAGCTGGAGCCCTGCAAGGTCTACACCCTTGAATTTACATGCAACCTCTTCACAATTTCTCAGCTGAAATTACCTCACCCTCTTCACCCTTAGCAACTCCATAACACCACCGAATCTCATATCCTGAAAGCCAGGCGCCAGTTCAACAGTAAGCTA
Organism: Emys orbicularis; assembly: GCF_028017835.1. NCBI lineage: Eukaryota > Metazoa > Chordata > Testudines > Emydidae > Emys > Emys orbicularis. The sequence goes on along the minus strand of NC_088692.1, from coordinate 83,304,423 downwards.
CGGACTTGAACATTTTAACTGGGCCATCCCTTCCCAACGAGAGTCATGTAGCAAATCTGCCAGAGTATGACTCCTGGCACGGGATATATAGGTCATTTATTATCATCATGCCCTAGTGCTGATGCAAACATGATATTTTCATGGTAATCAGTGGGGAGTCCTGCATAAAAATCTACTGAAGGTTATAGTGCTTGTAACTCAGGGGAAAAAAACCCTGGAAGTGTAAAAGAAATCATTGCAATGTTCTTATTAGTTAGCTTCAGAGTCTACAGGGACTTGGTCTGCTTCAAACTGATCTAAATTTCCTGTCTTACTAAAACCATCGTTGATGACTGAAACTGAACAGATTTTTTAAAATCTAATTTAATTTTCACTGTTTAATATGGCTTGCTTCCTCCCGTTTCCCCTTCTCTGCTTGGGTCATAAAAATGGTCTGGCCAGTGTGATTTTCTATTCCAGCGACCCAGCACAATAATGCAATGTCTGCATTGCAAACCTGGTAGGGGGATGTTTAAACTCAACCCCCAAACTGTTTTTAATAGAGATGGAAAATTTTCTATTGCTATTTCGCTTTCTAAATGTATGTTTAAAAATTAAAAGCTCATCTACCTGTCTTAACAGGCTCATCCTGCTTCCACTGCAGTCAATGGCAAAAAAAACCCCATTAGCCCTCATGAATGAAGGACCAGGTGTTTAAAATGGACTGCCCTGATGCCTAGAGTATTGCAGTTGCAACCTTGTAGGGCTGCACCAGAACACTGCATCTGCTCTTACACTGGGGTTTGGAGCTTTAGCTTTTTCCATCAACAGTAACTTCACATCATTAAAATAAATAGCATGTTCAAAATAACAAACAACCCTCCCGAAAAGAAAAGCTGAAAAAGCCAACAACAAAAGAGAAGAAAATGTGCTGCTGTCTATGAGCTCGAACCAATGCTCACTCAACAGGCACTGGCTCACGACCCATCTGAACTTTATCACTGCAGAGTGCCAGAACACTTTTTAAAGTGGGATTGTGCTTCCTGAAAATACTCTCTGTTCTCTGCAGGGGCTGGGACATAACCCAGCTGTGACGATTGATGGGAATTAACTGCCAAAAAAGGCTTCTTGTCCGATTTCCAGTTAGCAAACATGGAATATTTTTTCCCAGAAGGGAAGTTGTCTCAAGGCACAAGGGACATCAGATCCTGCCACCCACTTTCCCTTCCCGGAGGAGGCAGAAAAAAAGTAGTGCTGGTTTGAATCTACAACACAACTGTGCAATCCCATGAGGCTGGTGCAAAAGTGGGGGCGGGGAGGAGGAGAACAAGCTGGTCACCAACAGACAGTGAGACAAAAAAAAACTTACCGAGCAAAGAATCCAATAATTCCTTCACAATGTCCTCATGTCCAAAATATGCCGCCACCACAGCCGGATTATCATCATTGGGTTCCGTTGGTAACCCCACCAACGCTTCCTTGAGTAAATACCTCACTGCATGCAGATCTCCATATGCTGATGCAATACTCAAAAGTTGGCACTAGTGGAGAAAACAGCATAATAAGGCAAGGTAATCTCTCCCTCTCACATCTTTTTCTGAGGACTATGAAGTAGATAGACTGTGGGCCTGAATTAAGAGATTAAGAGTCCAGGGTCACAGAGGAAGCATATAGTAAAATCTGGGCCTGAATACAGACCTCCCAAATTTGGTCCTGAATACAGACCGTCATTCATTGCCGATTGTAATACTTAGGACTTGATATTACTGTATTACACATGCTATGGCTTTTGGGAAAACCAATCTCTCGGCTGACAAAATCTCTTTTCTGTAAATGCTTTTCTAAATTACCTCACTGACTCCATCTGTTTTCTTTATTGGAACAGTTTACTACAGTGCGTAGATAAGATTTTACAATTTTTGTGTAACCACAGAATGTAAGTTTTCATTCTATATTAAAACAACTCAGTATCTTCCAAAGATAATCAAGGTCTGTGATGTAGACTCTGGAAGAGGCTCAGGGCAGCCAGACACATTGTACATTTCCTTTGAATTGCCTCATATGAAACCTCAACCTTGAACTGAAGGAACTGCCTGCTCTGTTGCTGGCGTTACGCAATGCCCCTGGAGAGGTCATTGATGGGAACTGAAGCCGGGACCTCTGGATCTAAACGCATGAGCCTCTCCTATCAAAGCTAAAAGAACCAGCAGCCAGTAGGGTAGGCAAGGTAAAAGTCACACTACTCTTGGCATGAAAGAAGCCAATAGCTTTGTCCAAGTGGCTGCAACAGCCCCTTTATCGTCTCCAGTGACATCCAAACAGAAATGGAACAAAAACAAAACTCAAAGCACAAGCCTCTCTTGGGCTAATACAGATTACTAAACCATTTACCCCATAATCTATAATGTATTTTGCCATGAGTGGCCTCATTTTCTGGAATCATGACACACCACGACACTAACCTTCCTCCCCAAACCATTTTTACAAAGTCATTTTTCTGAGTAAAACCATTCACTTTACACAGTCAGTGAAGAACGAATGGTTAATTGACAGTTTCTGAAACGAGGGCGCAAGAATTATTTTTCCTTTCCCTGCAACCAAGCAGATCATCTTGAAATAGCATCTAGAAGTGAAGCGCTAAATCTTGCAGGGCTTACTTAGTCCTCACCCAGGCAAAACTGCAGTAAGGTCCAGTGGCCAGGGCAGAGGACAGAGTTGGGAAACTTGGGGTGAAATCCTGACCCCATCACAGTCAACAGGAGTTTTGTCACTGACTTTACTGGAACCAGGATTCCACCTGCTCTCCACTGACCTGCTATGTGAGCTTGGATAGGCCACTTCACCTACCTGTGCCTGCTTTCTCTCCAAACCATTGGCGCTCTTGTCTATTTAGAAAGTTGAAGGCAGATCTGCCTCTTACTTTGTGCTTGTGTGGTGCCCAGCACAATAAGACTCCAATCTTTTGCGGGTTTCTGGGTAATAGTGTAAGATAAAAGTGAATGGGCCTTTTGCATGAGAAACAACTGCAGATCCAAGCCCAGAGTTGGTAGGTTTCTTTTCCAATGAGACCTGATGACAGATAACACATACTCTACCTTTTCCGCTTGTAATATGTTCTCCTCACATGAGAATTTAATCAGCTCTTGGGCCTTATTGGTGTCTCCACTTTTGTAAGCATCCTGAATGCTTCCTATCACAGGGAAGTGACCTACGGAGACGTCGCCAACTGTGGACTGTTTGCCACCCATGTCCACAGTACCTGGGTCAAAAGAAGGAAAGAAAGGAAAGGAAGAAGCATTTGCTTATTACTCGTGCAGTAGATTATTTTGTGCATACAGTAAAAAAAAAAAAAAAAAAAAGAACATCCTAAAAACCGGTGGTGAGACAACTTTCCAATGGGGACATGAAACTGAAAAGGGCAATGACTTCCTTAATCTCTGCTAGAGGGGCTTTCCAACGGGTGGTGCATAAAAGCAGACACACTTGGATTCTGCTGAACAAGTACTTAGGCAAGGTTGCCACCTGGAGTAGTTCTGAGGAACTGAGTGGTCCCTACAGGTAGCAAGACAGCTCTGAATTATTATTTAGACCTATTTCTTATATCATACTAAAGTCTTCTTTCACCATCAGTATAGTCACACTAAATAACAAGCCACTGTCATTCTGTGGCACCTCCTATCAGAGGGACTCACACGATCTTTATAAACATTAATTAATTAAGCCTCGCAACACCCATATGAGGGGAGGAAAAATCATCATCTTCCATTTTCTGGATGGGAAAAATGAGACACAGAGAGATTAAGCAAGACGCCCACGGTCACACAGGTCCACCTTGGATAAGCCGGGAATAGAAACCAGAGCCCTAAATCCTGTGTTTTAGCCACAAAACCATCCCAGAAAGATTAGATCCATTTTGTCTGAGGCTGTGTGATGGGGTGTATATGCACCACGCCCCCAGTTGGGGAGCAAAGGGATTAACTCTTCCCTTTAAAGGTGCATGAGCTGTCAGGACCGGCAGAGAGAGGCCTTCATTAAGAGGCAGCCATAAAGCTGGTGTTGATGGGGAGTGCATTATGGGGCAACGAGTTGGCAAGGCTGCTTTTTCAGCTCATAAAAAAACAAATTCCAAAGAATTTTATATCTAAAACAATCATGACTAAAAAGTGCCCAAGAGGCAGCAGGAAGGGCATTGGCCAGCGATGTCAGCTGGTCTGGATTCTGTTCCTGGCTCAGTCACTCACCTGGTGTGTGACCTTGGGGAAGTCATTTCACTTCTCTGTGCCTCGGTTTCCTTCCTCATCCTTTATCTGTTTTGTCTATTCAGGGTGCATACCCTTCGGGCCAGGAACTGTCTTGGACCATGTGTTTGCGCACTGCCTAGCACAATGGGGCCCTGACTTTGGCTGAGGCCTGTAAATGTTACAACACCACCAACAACCACCACCAACAGCAGCAGTTGACTCCATTAAAAATGAAATTATGAAAAGCCTGAAAGAATGAAACATAATTATATGGAAAGAAAATCAGGGGTGCTTCTCACCAGTGAAGAGAGATCTGTTAGTGCTTAAATAAGTTTTTCCTACTAAACCATCATTATAATTCCTTTTACATCTGTCTCAAAGAACCCTTCAAAGCCACCAGCAGATCAGTTGTGCGTAGAGTAACCAGATGTCCCGCTTTTATAGGGACAGTCCCAATATTTGGTGCTTTGTCTTATGTAAACAATTACTCCCACCCCATCCCGATTTTTCACACTTGCTATCTGGTCACACTAGTTGTGCGCCTGGGTTTATTGCATGAGTTAACAAGAAGATCTTTGTGAATTTTAGTGTAACGCAGGCTGGAATAAGGAATAAGTCTGGCTCAATCTATAGCTGTCAGTACATATCCTTGGATAATGCAGTTTGAATTACCAATACATTCTGACTAACGTTGCTCATTAATTATTTAAATCAAGCTCAAGTCACCGAGACATCTGAGACGGCTCCAGAGATTCATGCCATTAAGATATGCAGGCAACAGTAATCCTTCTCAGGAGCTGCAAAATGTGTGAAGGGCAAACAGCAAGCATTCAAACCAAATGAACGTGATATTAAATGAAACTGGAATGAGCAGCAGCTCTGAATTCATGCAACAGGGACAGTGCCTTGACTGCATTCAATTTTCACCCCCAATTTGTAGACGTTTTGCTGAATATATAGAAGAACATTTAACATTTACTAATCTCCTGTCCTGATCATTTAAAAATCACTGCACAGCCATAGCTGACCTATCAGAATACCTATATTTTTCTGTGCTTTTATAAAATAAGTTACTTTTTAAATTGTCTATTTGTACGCATTCATTTCTTTGCTTGTTTTTAAATGGATGTGGAAGCTGATCAATGCAGATAATTCATTAGAAGATAGTGGTTCTCAAAGCCGGTCCGCCGCTTGTTCAGGGAAAGCCCCTGGCAGGCCAGACGGTTTGTTTACCTGCCGCGTCTGCAGGTTCGGCCGATCGCGGCTCCCACTGGCCGCGGTTCGCCTGGAGCAGCAAACTGCGGCCAGTGGGAGCCGCGATCGGCCGAACCTGTGAACGTGGCAGGTAAACAAACCGGCCCGGCCTGCCAGGGGCTTTCCCTGAACAAGTGGCGGACCAGCTTTGAGAACCACTGTTATAAGACACTAGTTCAAATGGTGATAAGATGGTACTTCACTAGCTAGGGAAGTTTAAAGGAAAATGGGTCTCTAACCCAGTGAGCTCAGCACCTGCTAAGGTATAACCAAGAAATAACCCATTAATGCTCCATTTGAACACTCATAACGTGTGGGAAAGATAGGGTTCATAATTGCTTCACTGGGAGACCTGGATCAGCATTCATGTCACACACCCTATTGGTACCTGGCCTGGGCCAGGGAAGCTAAAGATCCAACCAGCGGACCAAATTCAGTGATAATTCCTGGTCACGTGCAACCTGAGGCATATTGCGCATATGCTAAGAATGCTTCACTGAACCTAGCTAACTTCTAGTCTTTGAAATGAAATGAACATTTAAACATCATAACAAGGGCAAAAAGTCAATATTGCATATTACTTAACTCAGTTTTGTAACTGTCATCAAAATGTCTTTCTAAGATCACATTCTGCTTAAGGGAAACTGATCTCAGTCCTCAAAAGCCTGAGACCCAGTGCTATCATTAGATCATTAGCAACGGAAAAAGCTTGCAACGCAACCAACTTTCAACCAGAAAGAGAGCAAAACTGAGGAGTCACAGGGCGAGAAAAATTCTGCCCTCAAAGTCAATTACCTCCATGTGACCAGACTGAAGTTAATGAGGTTCCACAGATTTAAGTGAGAGTGGAACCCAGTTCATTCATTCTTGGGATCTCAAAAGAAAAAATGTCATCTGTTGCATAGCAATGGGTCTGACTGAGTCACACTAATTACTTGATTCACTAATGGCAGCTTGAGAAATCACGTATCTACTTTTGTCATCAATTTTGCACTGGTTTTCTTAAAGCAATTGTAAGACTATTAATAACATTATTTAAGAGATAGGAAATAAAGGGTAAGAAGTGTGTTTATTTGCTTACTTTATATTAAGTATTAAAAGAAAAGAATAATTACCTCTTATTGATCAAAGACAATTTTATTTCTAGAAGTTTTCTGACTGACCTACCTTTAATACCTGCATTTATGTTGCTGGGGAAATTCTTTGCTAAAATATGTTAATTTTGCCATATCATATAATCCATTTTTAAGCAGAACTCCCCATTGAAATCAAGGGTAAATTAAGTTTTGCCTAAGGCTTTTATCCTGCAAACTGTTACACATGTGAATAACTTCAACACCTGTGAGGGGTCTCACTAAATGGGCCAACTCACATGTGTAAAATTACTGAAAGAATGTACTGTGTGGCCAGCTGCTGAAGACAAATTACTCTGAAAATGCCCATAAGGGTTCAATCATGCAAGGTGCTGAGTATTCCGGCCCAGATCCAGCCCAGTGTTTAGCTCTAAGCATGTACGTCAGTAGCAGGAACTTAACATTAAGCATGTACTCAAGCCCTTTGCTGAATAGGGGTCTACATGAGTATAAGATAACGTATAGGGGACTAGTGAATTACATTACTATGAATACACCCAAGAAGTTCTGATAATATTGTAAGAGGCCATCAGAATCAAACAAAACAAGGTCCACGGGCTTTCTCTTGCCTATTCATACCCCCATCTCTGGTATCTGCCCTATTTGAGACCTCTGAACCCCAGACTCTGTTTGTTCCAATGAGGACAGTAAGCGAACCAAGCATTGTTTTAAAAGGGAAAGTTGTAGGCATTCACTGACTTTTAACAGTGCTTTGTTCTTTCACAGTTGAACCCACTTTAGACTTCATATTAAAGGAACTAACTTAATTTGATTTCAATATTATTTAAGACGTCACCACCAATTCAAATTTAGATTATTCAATATCAGGCTTTTACTAAAGTTAAGAGCAGTAGAAAGATCTCTGATTTTCTTTTTTAAAAGTATGCAAGGAAACTGTTGTTTACAAACAAACATGACCCCTGCTCTGTTTGCAATCTAAATGTTATGGCACTAACAACCTGGAAGTGAAATTGACAGCATTCTCCAAGCTAAAAGAAATGCAATAAAAAGTAAACAAATGTCATTAATAATGAAAAATATATGGGGATTTTATAATTACGTGCAGTTTTATTAACTCTAAGGCCTTGTTAGTAACCTGGATAAGGAAACTGTTTGTTTAAAATATGCCATTTCTAAATTGACAGTGTTCTTTCAATTAAAAAAAGTGACTGTTTGCAGGTAAACTCCACTGCAAACTATCAATATGTCAGTGAATGATAGCACAATAAAGGGGCACACTGTGCAGTTTCATATGGGTCTCTTTACATTCCAAATTATCTACTCGCCACAATATATGAGCAATACCTGTCTTTGAGAAGTCACAATATAAAGTTTTAAAAGGACACAACCCCCTATAACAGATTAGGCAAAACATGTTTGGACACAATAGACATAAATACTTTCATATCAGGATATTTCATTTACCGTAAAACAGACAGGACACAAATGAGATGTTTGATAGAAGATAAAATGGGAGCGGGGAGTTATTCTGTTTCAATAAAGGATTTAAAACAAAATCCCAATTACCCTTGCTTTAAAATTGCTACTAACCTTGTCATACTTTAGGAAGGCGATTCCAAGGATTGGAGCAAATCAAAGATCATTATTTTAAGACCATCTCCCATAAGGTATCAATCTATTCAGTGATGGACCATTAAGCTATTAATTCCTTGAACTGTTAACCATCTAAACTCTGCTTCAGCAGAAATAGCTTCCAGACAGTCCTTACTGCGGCCACTAGATGTAACGTCTCTTGGCTGGAGAGATGTCTCTTTGTCTGAAGTGACTACCGCATTTTAGCCTTGATGGTAATTTTCATCTCCATGTCCTATTACAGTGAAATTCAACCCTCTGGTTCTTAAGAGAGGATTCAGGGGGTGGGGATGGGGAGATAGCAGCTCCAGGGTGACCTCAGACATTAATTCCTCGGCAGCACCAGATGGCTAGTGCTGAGGTTTATCAAATTAATCTTTTGCCACTTTGACTCTTGAACATTGTCACAGAGCAAATTAAAAAAGGAAAAGTGATGGGTACTGGCCTTGTTTAAAATGTGCAAAATAGTTCAGACTAAAAATAAATAAATCACCAAACCCAGCACAGATGCTGAAATTTGACAATAATAATCCAAAGACATTTTAACAAGTATTTGTGAAACTTTGAAACAAACTCCAGACCATGCTAATCCTAGCATGCCTCCTGCACCTTCCGTAACAGACCCATGCTCCAATTTATTTCCTGTTTCTATGAAAAGTTTTAAATTAATAATACTAACAATTATTTTGCACTTCTAGGACCCTAATTAAAGCCTACTGCAGTCATTGGAAAGACTCCCATTGCCTTGGGTGGGCTTTGGATCAGTCTCCTTTAGAGAGTACTTCACAATCATTATGGGCCAGGTTCTGCCACCATGACGCACTCATTCGAAGCAGTACTTTACTCCTTGATTCACCCCAAAGTTGCCAGTAGCCAGATGAGGTAACTGAAGCTCTACTTTCTAGAGAGTCTGAGAACAGGTTTCACAAATCCCCTGCCTGAGTCTTTGCGGCTCCCAATTTACTGAACAAAAAACCCCAACAACCCTGAAATCGGTGTTAAATATGCTGGGTTTGCAGAAGGAAAGGGAGACACTGAGTGAAATGCCCCTGTCCCTGTGAACAAAATCACACTAGGAGAGAATTTAGATAGTGCCCCAACCATGCACAGGTGACTGGATTGTTACTCTCCACATTAAACAAGGGGGAGAGGGGGAAGAAGATCTCATTCCATGATGACAAACTACTTTGGGGCATATTCTTTATTTTCTTTAGTAAATTTGTATGGTCAAACCACACGTCCTTCCCCCACTCACCACAGCAGGCCCCAGTTGTGACAGGACCACCCGCCCCACCCTATGTGCTAGGGAGGTCACTCCACCTCCAGAAAGGAGTGAGGACAGTGGAGTGACAATGCTGCAGCTCCACCAGCCATTGACCACGCACGTGGGGATTAGGAGGAATAGCCACAGAGGCTGCAACTGAGGCTACAGAGTGGCTCTACTATCTCGTTGCGGTATTTGAAGGGGATTGTTCCTTCTCCCAGCCCTCAATTCCCTGTGTCCACACAGCCCCATTACTCTATTGTGCGAGGTGCTGTACATTCCAGTGGAAGACATGGTTCCTGTTCTGAGGAGTTTACAAATCTAATTTATATGGTTCTTATGATTTAGATGAAATACACAAAGTCCCATCTGTCTGACTTATAATCCTGGTGGCTACATTTTGAATCAATCAGAACCATTACGAAGTCCCTGCTGGGAGACCCATCAGAGACGTTACAATAAATCCATCCAGGAGGTAACAAAATGGCCTGGATCTGTTGAAGAGCCGAAGTGACACAACTGGGCAAAGCCCTCCTGATGGTAAAGTGATCTCTCTCTGTGACTAGTGTGATGCAATGACTGGAGACACAGGCTATGATCACACCAAAGCTTCTCATTCTCCATGCAACCAACATCACGTCACTTCTTCAAGCAAAGAGGAAATCTCTTTTGTGGTGACTCTGAGGGCTTAGCAGCTCAGTTTAATCAAACATCCATTATTTAAACTAATTACAGCAATTGTTCTACACTGAGAGGCCCTGGGTAGGCCAGTGGAAAAGAGGATGTAAAACTGGGCATCATCCACAGCACATAGAATATAAATGTTAATCAATGCCCAATTCCCCTAAAAATGGAGCTGGTAACTATGTAATTAATTAGAGGGCCAAAGATGAAATCTGGAGGAATAGTGCGAGGCTGACTCCAGAGAAAATCAGACATCGAAGGGGTCTTTTGCTGCTGCTGTTTAATTTAGTATTATTTTTAAATTGCTTGAGTGCCAGTACCTTGCATGTCAAAGTCTGGCCCGCATAAGTGTTTGTCACTGAATTAAAAGGACTTTATAAGACAAACTTTGACAAGCGGTAACTACAGTGATGCATAGTGCACCATGATAATGAAAGCCATTGGAAATCATCAAAAGCAAAATTCTCTTAATCTGGAAGTGAAATCATTTGTTAAAATTGTAAATGAAAATCAGAAAGTGAAAAAAAAAAGGACTCTGGGAAGGAAAATGATTTGGGGTTTTATTCCCTTGAAAAGCTACACCCAGAGATGAATTACAAAAACCTAGCAGGCCTAGAAAGCTGCAGCTTCAGTTGTACATTTATAGGATATTTTCTGTAATGAATCATCTGCATTGGGTGTATATCTGTGTATACCTTGGATTATGGGAATGAATTACTTTATTCTGGGAGTCTGAGTGAAAATGGGTCAGTTATTCCTTTTGTGCTGGAGAATAACAAATTCAAGGGGCCACTTAATCCCACGAAAAGGCAGCAAGTTTAGAGCCAATACAAAGAAATACACTTCAGTGCATCACAACATCAGCATCAACCTGCGACCTGTGTTATAGAAAGTTAAATCACATTCAACAGAGCTGGATAAATTCATGTCTACTAGCTATATTTCTATGCATGGTAAGGGATTATGGGCATTCAAATTTCACACTTAAAAGGTGTAACTTCTCCCCTGTGGTCATCAGGAAGGAATGTTTGCCTTATGTATAGCATTGCACCGTTGGCTAGTTGTTCAAGTGCATGGTGGTATTTTGTATGTCTGGGCTACAATGAAAGGCTTAAAGAGCGACCAATACTATTATCTAGTTTGACAAATCCTATGTAAAATCTCAGCTCACAATACACTCAGACATTCAAATGCACATTTCTCCATATCTCATCCCCAGCTCCCTCAACTCTAGTTATAAACATTGTCCTTTACTGAGAGAGTTAACATGTAACATAGATCCCACATCCTAGGCAAGCTAGCCAAACTGTCACAAGCAAATGACAGGGAGATGAAACATAGATTTGCCCCTTTCTCTTTCTGAATGGGACTCAGGATGACTAAATAAATAATATATGGAGCTATACCTATCTCATAGAACTGGAAGGGACCTTGAAAGGTCATTGAGTTCAGTCCCCTGCCTTCACTAGCAGGACCAAGTATCAGAGGGGTAGCCGTGTTAGTCTGAATCTGTAAAAAGCAACAGAAGGTCCTGTGGCACCTTTAAGACTAACAGAAGTATTGGACCATAAGCTTTCGTGGGTGAATGCCCACCTCATCAGACGCAAGTAATGGAAATTTCCAGAGGCAGGTATAAATCAATAGGGAGATAACGAGGTTAGTTCAATCAGGGAGGGTGAGGTGCTCTGCTAGCAGTTGAGGTGTGAACACCAAGGGAGGAGAAACTGCTTCTGTAGTTGGATAGCCATTCACAGTCTTTGTTTAATCCTGATCTGATGGTGTCAAATTTGCAAATGAACTGGAGCTCAGCAGTTTCTCTTTGGAGTCTGGTCCTGAAGTTTTTTTGCTGTAAGATGGCTACCTTTACATCTGCTATTGTGTGGCCAGGGAGGTTGAAGTGTTCTCCTACAGGTTTTTGTATATTGCCATTCCTGATATCTGACTTGTGTCCATTTATCCTCTTGTGTAGTGACTGTCCAGTTTGGCCAATGTACATAGCAGAGGGGCATTGCTGGCACATGATGGCATATATAACATTGGTGGACGTGCAGGTGAATGAGCCGGTGATGTTGTAGCTGATCTGGTTAGGTCCTGTGATGGTGTTGCTGGGGTAGATATGTGGGCAGAGTTGGCATCGAGGTTTGTTGCATGGATTGGTTCCTGAGTTAGAGTTGTTATGGTGCGGTGCGTGGTTGCTGGTGAGAATATGCTTAAGGTTGGCGGGTTGTCTGTGGGAGAGGACTGGCCTGCCTCCCAAGGTCTGTGAAAGTGAGGGATCATTGTCCAGGATGGGTTGTAGATCACTGATGATGCGTTGGAGAGGTTTAAGCTGAGGACTGTAGGTGATGGCCAGTGGAGTTCTGTTGGTTTCTTTTTTGGGCTTGTCTTGTAGCAGGAGGCTTCTAGGTACACGTCTGGCTCTGTTGATTTGTTTCCTTATTTCCTTGTGTGGGTATCGTAGTTTTGAGAATGCTTGGTGAAGATCTTGTAGGTGTTGGTCTCTGTCTGAGGGGTTGGAGCAGATGTGGTTGTACCTCAGCGCTTGGCTGTAGACGATGGATCGTGTGGTGTGTCCGGGGTGGAAGCTGGAGGCATGAAGGTAGGCGTAGCGGTCGGGGGGTTTTCGGTATAGGGTGGTGTTAACGTGGCCATCGCTTATTTGTACTGTGGTGTCTAGGAAGTGGACCTCCCGTGTAGATTGGTCCAGGCTGAGGTTGATGGTGGGGTGGAAGCTGTTGAAATCGTGGTGGAATTCTTCCAGGGTCTCCTTCCCATGGGTCCAGATGATGAAGATGTCATCAATGTAGCGTAGGTAGAGAAGGGGTGTGAGTAGACGAGAGCTGAGGAAGCGTTGTTCCAGGTCAGCCATAAAAATGTTGGCATATTGTGGGGCCATGCGGGTGCCCATGGCGGTGCCACTGGTCTGGAGGTATATAATGTCACCAAATTTGAAATAATTGTGCGTGAGGATAAAGTCACAGAGCTCAGCAACAAGTTGTGCTGTGTCATCATCAGGGATACTGTTCCTGACAGCTTGTATTCCATCTGTGTGGGGGATGTTTGTGTAGAGAGCCTCTACATCCAGACCAGTGGCACCGCCATGGGCATATCAGGAATGGCAATACACAAAAACCTGTAGGAGAACACTTCAACCTCCCTGGCCACACAATAGCAGATGTAAAGGTAGCCATCTTACAGCAAAAAAACTTCAGGACCAGACTCCAAAGAGAAACTGCTGAGCTCCAATTCATTTGCAAATTTGACACCATCAGATCAGGATTAAATAAAGACTGTGAATGGCTATCCAACTACAGAAGCAGTTTCTCCTCCCTTGGTGTTCACACCTCAACTGCTAGCAGAGCACCTCACCCTCCCTGATTGAACTAACCTCGTTATCTCCATACTGATTTATACCTGCCTCTGGAAATTTCCATTACTTGCATCTGATGAAGTGGGCATTCACCCACAAAAGCTTATGGTCCAATACTTCTGTTAGTCTTAAAGGTGCCATAGGACCCTCTGTTGCTTTTAGCAGGACCAAGTTTGCTTGTTTTGCCCCAATCCCTAAATGGCCCCCTCAAGGATTGAACTCACAACCCTGGGTTTAGCAGGCCAATGCTCAAACCACTACGCTATCCCTCCCCCACCAATTGAGTTAGGAACACTGGCAGGCATTAGCTAGCTAACCCTGCTGTCCTCAGACCATAAATATAGAATGCTTATCTGTCAGAAAGTCCCTTGGTTCCTGTTTGCCCTTCCTGCTCTGAGTGCTGAAGAGGAAGAGGTGAAGCTGAAACCAAGTGAAAAGTTTAGTCTGATGCATTTGTGCTGGTGGGATCCTGGCTGGTTTGCAGAGAAGCAAGCAGAGATTGTGGGAGGGCACAAGAACAAGTCAGAGCAACTTGCTTAATTCACTGGGAAAAAATGAATTAACTGGGCTAATCAGTCACAGAGGTGACTTCACCTCTTTAACTGAATGCAAGATCAGGCCTATTAACTTTAATGTTATTTAACAAATTTATTTCCCATTACTTAAGAGCTTTCAAAATTCTCGTGGTCACAATCCATTTTTTTGGTAGGCAGGTGTCAGACTCATGAAACCATCATCATAACCAGCAGGCTGGGTGTCAGCACTCTATTTAGGCCAAGATCAGAATGGGCATGCAGAAAGCGCTGACCTCCTGCTCACAGATATAGCCCCTCCAGCTCAAAGGCGAGGTGCCCTGGTGAGCAGTGTGAAGAAGCTTATACTGTCTTTACCCATATTATACTACTCTAGGCATAAACAAAAGACTTTAATAGAACATCAATATTCTTTTGAAAGAAGTGAAAAAGTTGACATTAAATTCCATTCAATAGGGAAAACAATAAAATAAAATAAAATAAATACCAGGGAACAGAACCCTAAAATGGCTGGATATGTGGTTATTGTACAGAAAAATTAAAATGACTCAGCTTTTAAATGAAAGTTCTATTTCTGTGGCACGGTTTCGGTGATTTCATCCCAGTCCTATAGTCTGCATCATTCACAAACATGCTTATCGATATAAGCCACCTCGGCTACTCTTTTTCTTTACCAGATATATATTTTTAATTGGAACATGTTCTCTCTTTTGTTCTCTCAGTTAGTGTTCTCTCTTTGATTCCCTTCACGCTGCTTTTCCAAATATTGACTATGCCAAACAAAGAGAGAATATTAAAGCACCGCTCCTGGGCCTCCAGTGGGAAGTGATAAAAAGGAGATTTAAGGACAATCCCTGTTTAACTGAACAAAGTACAAGCCATGAAATCCAGACCAAGAGAAGGAATTAATTAGTATAACTAGAGCTGGTCAAAATTTTCAACTAATTTTTTAAAAATGAAATATGGCCACCATTTTTCACAATTAAAATTTTCATCGCCAATTTTACTTTCTTTTGAAATTTTCAAATTTTCCCACAGCACCCTTCTCTCTCCCCCCCCCCCCCCAACCCGGTAAATGTTCCAGTGTTCGGTTTTTCATTGGGAAAAAAACCTACAAAACAAAACAAAAAGGTTTTCATTCCTTTAAATATTTTTCTCAAAAACGTGTTTACTATTTCCCAACCAGCACTAATGATTACTTGTATTAGCTGCTACAGCAATACCAATAGTGAACTGGGAACAGAGCCACCCTGTGCTAGCCAATGTTCAAATGCATATGATGACTGTCCTCACCCCAAACAGCTCACAATTTGAGGCCTGGAAATCTTATTCAGGAAAGCACTTAAGCACATGCTTAACTTTAAGCACATACTGAAACACTTTCCTGAAAGCACTTAAGCACAGCTTTAAGCATGTGAGAAGGTCCCAGTCAGATAGTTCAATTATCCCACCAATCCCTGCTGGCCCTTTATATAGCTCTTAGCCATTGACAATAGGGATCACAACAGAAGCAAGCCTGGAGATGGAATTTGAAGAGGGGTTAGCAGCTTTACAAGCTAGTTTGGAGAGGATGCTCCTTCCATGTGTCGGGGTAGAGCAGAAGAAAAGGCTAAGGGCTTGTGGGAGGATCAGACGAGGGGTGGTTGTGGTGGACACTAGGGGAGCACGGGGCAGGAGTGGCAGAAGGTCCCTAGAAGTGGGGTGGCCACCGGAATCCAAACTTTGGCCCCACTCCTCCACTGCCCCTTCCCCCTGAGGCCCTGCCCCCATGACGCCCCTTCCCCTGAAGCTCCCGCCCTCGCACCACCCCTTCCAGGGCTGGCCCACAACATTTTGGCTCCTGAGGTGGGGAGCTCAAATGACGCCCCTATGCCTCCTCACTTGGGCCAAAACTTTGAAAGGTCTCAATTCTGCCTTCTTCCTGTTCTACTCTTCTCATGGTACTGCTCTGCTACCTACCCCAATAAAGGAGAACTAACAACTTAGAATGCCTTGTTCAAATATTTTAAGTAACAATTAACTTTCAAACGCCTGAACAGCAAATGTAACTTTTCTTGTCTGCATAGTAAACACTGGCATTTTTATCTGTTTGAATAATCAAAGTGGTGCTTTCTGTGCCTTCTTGGTTGCAAAGATTTGAACTGCTTCCTGAAAGTTCACAGTCTGGGCCAGCTCATGCTCTATTGAGATGGTTGCAAGGCCGACCAGCCTCCCCCGTGTCATTGTGGAGCGTAGATGTGTTTTTATTAACTTCAGCTTGGAAAAGCTGCATTCTCCACTGGCAACTGTTACAGGAAGTGTTAGAAGTATGTGCAGAGCAACAAAAGCATTTGGAAAGAGGGTGGTCATCTTATTTGTGCACATATGTTCCAGAAGAGCCTTTGGAGTTGATCCTGCTGAAA
Organism: Emys orbicularis; assembly: GCF_028017835.1. Taxonomy (NCBI): domain Eukaryota; kingdom Metazoa; phylum Chordata; order Testudines; family Emydidae; genus Emys; species Emys orbicularis. Next base: position 83,287,970 of record NC_088692.1, on the reverse strand, counting down.
TGTATCTTGAAAGGGCTTTCAGTTCATCACCTAAATCACACACATCAATATCGTGCATGTTATCATGTTTCAACACTGTCTCTAGTGCCCTGCATTGCTGGTGTAGGTCTTCTTCAGATAGTGAGGAGTTTTGGAATATCATACAACATCCCAAATATACTGCTGTGTTCCTTGAGCTGCATGAAATGTTCTTCAACTGACTGTATTGCACAATCTAGCACCTGGTTAAAGAATTCAACTTTGAATTGTTGTTTGGGGTCTCTTATGGGATTATCCCGTGCCTCGTAATCAAAATATCTTCTTCTTGTATTCTTGAGTGGGTGGGAAAATAGCTTCAGTGTGAAGTTCCTCTGCCAACTTCTGTGTACTCTTCAGAACATTTTGAAATCCCTCATCTGACCGGTAAGACTGTAGGTATGACTTTGCTTTGTCCAGTTGTTCCATTGCTCCAGATATATCAAGGTCAACACCTTGGAGTCTCTTGCTTACAACATTTATTTCAAACAATATGTCATGCCACAACACTAAGCCACACAGAAATGTGAAGTTATGTATGTTCCTGGTGATTCCATTTCCCTCTGCCACTGTTCTCCCACAAACAGTTCCTGTCATAGCATTATCCTCCATAATGACAACTATGGCATCATCTATCTTCCAAATTTGGTGTTTGATAGGCTTTATCGCCTCCACTTGATTTTCCCATCGTGTGGCACTCAGCGGTTTCAGTGTCAGAGAGGATGTTCCCAGATGTTGCTTCAAAATTTGCCATTGATGAGTTGATGCAGAGAAAAATACATAGATGCTTTGAATTACATTAAAAAATTCAGCAGCCTCACAAGAGGCTGATGCTGCATCACTGACCACCAAGTTCAATGAATGAGAACTGCATGGGACGAAAAAAGCTTGAGGGTTTAACTCTCGGATCCATGTCTGCACTCCTCTGTTCTTTTCTCTCATGTTGGCACCATTATCGTAGCCCTGACCTCTCATGTCAGCTATCGCAATTCCTGTATCTTCCAGCTTTTTAAGAAGCACATTTGTCATACCAGCTCCTGTAGTATCATCAATGTCAATAAATTCTAGAAAATGCTCTCTGACAGTCACCATTGCAGGGACATTTTCACTAGGTTCTGTTGTTGTTGCAAAACGCACCATTAAAGTCATTTGTTTTGTATGGCTGATGTCAGGTGTGCAGTCCAGAATAACAGAGTGATATCTTGCTTACTTCAGATCTGCCACAATCTTCTGTTTGACTTTTGTTGCCAGTAACTGTATGATCTCATTTTGAATTGTTTTTCCAGGGTAGTGGTGTGTGTACATTTCTTGGGTGGTGACTCTTCTTAGATGCTCCTGGAGTACAGCATCAAACTCAGCCATCAGCTCCACAATTTTAAGGAAGTTTCCATTGTTTGGCACATACAGCTGATCTGAAGTGCCACGCAGTGCTAGGTTTTGGGTAGCAAGCATTCTCACAATAGCAATGAGCCTTTTCAGAACATTTTGCCAGTAAAGAGACTCTGATGCAATCTTCTCTTGATGCTGATCATCTATGGTGGCCTTTCAACTTAGTCTCATCTCAAGCTCTTTCTACCTATGGAATGCTTTCTGGTGATTTGCTGCCTTCTCATGGCATGCCAGATTTCTAGCCAGATTTCTCCAGTCCTTTGTTCCTGTAGAAGCCAATGTGGCTGGAACATTAGACTGGAAGAGTTTGCAACAAAAACAATATGCAGCATTCTGGGTTTTTGAGTACATAAGCCATGGCCTCTCCACTTTGTCACCATTGGGGATTTCACGCCAGTAATGTGTTGGATGGAAACTTCTATTTTCATTGTCTTTGGGGAACATGAAGTTTTTCACTTGCTGTGACCCATGCAGTACAAGGAAGTCCCTCAGGCTACTGCTCAAATGGGTCCACAGTCCTGAATCATCTAGATTTAAGGAACTAAACTCAGCAGCCGCTGTTTCTTGTGCCTCCACCACACTCTTCTCTGATCTACACTTTTCTTCAGGAATGTGCATGGTTACCAGGGGCGGCTCTATATTTTTTGCCGCCCCAAGCACGGCAGTCAGGCGGCTTTCGGTGTCGCGCCTGCGGGCGGTCCACTGGTCACGCGGATTCGGCGGCATGCCTGCAGGAGATCCGCCGGTGCCGCATCATCGGCGTACCCGCCACCCAATTGCCGCCGAAGCTGCGGGACCGACGGACCTCCTGCAGGCGCGCCGCCGAAAGCCACCTGACTGCCGCCCTCGCGGGGACCGGCAGGGCGCCCCCCGCGGCTTGCCGCCCCAGGCACGTGCTTGCTGAGCTGGTGCCTGGAGCCGCCCCTGATGGTTACATCCATTTGAGATGGAGATATGGATGCTGCAGTAGCTGCCAGGTCACCTGCACTCTGACTAACTGGAAGATCAGGCATCTCCTCACCACTCACATCCTCACTGGGGCCGGAAGGCTCACCGTGAACATTTGTGTCTACGTATCTCAGGAGAGCTCCTTCCTGCTTAGATAGGAAAGCTTCCTTTGCTTGCTTGCTTTTTCTGAATGCTGCCCCAGAGGGGCGTTTTCTTCTTTCACTCATGACTGCTGTTCTGTGCCAGCTATAGTGGCTCTCAACACTCAATTGAAGGAGCCAAATAAGCAGGCTGGTAGCAGGGCCTGAGTGAGGGAAGATATCAGCGTCTTAAGGGCCTAACTGGCTCCTACTACTTCAGTTGACTGCCTGTTCACCTCAAGTGGGTTCAGGGAAGCAGCAGGAAACAGGAAGCTCCCTGAGAAGCTGGTGTTAATCAGTCCAGGCTCCTGGGGGTGCCAGAGAGGTACATAAGAGGCTCCTCCTCCTCTCTTTCCCTGCAGCTCCTGCTACTTTCTGTTATTCCCTCTCTCCTTTTCTCCTGCCTGCCTGTTGTGTCTTGTGCCCTCCTTCCTCCAGCACAGCACTCCACCATCTCTGTGCATCTAGAGCAGAGAGAATACAGGTGCACCAGCAGCAGACACAATTTTCTACACGCTGGGTCCTAGTGGCGCCCCCCCACCATCTGACACCTGAGGCAGCCGCCTCAGTTCGCCTCATGGTAAGGCCAGCCCAGGCCCCTTCTCCCAAGGCCCCGCACTCATACCACCCCTTTTCCCCCCGAGTCCCTGGCCTCGCACCATCTCTTCCCCCGAGACCCTGCTCCTGCGTAGCCTCTTCCCCCCCCACGACTCCCCCCCCCCCCCCCCCGCTTGCTCCTCTCCTCAATGAGAATTTTTCCATGGACTTCAATGGAAGCTGGATCAGATCCTCAGAGAGGTGGGTATGGAGAGAACAACATGGAAGGAAGTTTATCTTAGCAGCTGTGCTTTGAATGGACTGGAAAGTGTCGAAAGAGTGACAAACATCCACAAGCAATATCCAAGATAAGCAGCATTGGTCCTGAGTCAATCTGTGCAGTGATGTGCTGCCAAAATTTCATCAAGCGGTTCCCACAAAAAAAGTCTCCCTGAGTCTGTGATAAAGCTTAGGTACCAGAGATGCTTGTGCTTGCAAAAAGGAAGGACTGGGAAGCACAATTATTTGTTTTCATAGTAAACACAAGTTCTCTCTCATTAGGAGGGAAGCGTTTCCACTGAGCAAACAAACTTCTACTATGTGTATTTTGCTGGAAATATATATACTTCGTTCTTGAAAAATATATTGGATAAAACCCTGGCCCAGTAAAGTCAATGTGAGTTTTGTCACTGACTTTGATGGGGGTCAGGATTTCACCCATGGAGTATACCGATAGCGTAACACAGTGATCAACTGGTATAATTTGAAGGGGGAGTGGGTTGAATGAGCTGAGAGCCTTAAGAGACCTTTACAAGCCAATGCAACTCAGAGCAACCTAGAGGCTGATCTAAATTGCACCAGGGACCAAAACAGGAAAGCCACTTTATATCCACCCTCCCACCAATGTGTGCTAAACACAAATCCAGTGCACCTGAGGATCTGGCCCAATGAGTGCAAAGGGGGTGCAAACTGCTACCATCAATGTAAAGACAGAGGAGACTTCAGATGTGATAGCATTTTATTCCCACTTTGCCCAGGTGACAAAGAGTACTCAAGATGCAAGGCAATGGAAAAATCACACCCACAGCAATGACCTGAATACAGAGAGCTATATTTGAGATATGTAAAGGGATCCCGTCCATTAGTGTTTAAAAAAATTCTGTTTGATGCAAAAATAAAAGCTTTCCCAAAAGCTTTCGAACATCTTTGATGTGAGAGACAGATTCTGGGGGAGTTCTTGTCTGAAGTGATTATCAGCATTCCCTTTGAATCTTACTCCCTAGACAGATTTTTAATGTAAGGTAGATAATCACACTGAAGTGTGTATCAGTTCTAAATCTTGCAAACCCAGCTTTGTGGCTTTTCTATTAAGCAATAATCTGTAGTCAAACACTCCTTCCCCAAGAAGGGGGGGAAAAAAATCAGTAACTCCAAAACAAGAAATCCGGGTGAATCATTTAAAACAATTTTAAAGAATCTCAATTGTAAAGTTTTGTCCAGTCAGTGACGCCAGTTTTTCTAAACAATAATACGATCATTAAAGCATGATGCGGTGTAAGTTCCACAGGAACCACAAACATACCAAGAATATTTTAGCTAAATTTATCCAGACTTCTCGTTTCTCTAAGTTTGAATCTCTGCCCTGCTTCATTATTTTACCAGAACTTGCAACTGTATGCAGCAAGGGATTATGGACAGTTTGGAGCTGAGCTTTTCCCAATGAGTTCTGTGATTATGCCCTGTAACACTGCAAGCCATTCATTGACTATTAGAAGTCTAAAATACAAAAAAGAAGGCAGGGAAAATGAAGGGAAAGGTGGATTTTAACATTCCCTAAGTACAATTTCAGTACAAGTCTTCATGAGGTACTCTGTTAACACAGTCTCCTCAAACACCGCTATGAGAGAGAAAGTGCTGTTATCCCCATTTTACAGATGGGAAACTGAGGCACAGAGACACTAAGTGACTTATCCAAGGTCATATGGGAAGTTTGTGGCAGAGGAGAAAACTGAACCCAGATATCCAAAGTTCCTGACTAACCACTGCAAAAGCTCTTTTGCTTGTACCAACTAAGCACCTTAGAAACCCAGCCTTTTAAACTCCTTGGAGAACAGAATTTTCCCTTTATGTATGTAGGTGGCTATGTTACTGCTAATGGGAACACACAGGCAGAGAGGGAAATTCCACCTTTACGAGAGCGCTGGATGAAAGGTACTAATGATATATGCCTGCCCCAGCCTATAGCAAATTTATGGAAATGCGTCTTATTGAAAGAATTTCTGTGGTACTGCCAAGTGGAAGGAAGCTTCTCCTTATTTTTCATTTTGCAACAGGAACCAATCCCTAGACAGCAGCAGTAGGTCAGCATTACTAATGAAACCACAAAGAGCAGTGAGAAAGGGTGGGAAATTGCTAATGGACAGAATCTACCCTCTTACACATATGTATATGACTCCCATGGATTTAAATGAGAGTTCTGTTCATGTATCCCAGGGATTAGTTGATATGTTCATGGCATATACTCAAAAAGTTAGATAAAAACAAATATTCTTGCTGGAAGATTGCAACATAACCCTATTTTATTTTGTAGAAAACACAATGATAACACACCAGAACCCCAAAACAGAGAAAGAGAAAACAGACTGCTCTCTAAGGCAGCAAGGGGAGAGGGATAGCTCAGTGGTTTGAGCATTGACCTGCTAAACCCAGGGTTGTGAGTTCAATCCTTGAGGGGGCCACTTAGGGAACTGGGGTAAAAAGCTGTCTGGGGATTGGTCCTGCTTTGAGCAGGGGGTTGGTCTAGATGACCTCCTGAAGTCCCTTCCAACCCTGATATTCTATGATTCTAAGGCACACCTTGCTTCCAGGAAACACCCCTCCACACACACTTAAAGTGATAGCTTGTGATTCCAACACAGTCCTTGATAAACCACATTAATAAGCCATTGACATAAAGAGCTCAGTCTTATGAAACCTACATTTTACAGCTGATACAGATTAAGGGTGAGGAAAAGTGGTCCTAGAATAGGGCAGAATCCAACAGCATTTGAGCATAAAAATGTGGCCCAGTGACTTAAAGTAGAGGTCAGCATAATTGGGAGTCTTGAACACAGGGCAGAGAGTACAACCCTGAGTTCTAACCCTGGCTCTTGCAACTGACACGCTACAGCTTTGGGCACATCATGCTACTTCTCCATCTCAGTCTCCCCATCGGCAAAATGGGGACAATAAATCTTGCCTCACTCGTGGGGCTGAATTAGTTAACACTTACACTGCTCTTTGAAGGTGGATGTCATTTCTAAGTATTACTCTGGGGAGGTTTGGGTTTGCAAAGGTTGCCGAATCAGCTACATAGTGACCAAAAAAAAATCAGCAAAGGACACTAAACTATCTAAACTGCTACATGCCACAAGGAGCCACAACAGTAGTTCCCTTAACCCACCCAGCAATATTGTTAACCTTTCCAGCTATACTCTAAAACAGACTCCAACGAGAGACTGCTGAGCTGGAATTGATATGCAAACTAGACACAATCAACTCAGGGCTAAATAGGGATTGGGAATGGCTGAGCCATTACAAACATTGAATCTATCTCCCCTTGTAAGTATTTTCACACTTGCTTCTTATCAAACTGTCTGTACTGAACCATCTTGATTATCACTTCAAAAGTTTTTTTTCTCTTACTTAATTGGCCTCTCAGAGTTGGTAAGACAACTCCCACCTGTTCATGCTCTCTGTATGTGTGTGTATATATATCTCCTCAATATATGGTTCACTCTATATGCATCCGAAGAAGTGGGTTGTAGCCCACGAAAGCTTATGCTCTAATAAATTTGTTAGTCTCTAAGGTGCCACAAGTACTCCTGTTATTTTTGCGGATACAGACTAACACGGCTGCTACTCTGAAATATGTTATGATGGAAAAGCTATTTTTAACCAATCAGACTTTAACAAAGGGTGAACTTTGCGTTGTTAGCTCCATTTTATTTTTATATCACATTGTCATTAAAAGTTTGGCTGGATACAGTAAAAATAAACTTTATGGGTACAGTTTGGGTTTATGGATTTAGCTGTTTTTATTAACTGCACTAAGGTCCCACTCCTCCAAACAGCAGAACGCTTGTGACAGCACTCAGGGAAAGACACCTGTACCAACACAGAACCACGCTGATCGCAGGGTCCGCCTGTGAGGGTCTCTTTACAGGATCAGGGTCTAAATGCACTTCCCTAGTATTCAGATCAGCCAACCTCCTTTGAGTTGGAATGAAGTATAGATTAAAACCATATCAAAATATAAATACAAAGTCAAACAATTATAGCAAACATTTCCTCTGGGCTGGCTGTATTCTGAAGAGCAAAACACTGGTTGCATCTTTAGTGAAGTTGGCCCTAAAAGAAAAAAATCTGACTAAATGGCTCTGACCATCACTGAGGGTTTGACCGAACGCCTGTGGAAGTTAGTGTAAAGGCTCCCATACATTTCAATGGGCTTTGGAACAGGCCTGTATAGTCTTTTTGACATTATGAAAATAACTATTCAGCACAATTCCTTTTGCAAGTGTAAATTTATAAACACTATTGGCAAAATGATAGGCATGATCGTGATTGTAAGTGTTGCCATGCAATTAGTATTTTCATAATGTAACTAAGGACAGTGATTTTGTTTTTCACCAGATTAAACCCTCGCCCCCCAACTATTTTGTCATCACATACCCGCTAGAGCAGATAAGACCCATTTATATAAAAGTCCTGTTTGCAAAAGGTTTTCCAATTGCCTCCCTTATATTGTTACCATTACTTCTGTCAGGCTGCTTGAACTCCTACGTATTGGTTGTATATTATATTAAAAACTAAGGATTTAAATAGAAAGTCTTGTTTCTTCTTGCCCAAATAAGGATCACGCTTTCCTCAAGCAGTAAAACAACTGTATTTAGGGTTGTACCCTCTGCCCAGTCGACTCTGCTCCCAGAAATGTAGGGCTGGAAGGGACCTTGAGAGGTCATCTAATCTAGTAAAAAGCAACAGAGAGTCCTGTGGCACCTTTAAGACTAACAGATGTATTGGAGCATAAGCTTTCGTGGGTGAATGCCCACTTCGTCGGATGACGCATTCACCCATGGAAGCTTATGCTCCAATACATCTGTTAGTCTTAAAGGTGCCACAGGACTCTCTGTTGCTTTTTACAGATCCAAACTAACACGGCTACCCCTCTGATACTTGCCATCTAATCTAGTGGTTCTCAACCAGGTGTACGTGTACCCCAGGGGGTACGCAGAGGTCTTCCAGGAGGTACATCAACTCATCTAGATATTTTACAACAGGATACAGAAAAAGTGCTAGCGAAGTCAGTACAAACTAAAAATTTCATACAGACAATGACTTGTTTGTACTACTCTATATACTATACACTGACATGCAAGTACAATATTTATATTCCAATTGATTTATTTTATAATTATATGTTAAAAATGAGAAAGTAAGCAATTTTTCAGTAATAGTGTGCTGTGACACTTTTGTATTTTTATGTCTGAATTTTTTAAGCAAATAGTTTTTAAGTGAGCTGAAACTAGGGGTGCACAAGAAAAATCAGCCTCCTGAAAGGGGTACAGTGGCCTGGAAAGGTTGAGAACCACTGATCTAGTCCATCCTCCCATGCAGGACCATGTAATAAATAGACCATCCCTGGCAGGTGGTTGTGTAACCTGTTTTTAAAAATCTCCATTGATGGGGATTCCACAACCTCCCTGGTTAACCTAATCCAGTACTTTACTGTCCTTACAGTTAGAAAGTTTTTCCTAATATCTAACTTAAATCTTTCTTGCTGCAGAATAAGCAGATTACTTCTTGCCCTACCTTCAGTGAACATGGCAAACCACAAATAACTATTCTTTGAGTACAATTTTTGAACCAGTTTTAAACCCACTTTATAGTAATGTTGCTTATGAGAATGTCATGGGGGACGGTGTGAAAAGCTTCACTAAAAATCAAGATATATCACATCTACTGCTTCCCTCCATCTGCTAGGCCAGTAATGTTTGAATCAGCGTGGACATCTGTACTTCTTTCCACTTCTATGGCCTCTCATTCCTTTTACAGTGTCTTCTCCATGGTGTGGGTTTGGAACAGGTTATATTATCCAGCTTGTGTAGCAGTAGTCTCCTTTTTTAAGATCAGCTGTTTTTTCTTCTAGTTCATATGCATGCTGGGGGGATTTGTGCTATGCATTATCATTATGTGTTTTATAGTCACGGAGATAAATTTTGAGCCAGCATAATTTAGTCTCAGTTTGGTCCTGAGAGCAGCTGGCTTCTGTAAACTGGATCCTTTGTAACACCTAGGTTATGATTTAGAAGGAGACTCTCACCTGGTCTGTTCGTCTTACTAAATTTCTATTGTCTTAATCAGCTTGTTTTCAGTAACCGGGTCAGGAACTCTATCCTCGCTTGCATGTTGTATTATATTCCATGAGTTGTTGCTCCATTTGTGCCTCCTTATCAGAGCAACATGTGCAGGTCCAGTTCCCACTAGCTCCTCTGCCTGGTCCCTAGTCAAATCCCCTTCCCCTCATTGCCCCTGGCTTCCTGCCCCTGGGGAGGCTGCTGGCTTCCCCAGTTTTGTGGATGTGTTCCTGATTCTCTGCTGCAGCTCTCTCCTCCTTGCAGTGGAGCACAGGGTCAAGAGATGCAGAGCCAAACTACCTCTAATAGTTTTTTGTTTTGTTTTTGCTTTGCTCACTACTGTATAACATTTCTGCCCCTGTAAGCGTTCAGCACCAACTAGGCTAAGTCACTGAGCAATCGCAGCTGTATCCTACTCACAAAGGCCAAGATGTTCAAAAGTGACTCATTATTTTGGATGCCTCCATCATTTTTAGGCACCCATCTCGAGACAACTTGAAGGGGCCTGTTTTTTAAGAATATGCTGAGCATCTGCCCTCTGAAAATCAGGCCCCTTCAAGGTGTCAGAGAACTGAGGCACCAAAATCACTAGTCACTTTTGAAAATCTTGGTCAAGATCATTGTGAATGTGCAATGTGCTGCCTTGGTATTACACAGCGTCTTTATGTGACAGCAAGCATTCTAAACAAGGCTGAATTTCTGGTAGCTTTTGGGCCTCCACCAAATCTTACCACTTCTGTATACGGTCTACATTTCAAGAGGGTTAAAAATAAAACCTGGTTACTGCTGTGTAAGGGCACTTCCTATTTCGGCTTGCTGTTTCCTACTTCTGTTTCTGGGGGGCATGCACGATAAGTCCAGCTCACGTAGCTACTTGGTTTTTTTGCTTGTAGGATTATTTTTGATTCACTGTTTGCCCCAAAAGACCTCAGATTCAGAAGCAGGAAGAAAAAAAGTTCAAGATTCGTTTATTCTCATTTCTATACCATAAACTTCAAACTAACGCCACACACAGTGCTTCTATAGCGCATTGCCCACCCCAAGTGTGTCCAATTCATCCTCACAACACCAACCTGAGGCAGGTTACTGTCATTACCCTGTCTTCTAGATGGGGAAGCTGAGAGAAACTGTGAGCCTTTTGCTGAAGGCTATTCAGTGCATCATAACATGGCTGGGCCTAGAATGACAGTGCCCTGACCCCTAGTCCTGTGCTATAACCATGACACCTTTTTGCTGGCATAACTCCTCCTTGTAAAATGTTACACTGAGAACATTTATCTGACGAAGTGGGAATGTTCTTAATGTTTTCTCTGAATACTGTGTGGCTGCCTCGGTTTCCCCTATGCATTTCTTAGGTATCTAGGTGGGGGGGATCAGGGTGTATAATTGTTGCAGAGCCCAAGAAGGCCCCTGTGATACTGTCTGCACAGAGAATGGCTGGCACTGTGTCTCCTGGCAACTAATGGCCTGGGCCCCTCCTCTGCAAAGATGCAAACTGAAGGTGTTGGAGAACAAAGATCAGGTGACCTCCTTGCCCGGGAAAGAGACAAAGGCCAGAGAGGAGGGGCTGGAGAGTTTCAGTTTGGAGCTGGCTGGGGACGTGGAGTGAGTGCAGATGTGGGTGTCTGGCTCACTGCGCCCCAAAATGGACCCGGTTGAGAGGTCCTGTTCTCTGTACCTACAAGCTCTGTTTTAGACTGTGTTCCTGTCATCTAATAAACCTCTGTTTTACTGGCTGGCTAAGAGTCACGTCTGACTGCAAAGTTGGGGTGCAGGACCCTCTGGCTTCCCCAGGACCCCGCCTGGGCGGACTCGCTGTGGGAAGCGCATGGAGAGGCAGAGGATGCTGAATGCTCCAAAGGTCAGACCCAGAAAGGTGGAAGCCGTGTGAGCTTCTTGCCCTGAAGACAGTCTGCTCACAGAGAGGAGACTTCACCAGAGTCCTGACTGGCTTCGTAAGGAGCAGTTCCAGAGCATTGCCCGGGGACTCCGTGACAACTTAAATCAGATACTGTTAATGGAACTTCAAAGCATGTTTCTGCCCTCCCTTCCTCTTCTATCATTCAGCAGTAAAGATTTATAAACAAAAAAATAAAACATTCACAGTAATAACTGCAAGTCCCTGCCCTCAACATTAAAGGAACAGTCAACCAGGCAGAATTTTCCAGAAATAAAAACAAAGATCTAATCTGGAGGCATCATATATGTTAACGCCCAGTGTTATGTGGACTTTGGCTATTTTTATTGCTAGGAGGCAGTCACTAGCTGCTGCTGTGGACTTTTATTTTCTAAACTGATTTAAAGTTGGTGCCAGACTAACAGAACTAGTGGTTTAAGTTTGCACAAAAAAGAAACAGCATGGGCAGGAACAGTGTAAACTCTCCCTCTCTCTCTCACCCCCCCATCCCTCATCAGTGTGCTTCAGCGTGAGAGGACAGCTCAGCCTCCCGCCTCTCACAGGCTAGTGATGTGGGCACCTACCCACTATGAACAGGGCTGAGCCAAAGGCTGCTTAAGGCACCCAAGTCTCTCTTCCACATTTACAAATCTGACCCCCAATGCAAATACAGCAGAGATGGAGAAGGGGGCCTTTGGATAGCAGTTCAAATATGGCTTATGCTGCTACTAAGTAACCAAACGTAGTTACTATCTAATGACTTGTGAAATTTTCTACAAGAAATTGCTTTGTAGAGTTAACTACTTCATGAGGAAGCCAATTAAAATGATGCTGTGAGATCTTACAAGCGAATCAAGGTCAGGGTGGGTCATGACTTGGATGGGAGACCTACAGGAAAGACTTTTCCATGATGCAGGAAGTGGTGCTGGTGATGCACAGGCAGCTCATTTTCATCTGAGTCGGGCTGTGTCTACACTTAAAATGCAGCAGCACTGCCACAGTGCTTCAGTGTAGACACTTACTATTGTGGCAGGATGGTTTCTCCCATCATACTGGTTAATCCGCCTGCCCATCAACCCTACGCTGTCTACACCAGGGGTTAGGTCAGATTAACTAGGTCACTCAGGGTTGTGGATATTTCACACCCTTGAGCAATGTCGTTGGGTCAACCTAACTTTGTAGACCAGCCCTCAGTACCGAATTAATGGCCCAGCATGGTTGCAGGAGCCTCTGTAATGACAGGGATGCTATCTTTCAGGTGAAATAAAAAGGGTGGATTGGGCCACACGTGCTCAATCAAAGATCTTCTTCCATTTTTCAAGAGACATAAGGGCATTAAACCTATGGTCTGCTCTAAATTCCAACTCACGTAATTACACTCTGGCCACCTAAATCTGCAGGGCAAATTTATGTTCTTTTTTCTTCAGCTCCTATCCTATATCGTGATGCAATGTGTCTCTGTGCTGTTGGACAGCTGCTGAATTCCAGTGGTGGGCAGCGTGATCCTTTTACTGTACAGACTTGTCTCAGTGGGGGTTGTACGTGTTTAATTAGTTAATTTTTGTAAAGTTGGTATGGAAATAAAAAAGTATTATAATAGTGATAATTATTCTCTCTTTACTTTAATCATTACTGAAACCAAGGAAGAAACTCTCTCAATGTTTTTGTAGTTGGCCAAATTCCCCTTAGAAACCATCACAAAGAGCTATCCTGACCACTCTGGGGTTCAAGACCACATTTGTCATTGCACCTAGACAAGTTTCACCAACTTAGAGGTGTCACTAAGTATTTTTCAAAGGAGAGCCCTGATTAATTCAATAAACAGTGATTACCTTTCTGTAGCTTTCTTGAACCATCCCGTAGAATTTAATAGAGAATTATATCCCTGCTACAAAATTCTATAAAATTAAAAAAAAAAAAAAAAAACCACTCTAGAAAGGAACTCATTCTCATTATATAATTTGTAGAGTAACTTCTTTAGAACCCTATTGAATTGCTGCAAAATCCCATTTGGTTTCATCTCTATTAAGTTCTAAAGAACTTTTCAATAAGGGTGAAGATCTTTTGCTTCACAAAAGGCAGGAATATCCCTCATATCCCTACACTCGCCCCATACGGGTCACAATGCTTCATTTTAATAAGCATGATCTTAATATGTAATAGGGAGGGGAAGCAGAGGTGGGGTGGGGGTGAGTCAATTATTTACACAGCTGAAAAAACAATATATATTACTCTGCACTTCTATAGTGCCTTCCATCTGAGGAACCCATTGTGCTTTACAGACATTAGCTAATTAAGCTTAGCGACTTCCCTGTGAGGCAGCAAAGGATATATAGGGACACTTCACATACCACTGAAATGCAGCTACCTCACAGCTGGAGTAGAGCAGAATTTTAGTTGGACACAAAACTAGCATACAAGTTAGGGCAGGAATAACATACCAAGTTGAAACTGCAGGGGGAACTTAGGTAGACAGAATGGGAGAGATTCTCAGCTGGTGTAACATTGAAGTCAACATAGCTAGGACAATATGCTCCAGCTGAGGATCTGCCCCAATGTTCAGCTTTCATGAAAAGTGGCCTAGGATTGTAAAGCTGGTAAGCGATCAGAACTCAAGTGTTATTTCTCATCTAAGGGAAGGGGCTTTCAGCAGCACACGGCCTCCAATACCCTCCTGGATGCAGTAGCCAGTTACTGAGCCACAAACACCATTTCACTATGTGTGAGAAGCCACACATTCATATACTGACCAGACCTGCCCTGCTCTGCTTGTGAGAGCTGATTGGATCCCAGCATAAGGTGATATGACTACAAGAAATACCTCTAGGATCTCCTAGTGTTACTGGAATCCCTGATATTTACAGATGAGATGCTATGGCCTATTATTATTCCCAGTGGTTCCTGCACAATGAAAGCAGCCGACACCATCCGCATGAAAAGCATGAAAACAATATATTCACATGTGAAGGTTTAATGACTCATTACATTCCAGCATTCAAGTTAGGTAAGTAAATCCAAATGGCAAACAAGGACCATCTAATTTAAGGAGTGGACTGACTAGCTGACATCATTCATCCTTGGGAGAAACTAAGCAATCCTGGACCAAAATAAGTTTAAACACCTACAGCATACGCATAGGGAGCAAACTTTCTGAAGTAGTACATGATTGAAAACCTAACCTCAATACCACATGGCCAATCTTCCCCATCACATACAATTTCTTACACACATAATTCTATGTATGGTGGTTATACTGGTATGCTTTGTACACTACATGTTACTGACTTACCGCACATTTTATACAACAAAGCAATATAAGAATTTCCATGAAGAAAGCCAGCTGCTATTAAATAGAAAAACAGTTTATAGCTTTTTTTCCCCTTCCCACCTCATTATTTACGCACAGACAAATTGGTTTATTTACCTTCTCTTTGAAACACTGAGAAAAATCTGCCAAATCAGCATTACAGGCTAAAACTGTTGGTAATCCATTAAAGTCTGCTAATTGTTACAGCAGATTAAAATTCTTCTCATGGTTTATAATTTAGTATGCCAACAGAAATGAATTCAGATTTCCAGAAAGAGAGTTTAGACATACAATTAACAGATTAAGGCATATACCAGATTTAATCATTATTCCCAAGAGTTCCTGATCACTGTACAAAGATAAAGCTTTAAATATAGAAAAAAAAAGCCACCACAAAATAACCATAATACATACGGGCAAAGGAAAGAGTTCACGGAGCTCTGTGTGACACTGGTGCGAAATGTCTTTGATAAAGGTAAAAAGGCCCCTGAATAAAATATCAAGCATTGCTTCATACTTGCTGATAAAATCCAAAATAAGGTTGCTAAAACATTAGGCTCTTCTGAGCTCTGCTTACTCACTACCCAGCGTCAAAAACACCTTCATCCCACACTTCTAACGCAAAGACTGCCTCCTTATGAATTGTTTATTATGGGGGAAAACACTAATATAATAAGCCAAAGACCAGTTCTTGTTGCTGAGACATAACTGTTTTTGACTTGGAGAAAATTAACGTTATTGTCCTGTGACTGACAATTTTGGCAACAAATAATATTGAAGAAGAAATTATCACACCAACAGAAACTAACCTGAAACATACATCTCCTTTTAAAGAAGGATTTCTACCTATGGAGTCAAAATATTATTATATAAACACAAACCTTCTAATCCATGCTTTGGATTTTTAACATTAAATCATCAGTAATTGCTGAATCAAAGCCTATAGTACAATAACGAGCAGGATCTGTTCAGCCTTAGGAATGATGCTCTGATTTTAAAAGCTTTGGTACCCTGAGCACATACTGCATCAATAGCTGGCAGCACATCTGTATTCATGTGCTAAAAATTAAGAACCTTGTAAAACATTTTTGAATCAATAGTATGTGATAGAAATACTGACTAGTTCCACTTGTAAGGAACGCAGTTCCTTCTTTATTAATAGATACATGTCTTTCATCTTGCAAGTAAAATTAACTGTTACATTTCGTAGATTCTTGAAGATATGGTCTTGGATTTTCAAAGCAATTAAAGGGAATTAGGTGTTTAAATCTCATTGAATTCCAATGGGAGCTGTACACCTAAGTCCCTTGGGCACCTTCAAAAATCAAAGCCTAAATATTTACTGCTGCTCCAAATAGGAAAGAAAAAGCTGTTCCATTTACCATTTTGGGGCTCCATGTTGCACTCTCTGCTAACAGCGGATTCCTCAGTTCCCACGCACCAGTACATTCTGGGCTGTAGTTGCGTAGTTTCAATAAGCCAACTTTCTGCAGCATTTAAAATTAAATAGTGTTGTCAAAGTCAAACGACCTCTCTGCAGGTGCAGGATTGGAGAGTCACTGCCAGTTGTCACAGTCATGAAGAAACACCATCTGCCCTGCTTTAAAAAAAAAAAAAAAAAAAAAAAAAAAAAAAAGCAGAAACCATAAATCATCCCAGCGCAGGAACTGCAAGATGTTTATTCCTCTGCACATACAAAACGTGCTTCTCTAGACATTATCTTGCAAAAGTGCATTCATTTCATGCCACTGTAAATACAATTTATTATATAATACTTTAGCTACCCATAGTGTGAATCAACAAAATAGCCTGACAATGTCTCCACACTAAAAAAGGGGGCTAGTCTCAATTTCTCTCAGCCAAAACTACTAAAGTGACTACAGTCAGAGCAGGGATATTGTTGGATAAGGATTGCAGATCCAGTTTCAGACTCTCAACGGACAAGTGTAAGGCTGAGCACTGAAGTGGTGTATCCCTGCTGGAGGGAATTCTTGAAAATTCCTAAAGAAATTCCACTTCAGAACCATCTTTAGTCACAAAAGAAGTCGAAATCTAAGCAGAAATTGTGGATCCCATTAAGAGTGCACTTGAGAAACTCCGTATTATCCACAACAAATACTGATCTGGTTACCAAAAAGGGGAAATCCTCTATGGAAGGAAAGAATACAAGGGGAAAAGAAGAGGACAAACTTTGTATCTAGACCAGTAATGCACAAGGATTTCATTGCAAAATAAACAACATTTCGCAGGAACATATCCAAGGAGCCATATTCGATTTCTGCGAGCTACAAAATGTTCATTTCTTTTAACCACCCTGCAAAATTAGCAATGACCAGGGCATTGATTGTCTCAGTCTCCCAGGGAATTTTGAAGTTCTTACCTGCTTAAAGTTGAGTCTCTGAAATTTTCTCTCTTTTTAAAAGTCTTCTGTCTAACACTGCTGTGGCATTTACAGCATGCACACAACTAGCATACTTTGTTCCTTTATTTTCTGCTTTCACTTTCAGTATGTAAATTATTTCATTACTGTAACAGAGCATCACTGAAAAGATCGGATTTTAATCCATTTCTTTCATGTCTGCTGCATGCCATCAAAGGTATGAAAGGAGGCCCCCCAATTCAGCAAAGTACTTAAGCATGTGCTTAACATTAAGTATGTCCTTAAGTGCCATTAAAGTCAATGAGACCTAAGCAGATGCTTCAGTGCTTTACTAACTAGAGGTGGTTTGTTGAATTGGGGTTTAAGAGCAAGGGCAGTAAAAAACACACTCATCCTTCAACTGATCTACATTCAGCTTCCTCTCATTTCTCCTTCATTTCACAGGACTTTAAGTCAAGTTGGCAATGCGTTACAAAATCTGTGAATGGCAAGTGATTTGTTTCTATGCAGATGTTTGAGTCTGGTCCTATTTTATGTCCATACAGACAAATGCAATTTCTAGTGATCCCCACTTCGTGAAGCTCGTCTGACAACAAGGACCAAATGCCCATTCCAGCTACTGCTTGCCCTAAGGCTATGTGGATCATTGACATGTTAGATTTTAAAGGTCATATTGAATGGAATTTTTTGATGCTTTCAAAGCTAGGAAATACATTTTGGGGTGCTCCTTGGTTGCCAGTAAATTCTGTTACAGCTTGTGGGAGTACCTGCTCGAGCCAATAACAATGTGATTGACCTGCTTTGGAATTAGACAAGGTAAATTCTACTAGCCAGTCGTTACAAGCCAGGGGGTGTTTGCTTACCATGCACATGTCTGATTTGACAAGTTCACCATTTTACAAATCCGATTGCAGCGATCATTTAATTCGAATGGTCTATATTGCGGCTGACCCAGGATTATACTCCTTGTAAGCCTGTAGACAGAGAACGGGGCCAGATTCACTAGATGGGTTCTGTCTCGTGTGTACTGAGGTGGGTGAAAAGAGCAGTAACCCAACTGCAAGTGCCCTGGAGAGTGTTTCTCTGTGGTAGAATTGCACTCTCTGCTGATGCATGTATACTGCAGCCAGTCCCTGCACCTCTGGCCCTTTTCCCAATGCAAGGGGTATCATTGGAGCAGATAAGAGGCACGGCCGAGCTCTGCTATGCTATGCTATGCTATGCCAGTCCTCCACCACCTCCCTAGGTAACCCATTCCAGTGATTCACCACCCTCCTAGTGAAATAGTGTTTCCTAATATCCAACCTAGACCTCCCCCACTGCAACTTGAGACCATTGCTTCTTGTTCTGGCATCTGCCACCACTGAGAACAGCCGAGCTCCATCCTCTGTGGAACCCCCCTTCAGGTAGGTGAAGGCTGCTATCAAATCCCCCCACTCTTCTCTTCTGCAGACTAAATAATCCCAGTCCCTCAGCCTCTCCTCGTAAATCCTGTGCCCCAGCCCCCTAATAATTTCTGTTGCCCTCTGCTGGACTCTCTCCAATTTGTCCACATCCTTTCTGTAGTGGGGGGACCAAAACTGGACGCAATAGTCCAGGTGTGGCCCCACCAGTGCCGAATAGAGGGGAATAATCACTTCCCTCGATCTGCTGGCAATACTCCTACTAATACAGCCCAATATGCTGTTGGCCTTCTTGGCAACAAGGGTACACTGCTGACGCACATCTCGTCCACTGTAATCCCCAGGTCCTTTTCTGCAGAACTGCTGTTTAGCCCAGGGGCAGGCAAACTTTTTGGCCTGAGGGCCACACTGGGTTTCTGAAATTGTGTGGCGGGCCGGTTAGGAGAGGCTGTGCCACCCCGAACAGCCAGGCGTGGCCCGGCCCCCGCCCCCTATCCAACCCTCCACCCCGCTTCTTGCCCCCTTATGGCCCCCCTGGGACTTCTGCCCCATCCAACCCCCGTTCCCTGTCCTCTGACGGCTCCCCCGGAACCCCTGCCCCATCCACCCCTCCCTGTCCTTTAACTGCCCCCCGCCATACCATCCAATCCCTCCTCTCATTCCTAACTGCCCCCCCTGGGACTCCTGCTACATCCAACCACCCCTTCTTCCTGACTCCCCCCTGCCGCTCCATCCAACTCCCCCCCTTCCTGACTGCCCCCCCAGGACTCCTGCCCCCATTCAATCCCCCGGTTCCCCGCCCTCTGGCCGCCCAGACCCCTATTCACACCCCCGCCCCCAACTACCACCCCGAACTCCCCTGCCCTCTATCCAACTCCCCCTGCTCCCTGCCCGCTTACCGCACTGCCTGGAGCACCAGTGGCTGGCAGTGCTACAGTCGCGCCGCCCAGAGCACCAGGACAGGCAGCCATGCCGCCCGGCTGGAGCCAGCCACGTCACTGCGCAGCACGGAGCACCAGGTCAGGCCACATCTCTGCACGCCGCCCAGAGCATTGCGCCGGTGGCACAGTGAGCTGAGGCTACGAGGGAGGGGGAACAGCAGGGGAGGGGCCATGGGCTAGCCTCCTGGGCCAGGAACTTAGGGGCCAGGCAGGAGGGTCCCGCGGGCCGGATGTGGCCCGCAGGCTGTAGTTTGCCCACCTCTGGTTTAGCCAGTCGGTCCCCAGCCTGTAGCAGTGCATGGGATTCTTCCTTCCTAAGTGCAGGACTCTGCACTTGTCCTTGTTGAACCTCATCAGATTTCTTTTGGCCCAATCCTCCAGTTTGTCTAGGTCACTCTGGACCCTATCCCTACCCTCCAGCGTATCTACCTCTCCCCACAGCTTAGTGTCATCTGCGAACTTGCTGAGGGTGCAATCTATCCCATCATCCAGATCATTAATAAAGATGTTGAATAAAACCGGCCCCAGGACCAACCCCTGGGGCACTCTGCTTGATACCGGCTGCCAACTAGATATTGAGCTGTTGATCACTTCCCACTGAGCCCGACAATCTAGCCAGCTTTCTATCCACCTTATAGTCCATTCATCCAATCCAATCTTTAACTTGCTGGTAAGAATACTGTGGGATAATTTGGGTCACTTCATGTGAAACCACCCAACGATGATTGGACAAACAATTTTTTTTTTTTTTTTTTTTTTTTTTTTTTAAAGAAAACTAAAATAGCAAAAATATTTGCCAAATAACGGGGCATGTCATTTTGCAAACTATTAACACAGGGGTTCTCTGCTTTCCAATGCCTGCAGTCCAAGATTTAGTGTGTGTGACATTTCTGCAGGGTTGAATGATTGACATCGCAGCTCAAATTCATCTTGATCATAACTCCACTGAGTTACATCAAGCATGAATGTGTCCTTCTTTTGCAAAGCAGAGACTAGTTCAATAGTTCTTTCCAGCACACATTCAGACTTACGTGGCATTTCTTTGCAGTACAATTAATGGCACACATTTGCACAATTTCAGAAATTGTGGGGAAAAGTTCTTTACTGAACAGTAATTTTTGTTTTCTGAACCTAGTGCCCATTAGATATTTGAAAATCATCCCATTCATGATTTCAGGAACTCCTAATCCATTCTAGTGTCCTTCGCTGTCCCCTATAGTGACACCAAGAGGAGGGGGGGGGGGGGAAATATGTCTTTAAAAATCAGTTTCATTTAATCTGAGACTACAAAATGCCTTAACCATAATTATATTATTATTGCATGGTCTCAATACAAGGCAGAGCTAAGGTTGTTTGGATGCTTTACATATGCATTTCTATACCTTAACACCTTTGCATTTCTTTTACGTATAACCTGAATTTCCTGGATTTGTCATGGTTGGTTTGGAGAACATCACTATAATGCTTTCTACCCTAAAGATACTTATACATACACTCAACTTTTAACTCTATTAACATAGTTATTATACATTCCAGGGCAAAAACTAATTGACTATTAGACAGGCTGGTGTTACACAAGACTCTGTAGTTTCTGCGAAATTCCTCTCAGCAGGACTAAGAGCAGGGAGCAATACATTTTAATGCAGATTTAGATGCCATTCAGCATCTGCCCAGCTTCTCTTTCAAGATTCACTAGCAGACCAATGGCTCACTTTTAGAGACAGGCTAAAGGAATTACTGCCAATTTTTTAAAAATAAAATAGTATAAAATATTTTGCATTCACAGCCTTTTTCATCCAAAGATCTTAAAGCACTTCATAAACATTCATTAAGCCTCACAATACCCCTGTGAATGTATCAGACTCATTTTGTAGGTAAGTACATTGAGGCACATAGAAGTGCAATGACTTGCCCAAGATTACTCACCAAGTCAAAAGCAGACTGGAATAGCACCTTGAGTCCTTTGCTCAAACCACTGCCTTTGAAAACAATGTTATGCCACATTCAAGGCCAGAGATGGTGTCAGGGGTATTCACAACAGGTAATATTGTGGAGCATGAAGGTGGATGAAACATCACTGGTACAAACCAACTGTGGGCTCATGTCAGGACGTAGTCACACTCAGAAGAGGTATTAATACCTCTAATACCTACCAATGCAATGAGAAGAGAATGTGGCTCTTGGCATTTTGTTAGTGCTAAATCCCTGCTAAACAGCAATCCATCTTTGGTCTTTATAGGAAGCCAATGTATCCTGAGCGGTCTTGGATCACCAGAAGCTCTGTGCAGAAAAAAAGAATCCAATTATTTCTATAGAATCATAGGACTGGAAGGGACCTCGAGAGCTCATCTAGTCCAGTGCCCTGCAAGGACTTGCTGGCAGCCACTAATATCGCTCATAACATGTAATAAATGCAGACAGAGTGAAAAATAAAGCACCCTGTGCCTATTTAGATAAAGAATGATTGAAAGATACAAAAAAAACAAAAACAAAAAACCAGAAGTTGGAACCAGTAGAGAGTTTGTACTCAAGGCTAACCCTTTTTACCTGTTGCATTCTCTACTGGATTGCCACCTTTCTCCTAATGTCCCATGTGACTAAATCAATTGTCACAATACCATGACATTACACTGCATCTTTCAACTTAAGTCATTTGTGGAGGACTTTTTTAAGTGCTCTGCAAGTGACATGTCAAAATTGGGAATCTCTCTCAAGTTTTGGGATAAGTGACAATGCATTTGTACACTATATCACTGGTCATAGCAGCAGAGAGACGGAGAGCTAGTGGTCAGAGCAAGGACTCCTGGGTTCTGTTTCCCCCCCTGACACAGGTATGCTGTTTGACCTTCAGCAAATCCCATAAATTCTGTGTGCATCGGTTTCCAAATCTGCAAAGTGGTTATTTTATTTATCTCCCTCCAGACATATAGTAACATTTGATTAATTACTATTTATGAAGCACTCTGAAATTACCAGCTGAGAGGTCTATATAAGCGGAAAGTAATAATAAATAATAATAATAATTAAAACTCTGCACTATAAAAGTGAAGTGTTTCTATTCTGGAGCCCCAAAGTGCTTCCTGATGGCTGTTGTCATGGTTATTGTATAAAAGGAAGGTTTTCCTTAAAGCTAATATAGGTTATTTCCCTTCTACCACCAGCTTTCAGGAAAGGACAACAGCTTCCTGATTATGACTTATTTAACCCAAACATTTCCTTTATGGATCCCAAATTTAGGTTCTATTAAAAATGTCCCCAAACAATCCATATCTATAGAAATGTTTTCTTTTTGTGAACTTCTTCTCACCCTTTAATTTCTCCTAAGCACCAGACTGAGACAGCCTCTGAGCTTGTAATCACATATGCATGTATTTAACTTTACTTACATAAGTAGTCTCAGTGATATCAATGTGAGCTTTTCCATGAGTAAAATTAACCATATGCTTAAATGTCTGGAAGCTTGGGGCTTTAGACTGTAAGGAAAAGGGATCTGGACTAGTTGTGTGCTATGTAATATGTTGCCTGTCTTTATTATTCTATATGAACACATACAGAATAAACAAAAGGCGAAACAGACGATTATAGTCTCCTCTTCCAGGGTAGGTGAAAAGCAAATAATGTGACCAGGATAAATGGTTAAAAATAAATTAGATCTTTAAAATTCTGATGAGAGCGGGTGAAGAAATGATTTGCCCTCTCCCCCCCCCCCCAAAAAAAATATTTTGGCAAAAACAAACTTTTCTTCAACTTTTTTTTTTAATTAAAAAAATTAAAAGCCTAAAGTTTGTTTTTTCAACAAAAACCTGAAAACTTTCAAACAAACATTTTGTCATGAAAATTAACCCTTTGTCCAAAAACCACTTTTCATTGAAAAAGACCGATAGCAGTGAAAGATATTCAACTAGCTCTAATTCTGCGGAACAAAGGTAAGAAAAGTGGTTATCCCCAGAGGTCCCTTTGACTGTGGATTACAAAAGAGCAGCAGCAATTGTAAGCAGGGCCGGTGCTACCATTAAGGCGAACTAGGCAGTTGCCTAGGGCGCCAAGATTTGGGGGTGCCAAAAAGCAGTGCCCCCAATTTTTTTTTTTTTTACAGCGTTCCTCCCCGAGCACGCGGTTGCCGCTCCACTTCTCCCAGGCTTGCAGTGCCAATCAGCTGTTTGCCACCACAAGCCTGGGAGGAGAATTAGAGCGGGAGCGGCGTGCTCGGGGAGGAGGCGGAGCAGAGGTGAGCTGGGGTGGGGAGGTGCCTCGGGGCAGGGGGGGGAGAGCTGCCGCAGGGCTCCCCACCCCAGCTCACCTCTGCTACGCCCCCTCCCCGAGCACGCCGTCACTGCTCCACTTCTCCCGCCTCCCAGGCTTGCGGCGCCAATCAGCTGTTTGGCGCCACAAGCCTGGGAGGGGAGGAGAATTAGAGCGGGGGCGGTGTGCTCGGGGAGGAGGCGGAGCAGAGGTGAGCTGGGGTGGGGAGCTGCCGCACGGCTCCCCAGGGGGGGAGCTGCCGTGGGGGAGCGCCTCAGGGTGGGGTGGGGGGGAGCTGCCGCAGGACTGGGGGAGATGGGAGCGCAAGGTGGAAGTTTCGCCTAGGGCGTGAAACTTCCTTGCACCGGCCCTGACTGTAAGTCATCCAAACACACACACCATAGTGCCAAGCGCCCAGTAGCTTCAAACCTCAGAGATGACTATTCAGCTGCTCTTTAGGTGCGACACCTTGCTCGCCATAGGCCTGGCAAAGTGGTGGAGCGGAGTGTGCCCCATTGGGCACTGTGTCCCTTGAACGAGCCTGCCCTGTCCCCGGGCTGGGGAAACACCCCTCGTCTCTATGGCACCACAAGCTCCTTCAGGACCTTTTTCCAGCCAGTTTTCAATTCAGTTTGTACCCTTCGAAAGCACCCGGCTGGAGCGCTGCTGTGAGAAGGCAGGTGTGTGTTTGCCACCTCAGTGCCCAGCCCGGGGAGGGGCAGCCAGGAACGGGGGGGCTCAGATACCATGGTGATGAGGGCCATATAACCCCCTGCCTGGGGATCACTAGGGAGACCCCGGCTTCCCCCTCCACGGAGGGGCAAGTCCCGCTGCAGAGGGGAGGCGGTGCCGAGCCCTGCTGCGGGGGGGGGGGACCCTGCAAGGTCCGTCCTCGCAGCCATAAGGCTGCAAAGGGGAAGAAGCAGAAGCAGCGAAATCCTACGCAGCCCGGCAGGGTCCCCGCGAAGCCATTGTACCTCCTGGCAGTGTCCCCCACAGGCGGGCGGGGCAGCGCGTCCCTGCCAGGGGGGCACCGCTCTGGGGTGCGGAGCCGGGACGCCGCCTCCTGCTTCTCCGGCCGGAGCAACTTTCGGGCTCTTGGTGCTCGGGGCGGGGGAGGGCTGGAGAGAAGAGAGCGAGGAACCGGGGCTGTGCGCAGCCTGCCAGGGCCGCCAGCACTTCCTCAATCCAGAGAGCAGCGTGGAGGGGGAGGAGAAAGGGAGTGTGTGGGGGGGGGGGGGGTGAGTGTGAGGGGAGGGGGGAGGAGAAAGGGAGTGTGTGGGGGGGGTGAGGAGAGGGAGGAGGAGAAAGGGAGTGGGTGTGGGGGGGTGAGAGTGTGAGGGGAGGGGGGAGGAGAAAGGGAGTGTGTGTGGGGAGGGGTGAGGAGAAAGGGAGTGGGTGTGGGGGGGTGAGAGTGTGAGGGGAGGGGGGAGGAGAAAGGGAGTGTGTGTGGGGAGGGGTGAGGAGAAAGGGGTGAGTGTGGGGGGGGTGAGGGGAGGGGGAGGAGAAAGGGATTGTGTGTGGGGGGGTGAGTGTGTGGGGGGGTGAGGAGAGGGGGAGGAGAAAGGGATTGTGTGTGGGGGGGGTGAGTGTGTGGGGGGGGTGAGGAGAGGGGGAGGAGAAAGGGATTGTGTGTGGGGGGGTGAGTGTGTGAGGGGAGGGAGGAGGACAAAGGGAGTGTGTGGGGGGGGTGAATGTGAGGGGAGGGGGGAGGAGAAAGGAGTCTGCGTGGGAAGTGAATGTGAGGGGAGGGTAAGTGTGAGGAGAGGGGGTGAGGAGAAAGGGGATTGCCTGTGTGTGTGAAGGCCAGAGGAGAGCTGGAGGACGGGGAAGGGCTAGGCAAAGGGTGTGGAAACGGTGTCAGGAGGAGCCAGTGTGCACAGGCAGCTGGAGTTTATCAGACTGGAGTGTGTTATGCAGTGGGGAAGGGGGGTAGAGATGTAAGGGGGTGATGTAGAGCGGTGGCTTTCAACCTTTCCAGACTCCTGCCAGGAGTCTGATTTGTCTTGCATACCCCAACTTTCACCTCACTTAAAAACTACTTCCTTACAAAATTAGACATAAAAATACAAAAGTTTCACAGCTCACTATTACTGAAAAATTGCTGACGTTCTCATTTTTACCGTATAATTACCAAATAAATTGATTGGAATATAAATAGTGTACTTACATTTCAGTGTATAGTAGATAGTGTTTTACTTACTTTGCTAGTACTTTTAATGTAGCCTGTTATAAAACTAGGCAAATATCTAGATGAGTTGATGTACCCCTGGATGACCTCTGTGTACTCCCAGGGGTACGCATACCCCTGGTTGAGAACCACTGATGTAAAGGAGCAAGTGTGCGAGAGGGGAATGTCCATGAGGCAGTGTGTGCATGCACTATTGCCAACCCCACATGTGCAAAAATCAGGAGATTGCCCCCAAATTGTGACTTTAAAAAAAAATAGACTGGTGTTTTTCAGTCTGGCTTTTGATGTTTGAACTCCCCCTACTCACGTGCAGCGTGTGCACACTAGAAAGGGGGGTGGGGAGGATTCTCCACTGCCTAGTCATTTACACGCATGCAGTAGGGATATAAGGGGATTGGGTAGTGTTTTACACCCGCTTTGCCAATGTGGCCAACTCTCACAATTTGACTAAGGGATTGTCTACACGGTGCTTTAGTCCGCACCAGAGGGGTGTAAAGTTTAGAATGCACTTGCATGTTGCACACAAACTGGCCCGTGTGGGCCCTGCTGACATGCATGAAAAGTTCTCTTGTGCACGTAGTGCTGTCTAAAACAAGTCTACATTAACACGCACTAGGAAACTTTTTGTGCACACCAGCAGGATCAGTTAGTGCACAACACGCCCGTGTGGACTAAAATTTACATCTCTCCAGTCCACACTAAAGATTGGATGCTTTTCTAAAAGATACGGTCTCGGAATTATTTTGGGGAAGCGTTAGGGCTGGTGTTATACAGGAGGGCAGACTAGATGATCACAGTGGACCCTTTTGTCTTTGGAACTGATGAATCCCGTAGACAAGTTTTCTAATATTTAGTATTTTTCTGAAAACCCCACCTCCTGGAGTTATGTGATTGCATGAAAAACTCAGATTTCATTTTTTAAAAATATATACACTTCTGTAGTCATAAAGGCAAATAAAAAACTCAGTATTTATTTTTTTTATAATTCTTGTGGTTTTTATGCCAATCTCATGATTTTCTCTGGCCTCACTCATGATTTTTTAATGTTTGAGACTGGCAATCAGTATTGCCAAAAGTCATGCAGCCACTCCCAAATCATGAGATTGGCTTAAAAAACATGAAAACTTTAAACAAAAATATTTTGTCATTTTGCCACAACAGGCCAAATTCAGAGATGATGTGAAAGGAGGGTTAGTGAGTGAGTGCAAGTCTGATCACATCAATTAAGGGCCTCCTAGGGAGTAACAGACACAACGAAGAGGATAGAAAAAGTGCAAGTTACCCCAAATTAGACTCTCTCTACATTTACTCAGAGTGATCCCTTTGTCTATAGCTATCAGTTAATAATTATGGGACAAATTTGTAACAATATTTAGACACCTGGGCACTTACCAGCACCTAGATGCATTTGAAAATCCCACTAAGTTCCTATGTAACTTTTTAAAAAATCTGCATCTATGTCAGTGGTTCTCAAACTTTTGTACTGGTGACCCCTTTCACACAACAAGCCTGAGTGAAACCCCTCTTTTAAATTTATAACACTTTTTTTATATATTTAAACACCATTATAATGCTGGAGGCAAAGCAGGGCTTGGGGTGGAGGCGGACAGCTTACAATCCCCCATGTAATAACCTCACGACCCCCTGAGGAGTCCCGACCCCCAGTTTGACAACCCCTGACCTATATCTAATAGATAATTGGTCCATTACTGCTGTATGATTTATCCTATGCTATGAATCTGTATTGGTTATGATATATATTACATAGCACATTAACCAGCTTCTAACCCATAGGTGGGCAAACTACGAGCCGCAGGCCACATCCAGCCCGTGGGCCGTGGCCCACAGGACCCTCCTGCCCGGCCCCTGAGCTCCTGGCCCAGGAGGCTAGCCCCCAGCCCCTCTCCTGCTGTTCCCCCTCCCCCGCAGCCTCAGCTCACTGTGCCGCCGGCGCAATGCTCTGGACGGCGGGGCTGCGCGGTCTTGCCGGGCAGCGCACCTGCAGAGCCGCGGCCTGACCCAGTGCTCTGTGCTGTGCAGTGGCGTGGCTGGCTCCAGCTGGGGGGCGCAGCTGCCTGTCCTGGTGCTCTGGGTGGCTTGGCTGTAGCGCCGCCAGCCACCGGTGCTCCAGGCAGCACGGTAAGGGGGCAGGGAGGGTTGGACAGAGGGCAGGGGAGTTCAGGGTGGTGGTCAGGGGGCGGGGGTTTGGATAGGGGTCTGGGCAGTCAGAGGGATGGGAACAGGGGGGTTGAATGGGGGCAGAGGTCCTGGGGGGGCAGTCAGGAAGGAGGGGGGGTTGGATGGGGCAGGGGGCAGTCAGGGGCAGGGGATCCTTGGGGGGCCGTCAGGGAACAGGTGGGGTTGGATGGGGCAGGAGTCCCGGGGGTGGGGGGGGCGGCGCCAGGGGAAGAAGCAGGAGGGATCGGATAGGGGGCCGGGCCGGGCCACGCCTGACTGTTTGGGGAGGCACAGCCTTCCCTAACCGGCCCTCCATACAATTTCAGAAACCCGATGTGGCCCTCAGGCCAAAAAGTTTGCCCGCCCCAGTTCAAACCACTAATACGAACTGCTTCTAGCCTTTCAGAAAAGCACTTTAGTGATAAAAGCAATATACTGTATTTTTATGGATAATCAGCTTTCTTGTTGCCAGCCACAATTGCTCTCCTCTGGTGAGGGACAGCAGAACATGTCTCATGTTAGAGGGAGGAATCTAGCTCGAAAGCTGTTGGATCTGGGAGGACTAGATAGCCCAGACACCTACATCTAAAATAGCCAGAAAATGGGCCAGAGCCATCTTGCTTTACTCACGCAGAGTCCTGACTTAATTAAATAAGGCTTTGCAGGATGGGACCGTAATAGAAATTGCCAAGCTACTTAACATCTACATGACCAAATGAGTCATGGAGTAGAACAGATTTAAGGTCATTAGGCACAATGTAAACTCTCTTCTGCTTGGGATATAATCCACTATTTTGCTAGGCACCTAGGAAGCCTCTAGCCTCTTTGGAAAGCAGGATGCTCACTCCCAGCCATTCAGGTGAACTTTGCAATTCCTGAGGACAGCAGCACGGTACATTTCACCAGACGTTAAAATGCGGCTTTACAAATAAAACATCTTATGTGAATTAAAGCAATGAGCAGGCTCGCAGAATGTTAGACTGCCTCAGGAAGTTAATAGGGTCCATTAAATGGCATCACATCAACATTTAGCTTGACAGCTTGTCTCCCTTACCACTAGAAGTAGGTCCAATAAAAGATATTACCTAACCCACCTTGTCTCTATCATATCAACATGAGAGACAGGCCCAAAACCCTGGATCCAAACTCACATCATTCTGTAATTGGCCAAAGGCCTGGACGTGAATATTCCAGAGCGGGACAGATATCAAAATCATAGTTTGAAGGCAAAGTCTCCCAAAGCTCTGAGTGTTCACCTGCCACTTGAAATATTTACCTCATATCTGCTTAACTTGTAGGCTAAGCCTATAAAGCAGGGCGAAAATGCATTTACAGCTACATTCACAGGAATATACCCCGAAAGCCACATCTCCTGCAATTCAAAGGAATATAGCAGCCCTGTGCTGTTTACTGGGGACTATACTTCCTTGTAACGTATTGTCAATAAACGTACTGCATATTAACACCTCTTTTTAGAATGCAGCTGGCATCTCTCTTGATTTTGTAACAGTTGGGTCTTTCCCTTTCTGGCTTCACGCCACTATCACGTTCCCACAGCAGATGAGCCTACGTTTTCTAGAGTTGTGTTCAGTGCTCATTTCCTCTCGCTTTTCTCTTTCCCCCCCTCCCCCCCCCCCCACTATCATTTTGGCTTGTTTCTGGACCAGCTCTCTTCATTCCCTACATGGTGTTCTCTACTTTTTCCTCTCTCCTTTGTGCTTCCTTCCACAACTTCTTTCTAGTCCTGTCCACTCATTCACACCCTGGCATCACCAAACACAGGGCTTGGAAATGTGGCCAGACACTTAGGACTTGCGTAAGTGCTTTGGGTAGCTGGAGCTTAAACAGCCAGAGTACCTAGCCTACTACCCAAGATCCACATGCAAGAGTCCCAGTGTCCAGGATCAAGTCTCAGGTGAAAAGCCAAATCACAGAACCAGCTCCCTCTACCATTGCTACCACAGTGCTATCCCTAGTCCCTGCTTGGGAGCTGGGGCCTTTATTTGTCCCTCTCATCGTGTAGCTAGTAGGTGCCGGATGAAACAAAGCCCTTCCGACCCATTCTCCCTGCTTCCCTGTTCCAAACACGTCCTGCCCTACAAGTTTAGCCGAAACTGCTTGACGTTGCCCCTTTAAGAAAAGGTAAAGCAACAATGAGGATGTAGTGAGGCCCACTCTTGCAGTAGACCTTAATCCAGTAAACCTTCCAGTAGAGAAAGTAGGTTTTGCACAAATAAAAAAACTGCAGGAGGGAGACTGGGATGAAGCAAAAAAACACCCTGCGTGGATATAAAAAAAGCAGAAGATAACATTGCAGACTTTTTGGCTGCATTCATCTGCCCCCCTCCTCCCTCCCCAATACAGTTTCCCTTTAACTTGCCTAACAACGCGGTCATCTGCCACCGCAGTGACTTGTAAGCCACTGCAATTTATCTGTTACAGAAAAGTGAGTCTTTTTCACTTTTCTATGGCATCTGTCACCAAAGAGCCACTACAGACATGAATGAATCAGCCTGCAACCGCCCTGAAAGGTAGGGAAACCAGTCTGCCCATATGAAAAAAAAAACAAAACAAACAAACAGTACAAGGGTCGACTTAAACCAACAAAAGCAGGGACATTCTAATTTAATGCTTCCATTGCATCTTTGGCTGCTCTGTTGTGCCTAGGTGTGGCAAATTACTTAGGGCTAGTCTACACTGGCAGCGATTTTACATGGCTTGTGTAGTCACGAGCTTCCAGTGCTCGCAAACACCCACCTCCACGATAGGCGTAGCTCCCTGCGCTGGTGCACGGTCTACACTGGCACTTGGCTGCACTCAGGGGTGTGTTTTTTCACACCCCCGAGCGACAAAGTTGCAGCGCTGTAAAGTGCCAGTGTAGACAAGCCCCAAGACCTCTTCTGATAAAGGCCTTATAGGTTACAGATCCTACCCACGTAAAGGGGTTCTAAGGACAGAATGACTGTGATCAGACAGACAGGTGTTTGGATTAATAGACACTTCTGCTGGATGGAAAGTCCCCAGATTATTTAGGTTTTACTCAAATAAAGAGAATTTATTTATTCAGAGCAGATTTCAAAGTAATCCATAGGAGGTGTAATTAAACCACACTGTAATTTTCTTTTTAAAAGCACCGAGTTTTAATATGTAATAGTATTAAATTACCTTACTTTTTTTTACTTTTTTTTTTTTTTTTTTTTTTTTAAAGTTATTCATTGGTGCTAGAGCATGATATTTTTACACCAAGGAGATCTTTATTCTGAATATTCTCACTGAGTTCAATGACACAACCCAAGATGTCAGGTACTATTCAGTGTGAGTATAGGTATCGCAATCTGGCTGTAGATTTTCAAAGTTTGTTCTGTCAAAGTTTGTTTACTCGTTTGAGTAAAGTCAGCAGGATTTCCCCCTCCTCCCCCCACCCCACACACTCTTTAGTGGACAAGATCGCACCTGTAACATTTATACAAACCGTACCACAAAAAGTTAAACATTTTTATTAAGAATTGAAAAGCTAATATTACAAAAAGATACCCATATTCTAAATATGTACATGAGGTTTAAACACATATAGTATTTCTATGTACCTTCAGCTATAAAAATACATTAGATTAACTGTACTCTAATTTATAAATATATTTTAAAAAAATTAAGTAGTATTTCATATGAAAAGTATTACTGTGCAATGAAAGAATATAAATCCTCTAACGGGTCATTTTATGTTAGTGGCTAATGTTACTTGATATATAATTTAGAAAATTCAGTGTGTAAAGTCAAACCCTGATTTATACAGTAAGAGAATACATTACTAAGTCATTCGTTTAACTTGAGGGGAAAAAAGAAGTGAAAATATTATATATAAAAACCAAATGCTAAAAAAGATTGTACATTTCAGATGTTGTCATGTTTTCATTCCCCCAAGATGTTTCTCAAACAAAAAATACAGACAGCTATATTAGTTATTATTGTTATTCCAGCTTCATTTTACTATTTACCTTGCCTCCAGATCATTTGCTTGTAGCTCTAGAAAACGTAAGTCGGCAATAGTAAGCTGCTTGTCTGATAAGACAGTTGAAATCTCGCTAAATGTACTACAAAAATAGAAATATATTTACAGTTTTCCCATTTGGACTTTCATGGGATCTCTTCTGCATTTAGGTGGGGAGATGCATCTGTGGAAGTCCCACCGCTTACATCCATGGGAGAGCAGACCCCCACCCCTCTCCTCCGGCCAGTTGTGTACAGCTGTCAGTGGTATGTTATTTATGAGTGATCAGAGATTAAGGGGCACAAAAGCCTCATTTCTTTCAAGATTCAGTGACTAACAAGGGAAACTTCTTTCATACCTCCTCATCTATCAGCATGGTAATAATTCTTACTTATCCAGGAGGAGCATCTCTGGTGGAAGAAAGTTATTGGGTTATGCTCTAGCTTTGCGGTTTGCCCCACAGTGCATTTCCACTTTAAACCCTAATTTCTGGGGTTTGTCATCTACTGCTGCTTTAGACACCTGCATAACTTCCTTTGACAATAAAGGGCCCTTATGAGCACTCCAGTGAAGTCAACAGGCATTCGCTGCCTTAGGAGTCCTAGGTACGACACAAAGGAGTTATGCACCTCAGGCCAATTTCCTCCCATGATGCCTGAGTGGGGTATTTGCCCATTACCTGCCTTCCCTCAGCTTTGATCTTGGTTGAGGATTCTAGACAGAGCCTTGCTGGAACTGGCTGTGGAATCAGAGCATCTTCCAACCACCCTCACCACAAATCGCCCTCCCCAGCTAGTGCTGCCCAATTTGGGGCCCGACTGCCAGCGTGGCAGGAATTTTAGACCACTGCAAACTGACAGGGGCCCACCTACAGGTTGCACAATGGCTTCCTGCAACATAGACCCTAGGTGATTTAGCCCATGAAATGGAGACAGTTGAAACTTTGCATAACAGTCCTGGCCGGGAGCAATTTCTTTTTCACAGCGTATTTTCAGAAATCTATGTTAAATTACATTCATCTGGGGGGCGGGGGAAAACAGAGGTTTAGGGGAGTTTACTAATCCTGCTCAACATAAAGAACAGCTCCAGCTGAACAAAATGAGATTCACATGTTGGGATAAAAACGATGGCAGAGAAGCGAGACGCATGTTTTGCTGTCTCTCCAGCCTTCTGTTTCTTTTGGAAGATTTCCATTTGGGTTTCTAGCCCATGGATGTTTTCTGCAGTGTGCGTGCCCTGCTACAAGGCTGGCAGGAGCGCTGGCGTCATTACTGTAGATGCAGTGCAAAATCCTCTTGTGAAAAGTGCCTTAGTGAAGATTTATCATACATCGTATGAACTCTTCTGAAGCCAGACAGGTTAGTGAGTCAATGACTTGTTTTCAGTACGCGTAGAGTACATGCATCACAATACAAGGGGTACAAAAGTTCCCCTCCTCCTCAAGTCTAAATATGTAGGATGAAACTGGTCCCACTGAAGTCGATGGCAAAACCCCTATTGACGTCAATGGGGCTACGCTATCACCATTATGGAGGATGTGTGTGTATTAGAGAGACCAAGACAACTCTATCAGATAAAAGTGCTTTACATAACCTTCCACAAAAACATAAATAAACTCCCCCCCTCATAGGGCTCAATTCTCCTCTTCACCCCAATATAACTCCTGTGATTTCAATGCTGTTATACTGGCTTATATCAGCAGCAATGCCACTGAAGTCAACGGAGCTATGTTGGTTTATACCAGCTAAAGTCCACAGGTCTTTCAACATTCCATGCTAGTGATGCCTTGGGTCTCTCTAATATGGCATTGGGGGTAATTTTGCCTTCAAAGCCCCAGTATGATAAAAACAAACTTTCTGTAAAGCACTGTGTGACCAGAAGTTTGGTCACTGGTAAGAGACTGATGTAAAGCCAAGGACTAGTCCACCGAAGGCAGCATACAGCATGTGAGGGCACAGAATGAACAGCGGATAGGTCAATTAAATTCTCTCTCCAAAAGCTAATCGACGAGCATTCAAAGTCCAGTAGATTCAAAGTTTCTATAAAGTAAAAAAGTTCTCTTTGAAAAAAGAAGAAGTGCTGTTTTCTTCCTCCCACCCCTTTCCCCATGTTTTGAACTTGTCCCCCATGTCTGCGTGTCACATTCAGAGTGTCAGAGTTTTTAGGCCTCCAGCTCTCTCAGTGATTCTTCTGGGATATTTTAATAGTGACTGTTTTCACCTCAGTATATTCTGCCAGAGCGTATTCACCACTGAAAGAAAAAAATCAAGCAGTTTCAGTGCTTGCATTTGCCATTTTAATCATACTACATTTTCATGTATGATAGCTGCTTTCACCCAGCACGTCTTATTTAATAATATCGCTGCATTTTATATAAACTATGCAGGCCCAGATCATCTGTTGCTTTAAATCAACGTAGGTCCATCAAAGCCAATGGCGCTCTGCTGACTTATACCAGCTGGAGAGCTGACCCATCATGTCTCATAATTAGGGCCCCTACCAAATTCACTGTCCATTTTGGTACGTTTCACGATCATAGGATTTTAAAAATCATAAATTTCATGATTTCAGCTATTTAAATTTGAAATTGCACAGTGTTGTAATTGTAGGGGTCCTGACCCAAAAAGGAGTGTGTGTGTGTGGGGGGGGGGTTTGCAAGGTTGTTGTGTGGGGGGGATTGCGGTACTGCTAGCCTTACTTCTGCGCTGCTGCTGGTGGCGGCGCTGCCTTCAGAGCTAGGCAACTGGTGAGTGGGGGTGGCTGGTCGGGAGCCCAGCTCTGAAGGCAGCGCCGCTGCCAGCAGCAGCACAGAAGGGTGGTATAGTATGGTATTGCCACCCTTCCTTCTGTGCTGCTGCTGGCGGGGTGCTGCCTTCAGAGCTAAGCGCCCGGCC
The DNA here is from genome assembly GCF_028017835.1 of Emys orbicularis. Lineage (NCBI taxonomy): Eukaryota > Metazoa > Chordata > Testudines > Emydidae > Emys > Emys orbicularis. The sequence continues at coordinate 83,253,122 of NC_088692.1, read as the reverse complement.
ACCAGCCACTGCTCTCCAGCCTCCCAGCTGGGAAGGCAGCACAGAAGTAAGGGTAGTAATACTGCGCCCGCCCTCCCCTCCCCAAATAACCTCGCAACCCCTCAACAAACTCATTTTGGGTCAGGACCCTCAATTTGAGAAATGCTAGTCTCCTCCATAGCATAGGGTAAAAGCATACAAAAAAGACCACATTTCACGGTCCATGATGTGTTTTTCATGGCCGTGAATTTGGTAGGGCCCTACTCATAATGCACTTTATAGATGAGATATGTGAGAGAGAGAGAGAGCGCGTGCTAGCTTTGATACAAGTCTAGCAATGGTTGAATGGCTAATATGGACATGAGGAATGTCCCAATTCCCAGCTTGGTGGAATTCATGAAGCATTTTGGGAGTCTGCAGAAGGAAAGGCACTGCATGCACACTATTACTACCTTGTAGACAGTAACTAAAATTAGCCTTGCTTTCTTCTTCCTTAGAATAAAATAAGCTCCTGTGTGGGAGCATGTCCTGTACATATTATATAAATATATGGGGGGGGGGGGGGGGAGTTGTAGTGCGTGTCCTAAGAAATAATGTTAGTGTAAAAACAACTCTAATTGGATGATAGGTGCATTCATTATATTACATCCAGGTCAGGGGGGGATATGCCCCTTTTCCCTTCATTGCCCAAGGAAGAAAGCCTGGATGAGATTATCTAATTAGGCAGGCCCTCAGGCAAAGGAAAGCCATACATTTTCTCATGGTCTTTATATCCTTTGGAAGGATCATTCATCATCCTTGCTCTCCAGCCTGTTTAGCAAATCAACCATCTGAACGCATTTCTCTTCCAAAAGAAAGCCAAGAGAAATGGTTAATAATAGATTGTGAGTTAACACCTAGGGAGGAGCTCTGTGATTAGGACAAAGCCGGCCTTAGGAAGCCCCTGAACAGAGTAATTGCAAGCTGCTTTTCCTATGCAGCGATGAATCTGCCTCTGGAAATATGAGTTCTGTTCCCAGGACTGATGACTCGCATGGGACCTTGGGCCAAAATTTTCAAGAGTGGATGCTAAGTTGGGTGTTAGAATGTTGGGGTGACTAACCTGAGACAGACCTGATTTCCAGAGGTCCTGAGAAAAAGCTAGCAGCCCTTCAGTAACTGAAAAGCCTTGGAATGGGGTAAGGCAGAATTCATTTTTCTCTGGCAGGCTCTCTGCAGAGCCACAGGAACCCATCCCCACCCCCAAACACCTTCTTAAGCCCTAACCTCCATCAGCAGGTGAAGCAAGGGGAATTAATTACATGACAGTCTTGGTCTGATGTTTACCTGGCAAGGAAATATCCTTCAGCGTTAAAGCAAGAGTAGGAGCTATTTAACTGAGTTTTGAAAAGCGGTTTTAGGACGGAGAGCACTGAGTGCTGTGGATGACTTGCAGGCTGGGCGAGGGGGATTCGAAGGGCACTATTCACACAAACAAATCACAATAGAAGTTTTTACACCCTCTTACCCTCACTCGATCATTTCCCTGCCATTGCAGGGGCCTCGGGCACATAACAGTATTTATACTAGACAGTATTTGGTCCTGCCATGCGGGCAGGGGACTGGACTCGATGACCTCTCGAGGTCCCTTCCAGTCCTAGAATCTATGAATCTATGAAAAAAACAGTCTAGTCTCCTGTGGGCTGTAATACTTGGGTCTCATTTTTTTCAGTTGCTGGGTTTAATGTGCAGGGGTTGGTGGCCTATGATATACAGGTGGTCAGACTGATTTGGTGATCCCTTCTGGTCTCAAACTCTATGATACATTGCACTGGTATAAATGACTACATAGAGGTGTAAGGGCAACAAAATCCAGCCCCAACAGTTTAAGGCAAGCTTGGTGAAATCCTTACTAAGTCATCACACTTACAATATCGCATTCAATTTTCTACATCAGTGTTTCCCAAACTTGGGACGCCGCTTGTGTAGGGAAAGCCCCTGGCAGACCAGGCCGGTTTGTTTACCTGCCGCGTCCGCAGGTTCGGCCAATCGCGGCTCCCACTGGCCGCGGTTCACTGCTCCAGGCCAATGGGAGCTGCTGGAAGCGGCGTGGGCCGAGGGACGTACTGGCCGCCGCTTCCAGCAGCTCCCATTGGCCTGGAGCAGCAAACCGCGGCCAGTGGGAGCCGCGATTGGCTGGACCTGCGGACGCAGCAGGTAAACAAACTGGCCCGGCCGCCTGGGGCTTTCCCTACAGAAGCGGCGTCCCAAGTTTGGGAAACACTGTTCTACATTAAAGAGAGAAAACAAAACTGAATTAAAAAAAAAAAAACAACAACCCCAAAACAAAACAAACTTACAGTTCTCTGCCATTTCCTGACATCTTAAAGCCACCAAAAGGAGCTTGTGCATAAAGGGCATTGTAGCAGTTGATCCTATGGTCAAACATAATTTTTTATCAAATTAAACAGTTGGAAGGTGGGGGAAATAGATTCATCTTTATTAATATTCATGAGTTCCCTGACAAATGTGTCTCTCTTCCCTTTATTTACTTCACTAGGTGTTTTAGTCACTACATTTTGGTCATTTCAGCCACAGGGTTTGATTTTTATCATAGCAGGAAACATAGAATATTTGAGAAACCATCATTCTCCACAAAGATTGGTCCTTTTTTCCTCATTTTCCAGCCAGGACCAGCTAACACATAGGTAAATGTCTTAAACTGTGTCTATGCTAGTTTCAAAGTCTCATTTAAAAACACACTTAAAAAATATAACCTATTTCCTTGTCTAGACATGCCCGCCTCAGCTGCAACTGCTTTGCTACTGTCCAAAGTACAAGTGGTGGGTGTAGGAATACAATTGTATTGACACATTTGTGTTGTGGTGCGAGTAGAAATTGCTAGTGTAACCCACTGGTAAGCGTATGGTACACTAGCTCCTCCGAGGGCCTACTCCTATAAGACACTAGCTGTGATGTGATTACGAGGATTCAAATCCTGTTCCCTTGACTACAGCACCTGAGCAATGTGAGCAGGATTTGGCCTGTTGCAACAGATAGGACTGTAGCGTCACATGAAGAAGTGTGGTGGATCCTGTCTTCAGAACCAAAGACAGGATATTTTCTTGAAAATATCCTTACAGAGGCTGAAAATCTTGGATAAATACAAAGCATTGTTTCTAAATAGAAAAGATTTTAAAAAAACCAACAACATACTATCAGGCACCAGAGCGAAACTGCCATCGACTACAGTGGGGCCAGGATTTCAGCCCTGTGCTTTAAACTGTCCTAATATTAAATAAGGAGCTTTGTACACAAAATACTGACTTGCCTCTTTAAACAGTGACATGGTGCCATCTACTGTCCAGTCCAATTTGTTACATAGTCTGAGACCTTATACAATAAACAGCATCCCAATAGTAGTAGTTTTTTTTTTTTAAATAAAAGTTTCTCAGCAGGCATAACCATGTTATTCGATAAGGCAGCATATGCTGTTGGGATTTTCCATAAGAGATTACATTTAAAACGTGTGGGAACTAAAACAGTTCGGTTTCTCTAAAATACATTTCACTCTCACTCTCTCATTTTCAGCAACGGCTATTGCTTCTTAGGACAAAATTTCAAGAGGAAGGGAGTTCAGGGTCAGTGCTACTGGTCACCAGGGCTCAGACACGTAAACTACCTCTGTGTATCGCACCCCATAGGCAGAAACATTTACCAGACTGTTCCAGACTCCAGCGCAGAAGCTAACGTCAGAGCTCTGTCCAGATTCTTTGTGAATACGGCTGCTGTGAGTCCATATTCAGTGTTGTTCGCTCTTTTTATGACCTCTTCTATACTTTTGAACTTCATTATTGACTGCACTGGTCCAAAAATCTGTAAGCAATTAAACAGGCATTACTCTGCAAAGAACAGTGAGTGTTCTGAAAATTAAACTTAGAAATGTTATATGGACATCTTCAGTTTTGGTGTTTTAATGTTTTCAATCTGGACGATGGACCTGCTCTTGCAGAAGCCAATGACAAAACTCCCCACTGATTGCCAATGGAATCTGGTTCAGGCCCAGTGTGAAGTGAGGTGCTACAGTAGTAGACCCATGCAAAGCTCCGAAGATTAAAGATTTTCCTTTGCAATATGGCATCTTGTAATCTACATGAGCAAAAGTTATTTAGTTAAAATGGGCAAGAGTTAGTTCTGGATACGTTTATAAAATGGTTCATTCTTTCTCCACTCAGAACTCTAACTCTCTATGGGCGCAACAGGCACTTGCTGTAGTTGAAATGTACAACATTTACATACATTTTCACCCAGGTTGTCTACACCTTTGCAAAATCAGCTGCATGCATCAACACACACAAGTGGCTGCCCACCACTTCTGCATACACTAGCTCTGCAGGTGCATAACCTGGCTCATGTATTGATAAGGGCAATCTGCAGCCACAGAATAGTACAAGCCTATTTTTCTGAGCACAAGTGGGCTGAAGTTTCTTACACAGTGCAATACAGAAGCAATGCCAGGACACTTCTATGTGCTGATGAACATATGCTATGCAAGCTGATACTCCACTGATGAAATGGAGACATGCTCCTACACGTAGCTTTCCACAGGGACATCCCCTGCAAGAGCTTAATCAATTGTTTCACAAAAAGGTGGACTCCAAACAAGTTGCAGCAAATTCCTGCCTTTTTAAGGTCCGTGTTCTTAATGGACTCTTGCTAGCAGACAGTAACAGGACACGAAACTGGAGAAGTCCCATGAATCATGAGTTTGGGATCTGGAGGTAATTCATTTGAAAGAGGTTTGTCATGGGATTGTCTGTTCAGCTCTTATTCTTCTCTATTTTTAGAACACTCATGCCCAGGCTGACTGAGATTTTTCCAGGTTCCTCAGAGACTGCATGGCAGATCTGACACATCAAGATGATACTTTCTTTCCCAGGAGTATACAATAAGTGACCCCATAAAAAGGTCTAGGCTAAACTATCAGACACCTTGGCATATAATAGGACCTTGACAGCCACTTTATTCCCATTCTATTCCCCAGTGGAAATACATTTGTTAATATTGTTTCAAAGGGAAACCTCAGGGTCTAATCACAGGCCGCTTGTTTCAGCTTGCTTGCTATTAAATACTGAAAACCAGAGAGTGTCTGACTTACAAGTCTGGTTTTCCCAGTATTTTGACACTAGGATGACTGAGCCAGCACAGACAAGGATATCAGCAAGAGAAGAATAGTGTTTACATCTGCAATTATTGGGCTCACCAAGTTTCTCTTTGTAGGTTATTGGAATATTCTAACTTGTCCATGAGTTCCAACATCAGGGTTTCACTGGGAGGCACAACAACTACTCAGGGCTTTATAGCAACAGTGGGGTTAGAACTTAGATCATCATGCCCAAAAGCACAGGGGGCAGATCCCTGGAGCCAAAGGGGAACCTCTCCTAACTTTGGGCACATAAACCCTGGCATGCACAGTTGAGCAGTTCTGATTCCATCCAGTAGGGGGCACAAAACAGCACATGGTACCCTACCTAGCCAACTAGGTATAATATGCAACTGTGGATTTAGATGGTCCAAGAATTTTCTGATCATGGAGAGGGAGCAGGCAGGTGAGGAATTTCTGTAACTAGTAAATATATGCCTGAATTATTGCAATTTACTGAATTTGCAAGTCAGAAAAATACTGTCAATGCCCTTCCATTAAAAATGGTTTTGTTTTCAGTAACAACGTTTATAGCAACTACATGAAACCCTAATTCAGCACCACATTGAAGCATATGCTTAAATGTAAACAGGTGCTTAAGTGCCATTGACTTTAATGGGGGCGTAAGAAGCTTTCCTGATTAGAGGCGCTTTCCTGAATGGGGGCCTGAACGCTTACAACTGAAGTTCATACATAGATGTGTTACTGTAGCGTGCTCATGAGCACTGTGTGCTGCTGGCACTTAGTTTGAAAAAGAAGGGCAACAAAACATTTGGTTTTTTCAGGGGGAACCCCCAGGAATTATATGTACTATGCAAACAGATAAAAGAAAAAAACACGCGATCACACTCTGGCTCTAACAACTTTGACAGTATCCTCTCCCCTTTCTCCTCCTATTAAACTTCCACTTCTGGTTATTGGTCAGATTAGTTTTTAAATAAACCTCGGAAATTCCCTTATTACTGATGTGTCAGAAATTCATTTCTGCACCATGCAGCTTTTTGGGATGCTCTGTCAACTTAATAAAGTCTGCAGTTTTCAGTCGTTTATTTTGCTTGACATCTACTAAGATCATGGCAGAAAAATTTTCAAATTGGTGGGACTGAAAATAACGAAGGAAAAGCACCGTTAAAATATTGTACTGTGGCTGCTACACGTGACCTGAAATCTAAACCGCCGATGGAGTACCGTACCTCTTCTTTGGCAATTCGCATGTTGTCAGTAACCTCTGAAAACACGGTGGGTTTTATGAACAGACCTCTGTCTCCGATGGCTAAACCCCCACACTCCAGCTTGGCACCTTCTTTCTTCCCGCTTTCTATCAGCTCCAAAATTTTATCGAACTGTTTTTGGTCAATCTGTCAGATACAAAAGGCATGTCATGGAACAGCAGCTCTATTGTTGTCACTGTAATTCCAAAGACTTGGTTCAATTGCAGCTATGTTATCGGACAACGGTTAAACTACTTCAGCACATGGTTAGATAGTACTATTGAGGTTTGCATTTCACTTAGGATTCAGCTACATTACGAAAATGACCATATCTAAGCACGATTAATAGAGCTTGTCTATACCTGGACTTATTCCAGAATACCTATTGCACTTAAAATTCACTCCCTCCCTTAATGTGAATTAACACTCCAACGTAGACAAGCCTTTTGGAGACTAAGGGTATGTCTACACCAATGGCTCTTGACCATTCCCCGACTACTGTACCCCTTTCAGGAGTCTGATTTGTCTTGCATACCCCCAAGTTTCACCTCACTTAAAAACTACTTGGGTGCGTCTACGTGACCTGCAATCACCCCCCTCCATGGTACTAATGCAGACAGATCCATAAACAGTGTCGCAACAATTTCTGGTCCTCGGTCATCCTCTTTCCACACTGGCAGGACCAGACAGTCCTAGGACACAGTTAATCCCCAACCTTGTTAAACCAGTGAAGATCTAAGCATACCACAGCCCTCGGCTGGGCAGTAATACAGCCTATTGCTTTTGAAAATCGTTTTAATAGCAAGGGCACATCAAAATGATCCAGTATTGCACTGTCAATCTTTCCCACTCGCTACAAACTTTCATTAGTAATTTGGGCTCTAGTCAAAGAAGGGTCCTGTTTTGACTTCAGTAGATGCGTGCACAAGTCAGGGTTTGCAAGACCCAGCCCAAAGCAGACGCAGTTATATAACCCCCGCTAGATTATCCACCGGCAACAGTTCGCCATAATTAATTCTGACCTCATGCTTCCAATCTGAATTTACCCAAAAACAAAACATCAGAGCTCTGGGGAATAATGAGATATTTGGGAAGCCAGGTACACAAGGAAGAACACAATAGAATGTATGTTGCTGAGTGCATGCAAAATTTGCCTCTGCAACGTAAACACAAAGCAAATACAAAGTATACATGTTGCACTCACATATAACACATAGGGTAGGGTAAAGTAGGGGATGGAAAACAATCTTTCAAGAATGCACAGTACTGCCTGGGGAAATGGCTGCTATCACAGATGATGCAGCATGCCACTTACAAGAGTTGGCAGGTGGTTTGCATATTGTTTATTTGCCCGGTTGCCACATGTGAATAACTTGAAAGTATCAGAGTGCTTTCCATGCTGTCCTGTCTCTGGCCAAGACCAATCTAGGTCAACCAACCACTTTACATCGTAAAAAACAAGAATATTTATACAACTGTAACTTCTTATAAAGCAAACGCCTGTTAGATGAAGAAACACACTGAGGAAAAGCAAAAATAACAACCTGTTTCCAAAAGCGAAATAAAAGCACCAACAGTCCTACCCTTGTTATTTCAACTAGAGCTTGCAAGACTCTTAACTCTGACCACTATTTTATCAAGGAGAGGAAGGATGGTCCAGTGGTTAGGGCAGTAACGTAGACCTGGGAGACTCAGGTTCAGTTTCCTGGTCTTCCACAGACCTCCCCATGTGACCTTGGGCAAGTCACTTAGTCTCTATGCCTCAGTTTTCCCCATCTGTACAATGGCAATATTAATACTGCCCTACCTCCCAGGGGCATTGTGAGGAGAAATAAATTAAAGATTGTGAAATATTCTGATATATTATGTTTCTGATCAAACAAGAGCTATTTAATAGAGGGTAAAACCAAAATTAAAAAAACTGTAAATAATAAAGAGGCCTGATCTGGTAAGACAAATCCTGCTATTGATCCATCTAAATCAGAAAGCAGTGGTCAATAGCTGATTCAGAGGAAAGCAATTTATATATACACATACATATTGTATACCCCTCCCCCAATGACCATGGTAGAAGAACCTGGGGGGGGGAGGGGGGGAAATTAAAAAAAAAAAAACCACCTCCTCATAGCACACCTGATCAGTTGGGCAAAGGTCTACATGGAGAAGCTTTGCCTTCCTGGCGCCTGCAGTATTTCAATATTTTTTTTTATTAGCAGATGTTTATGACCCGATGTGTGAGATTTGATTACTCTTATCTTGTTTTGCTCAACTACACATGTTATTGAAATTATCCAGCCTCTTAAAATCCAGCACCAATGTCTGACTCAGCGGCTTCTGCCCAGTGAATTCCTTAGGGTGACTCTAGGTTGCATAAAGTAATATTCCCTTTCATTTGTTTTATGGGTGTTGTCTTGCTCATTTATTACAAGGAAAGGTATTCAACCCACAAATGCACACCACAGACGAACTGGAGTTGAAGATGCCACTCAGAATTTTGTAGGGCCCCCTGAAGGTCCCTCCAACATTTTCTTCCCAAGCAAAACGTATTTCTTATTTGTGGTTTCGCCTCACATACATGCCCCATCCAGGCCTTTAGCTGTCTCTGGACCATTTCAATCCCTGCTAAAGATTTAAGGTAAAATACCCCTAACCAATGCATGGCAGAACACACTACTGTTTTCTTCCTCCACCGGCTGTAGCAGGTAATTGTGCAAGTAGACTAGATACCCAATCCACCAATATCATCTCAGAATGGGAAGACAGTGATAATCTGTCCTAGTCTATTAGGGTTTTAACACAACCAAATATTGTCTGCCAGGCACCATTTATTGATGGATTAGGTAGCAAGTTTGCAGTTTGCGCTGACTTACTGTATTATTCCCTACAGTCACTCAAACCTCAAGCCCCAGAATTCCCTGGGTCTGCATGTGAAATCAGCACTTGGCTCAGACAACCCTTGATGGATGCCATGGATGCTGCAGCATAGTTCAGATCTGCAGCCAGCCAGCGAACTCACTGGGCTTTGTAGAGAAATCACATTCAAATGTGAAATATCGATGAGCTGAGCAGCACTGTAACCCCGAGCAGAGCTTTCGCTGTCCTCTTTCAGTCCCCATACCCCGCCCATCTCAGCACAGCTCTTTGCTTAGCTTTCTACAGTTGCGTTTCATAGAGCACAAACCCTAAGTCCATGAAACGGCAGAGGATTTCCCAGCATTTCATCCTCTGCCTTCATTTTAAATTGCTACACGTAGGGCTTGTCTACATGGCAAGTTAATGCATAGCAAGCCAGGGTGTGAATCTACAGCACGCTAGCTTGCTGCACACTAGCTGGCTGTGAGGACCCAGCTGCCACAGACTAAAAATTTTCCAAAGTGCACTTGGACACACTTCCATTTCCAAGTGCACTACAGAACTTTTTTAGTGTGCTGTAGCAGGGTCAACACAGCCACTTAGCACGTGGCAAGCTAATGCGCTGTAGTTTCATGCCCTGGCTTGCCACGTGCTAACTCACCATGTGACAACCCCACGGTATCTGTCAAGAAGCACCTGCAGCTGAACTGGGACTAGAAAGTCTGTCCACTAAAATCAACTTTAGCCTGAAGACAGGCAGTGTCCTGTTCTGTCCACCAAAGACCCACAATCCCAAAGTTTGTCCCAGAGCTGGGTCGCCTGACAAACTAAGATGGTTACGAAATATCTGATGAGCCACAACTGCTTTTTATGTAATAACTTCATTCCATATGTAAGTAGAGTCTGGATGAGCTCTCCCCTGACATCTAGTGGTGAGCTGTGGAAAAAGACTTCAGAAGCGGATCTTGTTTGCATGGACACCAGGGCCGGCTCCAGGCACCAGGCAACCAAGCTGGTGCTTGGGGCGGCACCTGGAGGGGGGCGGCGCGGCGCTCGGGCCGCCGGGGAGAGCGGGGCCACAGCCGGGCTCGCCGCCCTCCCCCCGGCGCTCTGGCCGCCCTCCCCCCCACGCCCTCCCCCCGGCTGCCGGGGGGAGAGCGGCGAGCCCCGGCCCTGCGCTCTGGCCGCCGGGGGGAGAGCCGAGCCCCAGCCGGGGGGAGAGCCGAGCCCCCGCCGGGGCTCGCCGCCCTCCCCCCCGGCCGCCGGGGGGAGAGCGGAGCCCCCGCCGGGGCTCGCCGCCCTCCCCCCCGGCCGCCGGGGGGAGAGCGGAGCCCCCGCCGGGGCTCGCCGCCCTCCCCCCCGGCCGCCGGGGGGAGAGCGGAGCCCCCGCCGGGGCTCGCCGCCCTCCCCCCCGGCCGCCGGGGGGAGAGCGGAGCCCCCGCCGGGGCTCGCCGCCCTCCCCCCCGGCCGCCGGGGGGAGAGCGGAGCCCCCGCCGGGGCTCGCCGCCCTCCCCCCCGGCCGCCGGGGGGAGAGTGGAGCCCCCGCCGGGGCTCGCCGCCCTCCCCCCCGGCCGCCGGGGGGAGAGTGGAGCCCCCGCCGGGGCTCGCCGCCCTCCCCCCCGGCCGCCGGGGGGAGAGTGGAGCCCCCGCCGGGGCTTGCCGCCCTCCCCCCGGGGCTCCGGCCACTTATTAAAAGTTTTTGCTACACTCAGACTCTGTGCTTGCAACAGGGGAAGTATTGCCTCTTAGAGGCGCCCAGGGGGTGGTGTGTAATTGTCCCAGGTCACTGGGTGGGGGCTCGAGCTACTTTTGTGTTTTATTGTTGAAAAGGAACCCCTAGATACTGAACCTGGCCCTTGTCGCTGCTGGCTTCACCTGGCAGAAGGGTTACACGTATGTTCCCCTGAGGCACTACGAAGGGGAAGCTAATGCAGTAACTCGGCTGCTCGTATACACATATATGTCCTTCCCATGGATCAGAGAGACAGAAATGGATGTAAAGCCAGGGGATCCACAGGAAAGCAGCCTCCCAGCCCCTGGGCATCTGCAGGGAGAGTGGCTTTCGACACACAGTAGTATTGTGGCCAGCTCCCATTGGCTGTTGGTCACCAACTGCACGATATGACCTAGCCCCGAGAAGTAATGCAGTGTGAGTGGCTGGTGCTATTGCCACACGTTTTAACTTTTGATGCAAAGGGAATAAGACCCTTTGTGCAGATGTTTGCTGGGCCCCAAACTCCTTTTCTATGTGGCCTGTCAGTCACATGGATATTCTGCAGCAGGGAAAATAGCATGCATGGGGCGAGAGGAGGAGAAATATTCTGTGTAGCTTCCTTGCCCTGACATTGTGCTCCTTCTCCTTATTGTTTGGATGCCTATTTGACTCCCCTCTGGGTGGACCATGTCCATCACAACAGCTGAGGCTTTTAAGTATTGTAAGGGCTGGTCCACACTAAGCCCCCAGTTCAAACTAAGATATACAACTTCAGCTACGTGAATAACGTAGCTGAAGTCGAAGTATCTTAGTTCGAACTTAAAGGTACTTACCGCGGGTCCACACGCGGCAGGCAGGCTCCCCCGTCGACTCCGCCTACTCCTCTCGCGGAGCAGGATTACCGGCGTCGACGGCGAGCACTTCCGGGATCGATTTATCGCATCTAGAAAGACACGATAAATCGATCCCAGAAGATCGATTGCTTGCCGCCGAACCAGCGGGTAAGTATAGACGTACCCTAAGTTATTAACAAACATAAATCCAATACGTGCTCTCTCTGTATTTATCTTCCCCACCCAGGAGAATGCAATGGAGAGAACAATGGAATCTGCCTGCTTCAGCTCTGACCGTGGAGACAGGCCTAAGGCGCCATTCACCCAAAGTCTCCCAACTGTGCTTTTTAAATATGTCTCGAACATGGGCCAGGTTTCCAGCGGCTGTCATTCTGCATTGACTGCAGTGGAGTTACGCTGATTTACACCAGCTGAGGAGCTGCTCCTATATTCTCACAGCAGCACCAAAAAAAAAAAAAAAAAACCCTCTTGATTTGGGACATCAGGGATTTTTTCTGGAAAAATATTTTGCTGAATTTTTTTAGAAAATACCCCAGACCAGATTTTAAATCTCATTCAGCCTGGTGTATATCAGGAATCTCTTTACTGACTACAAAAGGAGTAACTCCTGAGTTACATGGGTGTAAGCAAGAGGAGAATCGGATTCAGACACGCTGGGGCAGATGGTGTAAGCATAGTTTCAATAGTGTTGCAGTGGTTTACACCAGCTGAGGCTCTAGCCCTGTATCTTTGGAAACTACTTTTGGAGGATTTACTGGTTTTTGATATTTTAAATGGTTTTGAAGGTTCCCCGCTTCAGATTTGAACCATTTGTTCCAAAATGCACGTTTCCCCAGTGCCAGCCTGGAACACACCCTGTCCAAAAGCCAGACTCCAGAGAAGCAGCTGTTCTGATTATGTGCAGACAGAGGAAATGGTTTGTGTTGCACTAGGAACCACATGAAAGCTCTGAAAACAGCTTCCCCCACTCCATTCCCTATCTTGGGTCTCCTCTTGTTTAGATGGTTGGCACGCAGACATGCAGGAGAGAGGGAAAGGTCATATGCATCTGGTCAGATAGAACAGGAGAAATAGGACATGTGGTCCTGTTGTATGTGAGCCAGTGAGCACCCCCAACTTCAGTACTAGCCACTTTATCATCTGTATTACCATAGCACCTACTTATGGACCAGGACCCTGTGGTGCTAGGTGCTGTACAAACAGAATAAAAAGACAGCCCCAGCCCTTAGGAGCTTTCAGTCCAAGGTACCCTCACTCTCACTGAATAGCAACTAAGGCCTGGTCTACACTAGGAAATAAGGTCGCTCTAACTACATCACTCAGGGCAGGGGCGTGAAAAATCCACCCCCCTGAGCAACGCTGTTAAACTGACCTAGTGTAGACAGCACAAGGTTGACAGGAGAACTCTCCCGTCAATCTAGCTACCGCCTCTCGGGGAAGTGGATTACCTAGGCTAATGGGAAAACCCCTCACGTCCGCCTAGGTAGCTTCTTCGCTGAAGCTGCGCTGCTGCAGTGTTTTAAGTGTAGACCAGCCCTTACTCTGCAAGCAATTCTACTGGCTTCAAATGGGACCGTTTGCAAAGGAAGGTGTTGCTTAATGCAAGGCCATGTCTACACTACAGCACCGTAGCCGTGCCTCTGTAGTGTAGATGCTTCCTACAGGGCCAGAAGGTTTCCCCTCCCCAGTTGCGGTAGGTAGTCTCTCCCCTCAGGTGGCAGTAGCTAGGTTGACAGAAACATTCTTCCATTGACCTGACTGCATCTACACCAGGGGCGTAGGTCGGCGCTCAGGCACACAAATTTTTCACGCCACTGAGCAATGTAGCTACGTTGATCTTAATTTTAGCTGTAGACCAGGCCTAGGCAAAGGTATCAGAATCTGGTCTTATCGCACTAGCCATTAGGTAGGATTCTTTAATTACCGCATACCTGTTATCAAGGGCCCCATTCGGTCATCCGTATTCACCTTGAGTCGTAATTTACTCACGCGAGCAGTCCAGGGATTTCAAAGCCATGGCTTGCACGAGTAAGTCATTATGCACAGTCAGAACGGCTGGCGGAGCTGGGCCCTCCTCGGTTTCAGAACTCCAACTGTAAGTAGAACCTGCCTATTTTATCCAGGGCTATCACGGCGACGGCCTAAGCCTTTCCAGTCGGTGTTGGGAAACGTCAGAACCAATGGAAAATTATGGATTCCAGAGTTAGAACAAGCCGTGAAATTTTTTGGAGTGGCATTTTCCCATTTACCTTTGGCAGAGCACAAGTTCTGGGGTGCTACTGGTTTGTTATGTTTTATTAATAACTGGTTGCCCTAGGAGAAGAGGAAACATTGCCCTCAATCGTGGATCTTTATGGCTTCCTTAGAAGGGATAAGAAGAGGCGTAAAAGCTCGAAATGTTGGGAAGGCTGATATTCAGGTGAGCTTGGCATCATCCTGCCTTCTACAGACTCTGCTTAAACCCCCCTGTACATTAGGGGTTTTAGAGTAGCAGCCGTGTTAGTCTGTATCCACAAAAAGAACAGGAGTACTTGTGGCACCTTAGAGACTAACAAATTTATTAGAGCATAAGCTTTCGTGGGCTACAGCCCACTTCATCGGATGCATATAGAGTGGAACATATATTGAGGAGATATTCTCCACTTCTACAGATTACCCATCCTGTTATGAGGTAGCATCAGTATTTTATAGCTGAATTATAACACATCTGCAGCTACCATGCTCTGCCTGCACAAAATACTCCCTGTGCTGTAATATGTTTTGTATTACTATGAAAAGGGAAGCCCACTTGTGTAAGTTTCTTTATCATCAAGCTTTCCGTTCATTTATAGAAAGAGCCGACATGTCAACCATCCTGATTAATTGATGTTTAGAAGGGAGAGAAGAAACAATAAATGACATATTGCTGGATCAGGACTTCAGCTCACACAGGAACAACACTCGCACCCGGAGAACAGAAAACTATTCTCAAGCACATCATTACCTGTGGCCCTTGTTCAGTTTTGGCATCGAATGGGTCTCCAATGAGTCGTTTCTTGGCGTACTCAACGCTGCGCTTGACAAATTCTGGGTAGATCTGCTCCTCCACAAATACTCGAGAGGCAGCAGTGCAGCACTGGCCTTGATTAAAGAAAACTCCTTGATGGGCACATTCGACCGCCAAGTCCACTGGAATGGAAAGGTCACCAGAGAGAGAGAGGCGTTCTACTGACTTAAACCAGAAATTAACAGGACTTGTTGAAACTCCCTCATTACCAGTTCCCCCTCTCAATGCTTCCTCAAAAAAACACTCACGTCAAGGAGGCCTATAAAACTACCAAGAAAGAAAGCTCCCTGTAAGCCTCAAGACATGACCAAATCTTCTGACTGTCTGCACCACCATCCTCCCTCCCGGTACAGTCTCCGGTCGCACGTCTCAGCTAAGGGCCCAGTTCTGTCACCTTGACTCACACGGAGTAGTAGCTTATTCCCCACAAGTAGTCCCATTAAGGATGGCAGAATTTAGTCCTTATCCCCTGTGACGGGAAGTATTGTGGGAAGGATGCTGCCTTTACATAAAGCAGGAGTGCTGGCTGAGAAAATTGTGTGGCCAGCCAAGCAGGGGTGCACTGATACAATACACCATCTCTGCAGCCTCAGCCAGCGGGGCTCTTCCCAGTGGGTCGCCCCCAGGGAGGGCAGCATTCGGAACAGTCCGTTCTTGTTCCCATGAACCCTCCCTTTGTAGCCAGGCACCTGGCTGGTGCAGGGAGTGGCATAGCACACCCTCTAGCAAAGGAGTCTTGGCCAGGCTTTGTAGCAAGTTGGACCACACTGCGTCCTCTGCTGGAGCCCTGTGAGGTTACATGGGAGTCACTAGCGGTGCTGTGCTGGCCACTGAGGCTAGAAAAGTATTGAATTGCAACGTGACAAATACTTACAGTCAGCATCCGCACACACAATGCAGGGGTTCTTCCCTCCGAGCTCCAGTGTCACCCGTTTGAGATTACTTTTAGAGGCCGCTTCCTTGATCAGTTTCCCAACCTATGGCATTGGGATTCACAGGGCACAGGTTTATTCCTCAAAAAAAAACTACTTCATTCAAAGGGTCATGAGGTTAACAAGAGCAGGACAGGCTGTGAAACTGCTGGAATTATAAAATAATTCTTCCAGGTTTCCAATCTCTGAATTTTCTAGTTTTCGTCACCTGCTTCTACAAGGTACTGAGCCGTGGGTCTTGCAATTTTAAAATCAAATATTTGTCTTAGATATAACTGACATGTAGGGGCCTGGTATTATATAGTTCTTGCCTATGAATGCGGTCCCCCGGAAGTCATTTTTGGACAGAGTCGGGGCTGCAGGATCAGGCCCCTAATTGGACAATGCAGGAAGTATTGCTAATGGACTACTATTCTTATAAAAAGTACAATCTATCAAGTGACACCCTGCCATTTATTATGAAGGTACTGGTCATGGCTCCACACTTAATGAGGTGAGTTTTGCACTTAAAGAAGGGATTCGGTCTCTGGTATCAGTACATCTACCACCACATGACCGGTTTTACTTTTTGGCTACAGAATGGATTGCCCTAGGAATTTATGATAGTCATATAATTAGGGATGGTGTAAAAAAAAAAAAAAAAAAAAAAAAAGTTTTTTCCATGCAATTTTTTGGAAAAAAAAAAATTGTTTCATTTGAATTTTCCCCTAGTATTTTCTGACAAGATGATTTGAAATCAACCACTGTGATCATCTCAACTCTCAAGGTTCCTTTCAGTCCCAGAATCTAGTCTGTCTTCCTGCATAACACAGATCACAGAACTTCCCCCAAAAAATTCATGTTTGAACTACAGCTTATCTTTTAGAAAAACATCCAATCTTGATTGAAGAATTTCCAGTGATGGAGAATTCATAGGTTGTTCCAATGGTGAACTACCCTGGCCGTTAAAAATTTAGGCCTTATTTGCTGTCTGAATCGGTCTAGGCTCAAATTCCAGCTTTTGTTTTATCTTGCCTGCTCGACTGAAGAGTCCATCATCAAATGTTTGTTCCCCAAACACGCATTTATAAACTGACCAAGTTACTCCTTAGCCTTCTCTTTGTTCCGCTAAAGAGATTGTGCTCCTTGAATCTATGGTATGTGAATGGCATGTCCTCTCAATCTTGTACTCAGTTTTGTGCCTGGGAGAAACACTCAGATCTTGTTGAATCAGAACAGTAAAAAGAACACAAGTCTCAATCAGCTGAAGAGTTCATTGCTACACTTTATAACCAGAGCAAGATTCCCAAACCAGAAGTGGACCTGGTCCTTCCAATTAGCTTACCTGGCTAGCCCTCAAGATAATAGAAACAGAAAGCTGTTTTCTGCTGAAAATTAACATAACTTGCTATAAAGCTAACAGGGTAAGAGAGACATTATTATATGGTAGCTGCTTGATTAGGAATAAATTAAACTCGCTGAAAAGTAGGAAGCTAGAAGGAGACACTGTCAGGTAATTGAAGATTAAAATTGTTATGTCTTTATGTTCACCTAAAACATATTTTTTTTAATGTTTTCATTCTCCCCTGCCCCATGTTCATTTTGATTTAAACATTCGCCTGCAATATTTGCACCCAAATATTAAAGCACGATGCTAATGCACAAGAACCAGGAAGTGAAACTGGTTAGAAATATTTACCTACCTAATGTACTCAATATGGCCTTCATTACTGTATCAGAGCACTTCAATTTTTAAATGCCCACCCACAACTCAAAGATAAAATACCACGCGTAAAATCCTGACTCCAATGAAGTTAATGGAAAACCTCTCACTGACTTGGATGGAGCCAGGATTTCAGCCCGAACCTTAAGAAAGAGGATAACCAGTGGATTTTCTTGTGATGACAGATTGTTCATTTTTTATAGAAAGTGGATCCATAATAGGCCAGACTATTTGTTACAAAACCAAGAAAGTTTATAGGATTTTAGAACAGGGAGTGCCTGATTTTGATGATAGAAATAGATTATTCTTAGCCTACAAAAGGTAATTATGTATTTTACATATTTTGTCTAATTATACAGAGTATCAAATAAAGGGCAATACCCAACAGGAGCATGCTGCCGATGCTCCATGCAGTGTCCCCTGTGGGAGAACCAATGGGAATGCACATATGTATGATAAGCCACTAGATGGTGCTGTTAAACACAAAACATTTGGCCTTCAGCATGTCTTTGAACCTTTAAAACGAGACACACCTCTGGTGTTGGAGAAGGCAGCTCAGTGTAATTTATCATAATTATGCAAATTATAAAAAGCATGCGGTGAATGTCAAAATGGAGGAGTTGGAAGAATGCTCAAGTAGGATGTGAGTACTCAAAGGAAAATGAACAAACAAACAAAGTCCAACACATGGCCTGGTTGAATAGCCAACACACGTAGATCCTTGGCATAAGCACCTTCCTTTATTGGATGCTGCCCTTTGTCATGTAGCAGATGAGGATATACACATGCTGCATACACATTGCTATAGATTTTCTTGCAATATTATTACAGGGGCAAAGGAACTAAGCAACTAGTGAAAAAACTGTTCAAACTTATAAACAAATTTTGATTCAGCAGCATTCACCGCCCTTGTGTGTTCTCTTTTGGCCTGCCATTAGAGAGCTCAGGTTTTGGTAGCAAATATCTAGCTCAAAGCCTCACTGAAAGTGAAATTCAGTATATAAGTTGGTTGTCAATTATTTGCTCAGTCCTAACAGACAACAAAAAGAGCAAGACAGAACAGCACAACGCTGACCAGGCATACACCTCTCCCTTCCCCCACAATGCTAACCCCAAGTGAGCACTTGGAGAGGTCATTTTCCCTGATCAAAGCAGGCGTACATCTCTATCATGCATGTACAGCCAAAAAGGATTCTTATTGTTGTGATATTTTAATTGTATGTATCTAAATTTAAAAAAATAACAGGAGTACTTGTGGCACCTTAGAGACTAACAAATTTATTAGTCTCTAATAAATTTGTTAGTCTCTAAGGTGCCACAAGTACTCCTGTTATTTTTGCGGATACAGACTAACACGGCTGCTACTCTGAAATCTAAATTTAAAGGGAGCAGAAAACATTGGGTTGAAGGTGTTTGTACTATACCATTTTTACTATCAAAGGCCAACTCTTAGTCCCTTTCATAACAAATTTTGTCATTGACTTGGACTCCAATGGGATCAGGATTTGGCCCAGAATGGATATAGCACTGGGTTATATTTTTTTAAGACGCAATAACTAATTTGTGATTAAAACAGCAGAATTGTTTAATATGACTATGACATTGTTTTATAGTTCAGCATTGGCCAACAAGCCTGCATATGTCCAACTGGCGAATGCCAAGTTATTCCAGATAACATGATTTTAAAATCATTATGATGCTAATGACCGCTCCAGCAGATCACCTTGTTTATAGAATAGGCACCATTCGTGATGGACCTTCAGAATTTTGGCAAGAATAAGGTTAAAAAAAGTTAGAGATTTTCAAAAGCATTGAATGTTGGCCTAACTGCTTCGACAGAAGTCAGTGGTCATTGACTACAGTGGGAGCAGCGTTAGACCACGGCCCAAAACCCCTGAAAAATTCCACCAAGCAGATTTCTTTTTTCCGAGCAGTGAGTATCACTGAAATTACAATGGTCCGAGCTTCCCCGGATAGCACTTCTACCAGAGAAATACTCCTCCTTGCCAAGAGCAGTGTCCGGTAATTCAGTAAGGCTAAAGGCAAGTTTAAGCAGAAAGTGATCACCTACCTCTGTTGATCCAGTGAAAGCTATTTTGTCAATGTTCTGATGGGCAGAAATGGCTGCCCCAGCTGTGGGGCCATATCCTGGCACTATGTTTACCACACCGGGAGGAAAGCCCACCTGAAAATGAAGTTAGAGATTAGACTATAGAAATAGGGCAATAAGAACCATTCCGATTTCCTCCCAGCACTCCAATTTTCTTGGACTAAAAACTAGGATATACATGTGAACTATGCTCCTATATGGAGGATTTACCATCACTCAATGGAAATAATTTCTATAGTGTTTTCTATCTGAGCATCTCAAAGAACTTTCTAAACATTAATCAGCTGAGCCTCTCAATGCCCCAGCAAGTTAACCAACCCTCCTCCCCCAATCCCACAAACGCTTTACGTACGTGCACGACTTCTCACATAAGGGGTCATATTGAAACCAGAATCAGGACCCGAATATTCATCAAACCCCAAGGTATGCTTAGTACTTTTTAAGAATGAGGCATGCAGCACACAAAGGTTTGAAATCAAAAGCAAACGGACAATTTGCCAGATTTAGAATGGTTTTCATGACCTTTTCCAGCACTCACTTTTCAGAGTGGTAGCCGTGTTAGTCTGTATCAGCAAAAACAACAAGGAGTCCTTATGGCACCTTGGAGACTAACAAATTTATTTGGGCATAAGCTTTTGTGGGCTATGAAAGCTTATGCCCAAATAAGTTTGTTAGTCTCCAAGATGCCACAAGGACTCCTCGTTTTTTTCCAGCACTGTGGCTGCTTGCTACTTACTGGATTGGACATGATGAAAAGAAGAGCCACTCTTAAGTGCCTGGAATCACCAGGAGAGAATTATTGGCGGATTTGCATTTCACAGCTCTGCTGTTATAACAAAAAAGTCTTCTGGCCAAATTTAGCCTTCAGCCACAGCTATACAACCCTAGTCAATGGATGACTAAAGGCAAAATTTGGCCCTTTAAAGTTTGTTTTGAGCAGAAAGATCCTGAGGTTGCCTCTTGTGGTTTTTCAGAGGCCAGGAGGATTAAGATGCCAGTAAGACAACACTAGAGGATGTGGTTTTTTCCACTAGCTCCAAGAGAGCAGATGGTAAGAGACTTGCACCAGTTTTCACCACATTTATAATGTATTAACCTATGACAGCCATTTCATGTGTTCTGGCACAAGGACAATAGGCAAAACTTTGGTAAAATTCTAGTGAAATGCAAGCCAAAGTCTTGGCCCAGCTGATCTGTTTATTGCTCCCTGAAACGTGGGCTGCTGCGAAGAGGGGTATTTCTAGGCTGGCCAGTCTCCATTTCTGACTGGGAAGTGCAGGCACACAACCTGCTTTCCTAGTATCCCATGAGTCGATTGTTATTCAGCTCCCTTCATTTCTTGTGGATTAGTACACACGTTCATGAGGCTAATAAGAGACTGTACCTGCACTAGTAGAGTTATTTGTGTAACTTACATGAGATTCTTTTTAAATGCATATGATACAGAAAAAAAAGGAACAAGGTTTGGTTATAAATTGCCTTGGAAAATTCTACTTTCTTCTGGGTAAGGTTTTAGGGTTTTGATGGTTGTCTAGCTTGCCTGTTCCAGCTTGGGGGAGGGGAAGGGGGAGACAAAGGATGTTCAACACTTTGCTGCTCACTCTGCCGGGAACATTGGTTTAAACTCCTGGGTATTTGCTAAACCACTTAAAAAAAAAAAAAAAAAAAAGCAGCGAGCAAGAGATGCGTGTGGCCATATAAGCATTGTCTTTGGGACTGCCTATGGCAACAATTCAGCAAAGCACATAAGAACACGTATAACTTTAGATCTGTGTTTAAGTGACATTGACTTTAATAGGACAACTGACTTGTTTAGGCTAGGCTGTGCAAAATTGAGGCCCATGTGAGTAAAGGCTGCAGGACTGGGCCATCAGGAGGGAGGGATGGATGGATGGATGAGTTGGTGGCTTCCATGGAGGGGGGGGCACATTCATCCTTTGCTTAACTGCATTGACGTCAGTGGGCTTGCACCAGGGGTGAAGTCAACTCCCTGGTTTAGGAAGATTTAGCCCATACATCTGAAATGTATTTTCCTGGGAGGGTCTTGGGTCCTGATCTTTCAACCAAGAACTGTGGGGGCACATGACTGCACCTGCATTATTTTCCATGCAGGATTAAGGCCCTGGGTCATAACCCCTATGCTCGGTATGGGGACTAGATCTTCGTTCTCTGTTAAGCACCAGGCACACTTTCATAAGTCAATCGTAATAAAACGGTCACAATGATGTAATGCAATTTCTGTGCATGAAGCAGCTGCAGGATCCGGTCCCGTATTCTAAGGGCCAAATTCTGCCACCTGTACTTGTGCCAAGCAGTATCATACTTTGTGATCAGTCCCAAAAATTGTAGGACAATTCCACTAACATGAATAAGGGGGCAGAATTTAGCTCCAAATAGTTTCACTAAACGCATTAGAAAAAAGAGAAAAAACATGACATACCTGATGATTTAGGCATTGTCTCAGCAAGATACTTAAACACGTGCCCAACTTTAAGCATGTGACTAGCCTGATCCCATTGAAGTAACTGGGATTACTTGCATGCTTAACACTGGACACTTGCATAAGTACCTTGGTGGATTAGGGCATTCATACACAGAGATCAAGAGATAAAAGTTTGAAAGAAAAAGAGGAGGTTGTTTCTAGGTCTGGCATTGAACGAAGCTGGCAGCAACATCTTTGGGAGCTGACAATGGCTACAGCTGCCTTTTCAACTGGACCCGCTGCCTATGAGAAACAATAACTTGGAAAAACTCCTTGAATGTGCTGCTAAGATTTCTTACCTCCTTGACTAAGGAACCAATGTAGAGGGAAGTGAGGGGTGTCTGCTCAGCTGGTTTAATAACCAGTGTGTTCCCGCAGCACAGTGCTGGTGCCATCTTCCAAACAAGCATGAGCAATGGAAAATTCCACTGAAAGAGAGTATAAAGTTGATCAAATTAGTGCCAGTCAGCTCCCTATTGACCTCTGGGCAGTATTCCCCCTTTGCTTTCATAGAAAATAAAAGGTCTAGGAAGATATCTACCATTACAAAGGACTCATGACCGTGTATAGCGCCTGGGTGGGTTACCCAGGTATCGCCTTTGAAAAAAAGTTTAGAGTACAAATTGCACCAGTCACGAATGACAGGTTCTCTTACTCAGACAGCTATGGAAGAAGTTTTACTGAGCTGGAGATTGGTGAAGCACACAGAGATTTTATGAGCTGTAGTTAGGACAGACAAATAGAATTGAAATATTAAAATCAATATACATATGTATAAGTACCAGAGTTTCCTGCATTGTACATACTTGCAGCCTTACATTGTGCATAGTTACAGCCTATGGAGGCCATTAGAAGTGAAGCTGGAAAGAAACGTAACTGGAGAAACTCATAAGTGGAGATGTCATTCTGGGCTGCCACCTACTTTGTCACTCCGTTGTCCCAACTAAAAGTTGGATTTATACCTTATTTTATACCTCAGACCTCCTTCCCCTGCACACCCACACACCAGAGGACCATAATTGACTGAATAGCGGCCCCATGTCCATGGATGGCTGTCCAGGAAACCACAATTGGAGTTCCGATTGGCTGACAGCTATTTGCAGCAATACATTTCCCAATCTTCCCAGTACGTTAATGAGGTTAACCTCATGGCTACACATTAAAAATCTCCAAATAATTCCATTGGGTTTGTTCTTTTGTGGTTAGTTTGTTTATTACAAAGCACTTATTACTTAAATTTTATAACCCTAGATTAAGCACTTATTCTTGTGCTAATTTATCACTTACTCTTAGGCCTCAACTGGAACATTGTGTCCAGTTCTGGGCCCCACATTTCAGGAAAGATGTGGGCAAATTGAAGAAAGTCCAGAAAAGAGCAACAAAAATGATTAAAGGTCTAGAAAACATGACCTATGAGGGAAGATTGAAAAAACTGGGTTTGTTTAGAGAAGACCGAGAGGGGACATGATAACCGTTTTCAAGTACATAAAAAATTGTTACAAGGAAGAGGGAGAAAAATTGTTCCTCTTAACCTCTGAGGATAGGACAAGAAGCAACGGGCTTAAATTGCAGCAAGGGCAGTTTAGGTTGGACATTAGGAAAAACTTCCTAACTGTCAGGGTGGTTAAGCACTAGAATAAATTGCCTAGGGAGGTTGTGGAATCTCCATCATTGGAGATTTTTAAGAGCAGGTTGGACAAACACCTGTCAGGGATGGTCTAGATAATACTTAGTCCTGCCATGAGTGGAGGGGGCTGGACTAGACTTCGAGGTCCCTTCCAGTCCTATGATTCTATAACTGTTAGGCCTCTGCTAACTACCTGCTACTTAAGCTAACAATACTTAAATTAACAAAATTAACAGAACTTACTGGGCCTCAACTTATTGCAAAGCCTATCTCAAATATTAATATTTTATGTTTCTCTAGTAGCATTACAGCCCTAATAGCTTTCATTTTACGATCTTAAAGCATTTTAATAGGTCTTAGCATAGCATATATAATTTGATCTTGCACTCTAAGATCAGATCAATGGTTACAGGTCAACAGAAACACTTCTTCCAAGAGATTATGGATTTTCCTTGGAATCAAAATATCATTGGCAGCTGTTAATTTAATTCTACTCTGAGCTGCAAAGTGTTGTCCATAACACAACTCCATTCTTCCCAAGAACCTCAGCTCTTACTTTGCAGAGATTTTCAGCTGTTAGAAGAGCTGCTGAGAAAGACTGGCCCTGTGTCTGAAATCAGCTCCTCTACTGCCCATCTGTGATGCTGTGTAATATCACAGATGGACAGTGTGCAAATGGGATAGTTCTATGGAACGAAGCTGTTTATCGGAATAATCTTGTCCCCGCGGCCGCTGCAGTGCAAATCCAAACACAGCACTGTTAACAAAACGAAGCCTGAAGATGAAAGGACAGGCCTAGTTTAATCCCCCCTGCAGAGTCAAATACTACGAACAAAAAGTAGTAAATTTCACCTTTAAAATGCTAGTTATGTTAATAATCTAAGGAGTAGTTACCAATCCTGGTAGGGTATTTTCAGTTTCAGCATGATCCAAACTCAACCCTAGTTAGACGCTACTGAAATCAAGGGAATTACACACCAGAATTGATAGTGGCCTCAGTTTTTTATTATGACAATGTCCTTAAAGTGGAACACTATGCCTCAGGGTGCACATAGTCATATCAGCCTGGATTAGGATTACATTTGCAATTTAAGCCCAATATTTATGTATAATTCCCATAGATTAAACAGCAACAATATAGATACAATCTTGAGATAGCATCCACTCAGTTCTCCCCACCCCCCATGATATGGTGGCTTTCCAAATCTCCTGCCTGAAAATAGCCACAACAGAATTTTTGAAGGGGCGTAAATCCACAAAAGCATCTGCCAACAGTCAGGTCCGTTTGGAGGATGGAAATAGAGGCATTTAAATCAGTGGTCAATGCAAGCTGGAGCTTGCTAAGTGTATGAACAGGATTGTAGGATGGGGTTGGCTGCGGTGGCAGGGAACTGGATTCGATGACCCAAGAGGGCCTTTTCAGTCTTATGTCCCTAATGCAAAACGCTTGAGAGTCAACTTCATTGGACTCAAGTCACTCAAATGCAGCTCATTCCCAAAATGACAATACTAGGTTACTTCAACCAGCAAGGCTCTGTAAAACAGAGTGAGACAGCTTTCATTCCCAAGCCAAACTCTGTCTCCGCATGTCGATCTATCACCTACAGGAGACTCTCCTATTCCGTCTCCCACTCACTCTGCAGTCACCTCTCTCAGGGAAAAATAAACAGCCCATTCAACTCCAAGATCTAGGTCAGAAGTCAGTCACGAGGGACCCAATCCTGTTCCTACTGAAGTTAGTAGCAAAAACTTCCATTGACATTAATGCAAACTGGGTCAGGATCAAAGTCTCCAGCATCCCAGCAAAAATACTGAGATGTTTTAGTCTCTGGTATAGTCCGGTTCACCCTCCACAACACTGGCCCGAGATCTTCCTCTGACTTTCCCCAACAGACTCCCACAGCAAAGTAGCTCACACACTACTCTTTGCCTCTAACACAGATGTTCAAAGCACTTTACAACCATTATGGCTCCTCTACAAAGTCTGGCTGCCTATTTTTTCTTGCTGAAGAACTGAGGAATTTTAAGAACTAGCCAGAGTTTCTCACCATCAGAAACAAACCCACCAGGGAAAGGAAAATGGTATTGATCAGCTATAAAACAAACTATGGGAACAAGGAAACCAGCTAATAAATGACAATTTAAAAACTAAAACCACAATGCCTCGGAGCCAGTCAACAACCGTAACTGTCAGGACAACTAGCTTGCAATCACTCAATAAGAAAAGGATCAAGAGGTAAGAATAGCAGATGATCATGGATGGGTCACTGGTGACTCTTAGGTAAGTGCCATATGGGAGACTGACACTTGATCTTGAGACCCAGCCTTCTATGCCAAAGAGCCGTTCAGAACGCCATAGGCCAATTCCTTCTGATGAGTCAAGAAACATCATCAACAGGCTCCAAAGGGAATGCCCTCCAGTCCAACCTCCTCATCTAGGAGGGCGTGATGGGGCGCACTTGTCCCGCACTGGTACTGCGAGGGTTAACTCTACTCTCTGGGCCAAGGAGGCCATGCCCCCGCAGCCCCGCTGGGCATGCTCCAGTTGGAGACTAGGTATAAAAGGGAGCAGCTCATCTCATTCAGGGCTGACCACCAAAGAGAGAGGACGCACGCTGCAAGCTCCAGCCCAGGAACCGCAGAAGTCCCAGACAGCGGAAGCCAGGGATGCTGAGACTCCGGAGGATGCCCAGTGAGTGGTGGAGTTGTTGGGAGCCGCACTGACCGAGTAGCCCAGAGACCATGGCAACGCCAGGACCACAGCATCAGGAACCGGGTAGGAAGTAGCTCAGGGAGACTAGTTCTGTTACCAAGTGGAGTCAGCGTATTTCAGACGGATTCCCCATTGACCCGGTGGCAGGCATACTTGCCACTGACAGGGCCCTGAGCTGGGACCTGGTGAAGCAGGGAGAGCCCGGGCCCCCCTACCAGGCTGCTACTCACCCTGGGGTGGTGGCCCACTCCCCTGACAGGCCACTAGGTCATGTAGCCCCACGGAAGGGGCAGTTATACTGACTCTGGCCACTAGGCCCTGCGTCCCCGAGAGAGGGCGACCTTGCTGACACGGGCCACTAGGCCACACAGCCCTGAGTGACGGTGGCTCTACTGACTCTTGCCGCTAGGCCATACCACCTTACTGAGCCAGGTGGCCACACGGACTCTGATGACCACTAGGTGATATACCCCAGTTGAACTGGGAAGCCATAGTGACTCGGGCCATTGGGTCCCACAGCCCTGTGGGAAGGGGCCATCACCCTGACTCTGGCCATTGGGCCACACAACCTTGAGAGCGCGCATGGCCAAATTGACTTTTACCGTTAGTCCACACAACCCCAAGACAACGGGTGGTCGTAAGGACACGACCACGGGGAAGTAATTACCCTGCCCCAAGAGGGGACGGGGCGCACTTGCCCTGCAACAGAGGGCAATGGCTGCAATGCTGGGGGGGGCATGCATATATATTTTTGTAAATAGAGGGGACCCTCAGGGTAGGAGCACCTCGGCTAAAAACATTAGATAGTCTTCTACTTACCGGCGTTATAGCCCCACAGACCCCCATCGGTTCATGCATGGTGAAACAAACAACATTTTCATCTGCAAAACAAAAACGTGTAAGGGATCAAAGCTAATATTGCGACATACCTGCATGTACTGCCCTTGTGGGGGGTTGAATAGTGGAAACAATATAAAATGATTATATAAATAAAACCGGTGAGGCAGAATTAATATAAACTAGTTAAATGAGGTGAAGCTAATCTGAGAAGATTGTGGAGTCACCCATTCTATCCCACACCCAGGCGGGGTGCTCTTCGAAAGGATGAAAATGATCTGATAGGAAACATCTATCCCAGAACAATTCAGATCTTCTGCTATATAGAGGGCCAAGTGCTGCTCTAATTCAGACTGGTATAACTCTTCGAAATCCACAGACTTTCATCACATCAATTCCACTGGGTCAGTTCCTCTCTTACACTTGCTCCTGCTGCTCAGAAACATTCAGTTGGTGTAATTCTTCATTTCAGTGAAGAATAAAAGGAAAATGAATTTAACGCTTTTATGATTTTTAGTTTTGATGGGGGCGGGGGGGAACGAACAGGTTTATTTCCCAGGGAAAAATTCAAAGTTTGGTGACAAAATTCCCACAAGAAATATTTAAATAACAAACAAAAAATATTTCAATTTGATTCAAAAATCAAGTTTTGTTTTGATTCAGTTAGCATCAAACATTTTGTTTCTGAAAATAGAAACAAAAAATATTTTAGTGTTAATTTCCTGTCAAAAGATTTAATAAAACCATTTGCCCATTAGAAATGTTGCTTTCTATGAAGCTCCATTTTGGGGGGGCCTCTAGTTATTATGCACTTTGGAAGTGATCTCAAACAAGACTGAGAGCCAGTCTCCAGAGAGCAGATCTGCAAATTAAAGCTTGGGTGACAGAAATATCTGATTTGCCATAGGCTTGGACTCTTCTACTCTTAAATCAATGCTGACTGGTGGAGGGCGGAGGGGTGGGAGAGGTGGGAGCAAGTGCATTCCTTCAGCGCTACCAGAAGGAGCCGCTCTTTAACCTTTGTCTCTGGTGCTCTTTCCTTCATGGACCACCAGCTATCACGTGGGCAAAGGAAAGGAGCCGGCTGCTGACTTTCAATTAGCTGTTCACTCACTTCATGCAAACACCCTTCTTATCTTAGGTAAACCACCTGTCATTTCCCAGGGCCCCACCTGTGCTCACACATGAACGGATAGATTCTTCCCTCAGTTACTCACACTAAATCCACTGGCGTGGGTGTAATGAAGCACAGAATTGTGCACAACCCCTGGCAGAGGAGTTTTAAAAAAATGCTGCAAGTGTTTAGAAATAAATTAAATACCCCTACAAACTAGAGCTTGACCAAACCCTCAGGAACTGAACATCTGCCACATACTTTGATTACCGACAGATCTGGCCTCTCTCCAATAAACCTAATTTAACTAACAACAAAGAAGGTACTCAAAAATATCCTTTGAACTTTGATTTCCAATGCACTCTTACTAACAGTGAAACCTTTAGTTTCAGTGAAACTGGATGCACAATAACCAGGGACAGAATTCTCATAAGTCTATAGGGCAGTTCCAAAACTCTCAGGGAGATACATAATCTTCTGTTACACTCTATGGCTTTTCCATAAGGGATAAGGCATAAAGTAATTTGGGGGGTGGGAGGGAGGTATGATTTTTTCAGAAGGGAAACTCCCTAAACTGGTTCTGTCTCAATGTACTTGATATCAGACTGAAGGAGCTTTTAAATGTGAACATGGAAGGGTTCAACTTACCCACTGGGATAGTTCTGCCTTGGATTTTATCAGCCCACCCAGCATAATATCTAAGTGTCTTTATACAGCCTTCCAAGTCAATGAAGAAGGCATGAAGAAAAGGTTTCCCTGTGTCCATTGTTTCCAAGGTCTGAAACAACAAATCACATGCATGGTTATATACTGCTCAAGATTTATGGGGGGGGGGGTTGTTGTTTTTAAAGATTCTAGACAAAAAAAATTCTCTTCTGCAATCTACAAGGTTTATCTTTCTCCCACCCTGCACAATGGAGAGGGGTGACAGAGAAGCTGGATATCAGTCAACAGTGTGCCCTTGTTACCAAGAAGGCTGACGGCATATTGGGCTGCATTAGTAGGAGCATTGCCAGCAGATGGAGGGAAGTGATTATTCCCCTCTATTCGGCACTGGTGAGACCACATCCAGAGTACTGTGTCCAGTTTTGGGCCCCCCACTACAGAAAGGATGTGGACAAATTGGAGAGCATCCAGCAGAGGGCAACGAAAGTGATTAGGGGGCTGGGGCACATGATTTATGAGGAGAGGCTGAGGGAACTGAGCTTATTTAGTCTGCAGAAGAGAAGAGTGGGGGAGGGGGGGATTTGATAGCAGCCTTCAACTACCTGAAGGGGGGTTCCAAAGAGGATGGAGCTCGGCTGTTCTCAGTGGTACCAGATGACAGGACAAGGAGCAATGGTCTCAAGTTGCAGTGGGGGAGGTCTAGGTTGGATATTAGGAAACACTATTTCACTAGGAGGGTGATGAAGCACTGGAATGGGTTTCCCTAGGGAGGTGGTGGAATCTCCATCCTTAAAGGTTTTTAAGACCCGGCTTGACAAAGTCCTGGCTGGGATGATTTTGTTGGGATTTGTCCTGCTTTGAGCAGGGGGTTGGACTAGATGACCTCCTGAGGTCCCTTCCAACCCTAATCTTCTATGATACTCGGATAGAAAAAGCCTTCTTTGTCCACTGGATGATAGAAAACACATTTGGAGAGCACGTGCCTTTAGTAAAGTAATCTCTTTGGGCCCAAATCTGCTCTCACACTGGTGCAAACCAGGAATATCTCCAAGGAGGTCAATGGAGTTATAGCTTGGACCAGTTTTATACCAGCATGTCAGAATCTGGCTTCTCCTCTTTTTGCAGTTCCAAGTTCCAGTGGCCCTGTTCCACTCCTCTAGTCATGCAAGCTGGACAATAATGGGAAAGAACCAGCATAAAGGAGGCACTACTCCTTGGTTGAATTAAATGTGTGAACAAAGATGAAATTGTACACTGCCACCCTTCCGAACCTTTGAGGTCCAAACAGGATCTGAATAGACTTCTTCACAGGGAATAGGACTCTTATCCAGCTGGAGTAGTGCCTGCTAAAATTATTGTACATGCAGTGCCCCGATTTCTAAAAATAAATAGACAAAGCGGTCATGGGAATGACTGAAAAAGCCATACCGGGGCTGGCAGGAAGCTCAAACTGAGCTTCCTGGTTTGTTTATGAATCAAGAAGATTCTCTTTAAATTCATGTCAAAAATAGAAAATTAACTTAGCGAGTGGTGTTTCGATCACACAGCCTTTTGCAGGCAAGATCTGGCCATGAAGATGGGCAGAAACGTTTACGTTTCCAGCAGTGTTGGAACTGAGCCACATGGATGCAGACCTGGATTTTTCCTAAGTCCAGGGATGTTCAGAACTGGGGTTTTGGTTGTGCTCAGTCTTGAGATTTGAGTCAACCATGAAGGCGGGTCAATGAGGTTGCCCCAAGAAAAGCCTCAACTCACCACAGCAAGTTGTCACATCCTTAACTCTAAGCCCACGGCTAAGCCCATCCCTATTCACCGCAGCACTTAAGTATGTGCTTAATTTTTTAAGCACGTGCTTAAATCCCAAAGGCCACAATGAGACTTAAGCATGTTCTGAAGTGCAGTGCTAGGTAGGGGTGGATTTCAGCCTGTGCTTAAAGCTAAGCACAAGTTCAAGCGTTGTTTTGAATCAGGGCCAATATGAATACACAATTTGGCCTGAGTACAGATACAAGCCCTCCTGGAGTTCAGGGATGTCCGATATGTTTTTAGTTTAGCCCCGCATCCAAGTTAGAGAAGAGAGTCCCACAGAAATCAATGGAAGTCTCTCCACTGACTTTATCAGGTTGTGGAGCAGGTCGTCCTTCCCTTGGACTGACCATGAGGCTTCATTCTTCAAGACCAAGATGTTGTTGCAAAATGATATTTTCCCTTTTTGGTGTAAACAAGAGTGTGTCCAAATTCACACAGCATCACATCCTACTTGAAGTTTCATTTTGCAAGCAGCATGTTCATGAAAAGTATGCCCAATGATACATTTTAAGTCCTGAACTAAAAGCAGCAGGAAGCTGTTGCTTCCCCCCGCCCCTGCCTTTTACTCTTGGGGGGTGGGGGGAAGTAACTTGCAAATTGACAAGAATTGGATGTGCTCCCTTCTTTGCTCCTCTGTAATGTATAGAAAAGGTCAAGAGATTTCTATGCATATGTCTTTATGCCGTCTAACCTGGAAGACTCCATGACAGCATCACAAGAGCAAAGACTGAAAAAGTGGAGAAGGAAAATTTTAACAGTTTAAAAGAACTGTTTGTATTAACACCCGTTTAATATCAATGGCCAGTCAACGTT
Source organism: Emys orbicularis (assembly GCF_028017835.1). NCBI lineage: Eukaryota > Metazoa > Chordata > Testudines > Emydidae > Emys > Emys orbicularis. Next base: position 83,221,478 of record NC_088692.1, on the reverse strand, counting down.
TTGGAGACAATCTTGTTAAAGCTTGTTCAGTTAAGTGTGAGAGTTAACAGACATCCTCTGAAATCCTGTCAAACCCTTTGGCAAAAAAAGACAACCAGACAGGACATTCCTGATAATGAAGGTTAAAAGCAAGCAGAAAAATTTGTCCATCGGAAAGAAAAAGGGGCACAAGGCCAACTTAAAAAAAAAAAAAAAAAAAAAAAATGTTGTTGGTTACTGAGATCAAACATTCTAATTTCTGGGGGAAATTTGAGCCAGAACTTTGTGGCTTAGGCCCAAAGTTAATTTTTGCTTTTTTTAAAAAGATGACAGATGTCCAAATGAACTAGTGTCTCTCCTCCTGGTCCCAGCTTGCCCATATCACACAGCCATCACAAAGTCTAGCATCACTCACCTCTCTATCGGGCAGAGTCAGGACCGAACTGCATGGACCAAGCTTCCCGGGGGAACCAGATTCGGAAGAGGGAGGAGTTGCAATACACAATGCAGGTGCATTGGTTCTGTGAGCAGTCATGTCACAGTGGAATAATTTTTATGAAGAGCCAGAGGCACAGATGGATGTTTTGTGAACAGGGCCGGCTCCAGCTTTTTTGCCGCCCCAAATGGCGAAGCCAAAAATAAATAAATAAATGTTTAAAAAGCCACGAGCGGCAGCTCTACCGCCGCCGTTTCATTCTTCGGCAGCGGGTCCTTCCCTCTGAGAGGGAGTGAGGGACCTGCCGCCGAAGACCCAGACATGCTGCCCCTTTCCATTGGCCGCCCCAAGCACCTTCTTCCTTTGCTGGTGCCTGGAGCCGGCCCTGTTTGTGAATAGCTCAAAATCTTCACACACATCTTTCTGCCATTTATTTCAATTGCTATAAGGAAGTTAAATCCTGTAGACTTTCCATTTGATGTGGTTTACTGCAAATCAGTCGTGTTGTTTTATTGTTGCCATTGTCACTTGTCCCCTTTAATGTTCTGATAAGTAGAACACCCAAGTCAGGGATGGCACAGACCTATTTAGATCATCCTTTGCCAATGCAAGATTGTTCCCAACTCTGTATCTTTGTTATTCTCTTCAGAGGTTTCTTTCATTGAATTCCACAGACACGATTCCTTATTTAACATAGTGATTATAGAACCTTTTAGCCTTAGCCGGTTGTCTTTGCCTGAAAGTTTTAAACAGGGTGGGGGTTATTTGCTCATTTTGTTCTAGGACTTTATTTATTTAAATATTTATTTAACACCATAGGTAAGAACGTTAACTTCAAGTAAGGATATGGTCTTGTTTAAAATAAATAAATAAATAAATAAATTAATTAAAAACTCAGTAACTCAAAGCTAACACACGACACAGACATCTCCAATGCATGACCTAAACTCTCTTAAACCAGAGAGAGTTGACTTCACCCCGGCACCAATGCAGTTAGCCAAGGATGAAGATGACCACCCATGGGTGCCACCATCTCCCATGAATCCACTCTGTGGATGCAGGCCCTGATGGCCCCATCCTGCAGCCTTTACTCACGTCGGCCTCAGTTTTGCCCAGCCTAGTCTAAACAAGTCAGTTGCCCTGTTGAAGTCAATGTCACTTAAGCACCTGTCTAAAGTTATATGTGCTTTGCCGAATTGCAACAGACTGCTGAACGATCGCCTCAGAGGCAGTCCCAAAGACAATGCTTATATGGCTCCACTGCTCAATCTCTCTTAAAAAAAAAAAAAAAAATTGGTTTAGCACATAACACCTAGTAGTTTAAATCAGTGTTCCCCGCAGAGTGAGTATAAGCAGCATTAAGTGTTGAGCATCCTTTATCCTCCTACCCCCAAAGCTGGAACAGGCAAGCTAGATACCCATCAACTGTATTTCACCCAGTGGACAAGACCAGGCGGGGCTAGGGGAGGGTAAACAAACCAGCCCCACGGCAAAAAGAAAGGAGTTAAGAAGGTGAGGCTTTGCCGCTGTCGTTCCCTGACAACGCAAGCTCATTGACTTGGCAAGGTTTCCTAGCCTCCCATTGCGTGGGACATGGAGATCAAACCGGGGAGGAGAGGCAGCTTTTCCAAGTCAGCAGTCAGCCAGGGGCTTTACCCTCTCATTGTGTGTGGGCATGGGGGGGGGAGGGCAGAGAGAGAGGGAGCGCAAAGCACTATTCAAGTTTGAAGAGGGAGGTAGGCTTCACCTGCAATGCTAAGGTCTAGGGCGACCTCATCCAGAGCACTAAAAAGAACGATGGATTTGGAATTTTTCCCTTTAATGAGGCAGAGATGCCCTTAAACAGCTCTCTCAAAATCAGTGACTTTTTTTATTATATTATTAATTATTATTATTAAAGTCCCTCTATCCAAATGTTACTAAACCAAGCTGGGAGCTTGGGAAACAAAAGCCTCCCTGAAGAGGAGATTCCCCTTTAAAATAAACTAAACACAAGCTACAAACAGCCCCAGATCTCCAGGGCAGCCAGAGGGACAGAATTAAGTAGTCAGTCAATTGCTTCTGGTTGATCATCACTCCCCCACCACGTTTCACTTACCGCCAGAATGACTCTGTCTCGCTCGATGAGATCGGCTAGTTTGTGGAGAAGCCTTCCTCTGCTGAAGGCATCCATTTGTCTCCATAGAGATCCCCTCTGGAATGCTGCTTTCGCTGCCTCTACTGCCTTATCTATGTCGGGCTAAAGCAACCAAACACACACACACACAAAATATTCAGGTTAGAGAGAGAGACAAATTGCATAGTGCTATGAACAGCTACCAAGCAGGTTGCTTCCTATGCTGTGTCCTGCAGAGCCTGCCTACTGTAATACTGAATCATCTGCGAAGAGAGTCTCCTGGTTTGCTGCTGAACATAGGTCAGATCTTGCAAGATTCCAAGCGGCTTCAGACTCTGGTAGGATTTGACCTTGCCAGATAGGAACCTAAATTCAAATTTTGCAGAGTCGATAAGATCTTTCAGGGTGAGTCATGAAGTTTATGGAATTGGACCAGGCTTCACTGACAGGATAAAAATTATATACACACACACCTCTACCCCGATAGAACTCGACCAGATATAACACAAATTCGGATATAACGCGGTAAAGCAGTGCTCCGGGGGGCGGGGCTGCTCACTCCGGCGGATCAAAGCAAGTTCGATAGAACACGTTTTCACCTATAATGTGGTAAGATTTTTTGGCTCCCAAGGAAAGCATTATATCTAGGTAGAGGTGTATGTATATCTCACACACACACACACACACACACACACACACACACACACACCTATATTTTCTTATCTACATACTTTCTTGGCAAGAATGAAAAAATGTGCCCAGTCCGGCTCCTAGGGGAGAACGGGCAAGACTTTCATTGACCTCAATGGCAGCAGGACTGGGCCTGGTGCATTCACAAGCCAAATCTAGATGGATCAATATTTTTAAAACAAAGCTGTGGGAAAGAAGATATATTCAGAGTATGGATATTATGATGGTTTTAGCCCAGGGAATAGTTACAGCTCACAGACCCCACTGGACAATCCCAGTTTTCCCTTGTAAATCCATAATCAAACATGTCAATAACAGTTTTAAGTCACAAAATTCACTTAGATCCTAGACAGTGTTTTCAGAAGAACCACGCATCCCCCTTTATGGAGGTCTGTTAGTGTTTTCTGCTCAATGCTTTCGCCCTAACCCTCAGGTGATGTAAATCAGCAGAGCTCCACTGAAGTCAATTTCCAGCCGGGGATAGGGGCCCATGACCATAGATATGTTTTTTGTTGTAACACAGGCTGCTACATTTACTCACACAAGACGTTGCTGTGGTTTACTCACATGAGTGAAGTGTCCCTACATACACCTTATGCATTTAATCTGGTCAAGATATGCCCCAGCAATTTTTCCCCTCTAAATGTACACTGATATTTTTCAGTCAGGGTGAAATCCGGGCCTGACTGAAGCCAATGAGAGTTTTGCTGATGACTTCAATGGAGCCAGGATTTCACTCCAAGTATCCATAAAACATATACTGCCACCTGTCTTGGAAGGAATTCCACCCTGTGCAATACCGCCTAGAACATATCTTGTCTTCTTCTCCAGGATTAATCTAACTCTGTGAAACTACAGAATCCTCTAGTACGGGAGACCACAACAAGACGGACCTATCCCAGCACATACTGAATGCCAACAAACAAGAAATGACACCTCACTAAGGACAGACCCTTTCAAGGGAGGAGTGGGTCACGGAAAAACACAACTGATGATTAATTACACCAGAAGGTTTATAGACAAAGCAACAACAAACCACCAACAGCCAAATCCCATGGTTATTTAAAATCCTTGGGCAAGCTGCCTCCCATATGCCCCCCACCCCAACCTCAGGGTAGTCCTGCAAGCAGTTCCTCCCGCCCCCAACCCTCTTGTCCGTTCACAGCCATTCTTGGGTCCTGTTGTATTAAATGAATAAACATTCAAAATAAAGTTCTCCAGTCCCACCACATGTCTATCCATTTAACCCTTCACTCCCAGGCCTCTCTTGCCTGTAGTCTCGCCTCAAGTTTCTCTGCTGGAACCTACTTGTTCCCAACAGCCTCTGGTCTCCCTGGGCATCCTCCCTCTCTGTGGCTTCCTGCTGCTGATTACAGGGGAATCAGAGTTCAGATGCACCTCCTTAGTAACTAGGTGGGTCGGCCCCAGGCCTCTAGCTCTAAAGAGGCAAGCCACCCTGTTACAGGCACACCTACTTAGTTCTGCAAAGGGTTACATGGTATTTTAATCAGCCTATAAGCAGTTGAAAACAGAACCCCACCCTTGTCAGAAGGGCATTGGCTATGCTACTGTGATAGGAAGCTAGTGCACTTGGGCACCCAGTTACCTTAGTCATCCAGACTATTTTTATCACCACTATTCTGGTAGATGTCTGCGAGACAGAAGTGTATGTGGGAGTGGGGGGTGTCCGAGTGAATCCACACTGTAACTGGGTGGATGCATTAACAGACAGTAGCAGGGCTCTGGAGTTACTGGCTAGATCCTACCTTGAATTCACACAGGTTACATACAGGGCACAATTTGACCTAATCGGTTTAATCTGAATCAATTCATTTGGCACCTGCCAATCAGAGCAGAAACCACAGTCAAGCCTCCCCACTTTTAAGAAGTCCCCAACTTCATGCTGAAATTAGGATTTACAAGCCACGCCTGAAAGAAACATTTTAACGGTAAATCAGGCAGGACACAAAACATAATGAAGGTTTAAACACATTCCCTTTAAAAAGTGTTTGTCACCGCGATCTGGAAGACAATTAGCACAGGTGATGCACGAGGCAGCGCTGTGTCCATGCTGGCCAGGTTGTGGGAAATGAAGGTACAAGGATTGCCCCTAGCTCTGCGAGTGCACACATGGAGCGCAAAGAACCTTCGCACCAGCCTTGCACACTTGTGCAATGGACAGGCTTGTGCTCACAGGGCCCAGGCACACCTGAGGCTTGATCCAACTCCTACTGACGTCAATGGGAATGTTTCCATTGGCTTCAATGGGAGTTGAGTCAAACTCCAGGTGTCCATGGAACTGGGAGCTCAGGAGATTACTGGGGTAGCAATCACGGCTGGTTTGTTCACTCCCCCAGTGCTCCTAGTCACACTATCTGTGGCGTGATGCTCCATGAGCTACCACTGGGCTAGTGCTTAAAGCCCAATCTAGACCCAAACGTGTATTTGCCTCATCCAGCAGAAAGGCACCAATGCACAAAATGGGAGAGACAGGGGCTAATTCAGTACAAAACCCTAGCTGCTTACACACTGCACTCACAAGTAGGAGAGACAAGCTAATTGATATGCAATACATTACTGAACATTCAAACTGTTACTAAAACTGGGTTGTTCCTTTAAAACAGCAAACATCCCTTCTGAATAGCAGGACTACCTCTCTGCAAAGGACGGCTGAGACTCAGGAGCGGAGTATTTATAAGGCTAGTCCTGCCCTGGCTAGTGTAGAAAGAAGGAACAGAGATGCTGCCTGGTACATACTCTGCAAAAGGAGTCCTGCCAGCCAAAGCAGAAGTCCTCTAGGTGGTGGGATGGCCATTAGCATGTCTCTGAGTGGGAGCATCGTGCGTCCCTCCCTCCTGTTGGGTAGCACTTGCAGTTGATTGCGACATACTTGCTAGCTGGGAGGCTAGATGTGCTCCCTAATCTGAAGACCACATCCTCTCAGGCTCCTGAGAGCTACATAAAGATCCTGTTCATTTCCTTTCATGGGACCATGGTTGGGGAAAGGCCCCCTTCCTGCATTGACTACCCGGTGTGCTAGCATCACAAAAGAAGTGACTTCGCCCTCATCAGCTTTGCAATTTTCCACTGAGATCATCATCATTACTAACAATCCAGACCTTTCCAGTAGTCACGCTAGGAGCAATCTTACATATCACAGCATTACTGTGGACCACGACTGTTCTCCAAAACCGGGCATGTGGGCGGCTCTGTGGTTAGCTATGTTCATTCCTACTCACTGCACTCCCAGATACCATACATGGTTTGGTGTTTTGTAGAGTCATTAGGTATGCAAGCAGGAGAACTTCCCCAAAATACCTCAATGGAAACTCAACTACCCCTCACATTAAGCATCTGAGTTCAAACCAGCAAAGACGAGGAAATTCTTAGGTAAGGCTGAAATTCCATTCTTAATCCACCCTATGATGACTAGGCACAAAAGGGGTCAGAACGGTGCATTACAGTACACAGATGTTGCAATCCGTAGGCACCATGCATGACATAAGGACAGAGTCATAGCTGTCAAGGTGCCAAGGACAAAACGTGGGACAAAAAGGAGGGACACACAAGACCTAACAATTCACAGAGTTTCAATCTGTGAGAGATTTATTTAGTATTGCACACACAAAACTACCTCAAAAGAGTGTTAGGGTTGCAAAGTCAAATGCTAAAAGGTTAGGAAATGCTAGAATTAAAGTTGCCTGTGAAACCTTAATTCAGCCCCCTTGTGTGTATGTGATTGTGATACAGTCTCTAATTACATGATCACAGACTACTTTTTCCACAGGACCCTTATGGTTCTTGTCCCCTCTCTTCCCCCCATCCCCTACTCAAACTCACAGGTCCAGTTCATCACCTCTGCATTTGAGTCAGGCCCCTTCCTCCTCCTCCCTGCCAGGGCACCAGGAGGTGGAACACGGAGTCCATAAGGAAGACAGTTTCCTGACTATTAGCTCCCGAGCCCAGTGCCACAGCAGCCCAGAGGAGCAATGGCAGAGAAAGTCTTGGTCAGCTCCAGGCTCTGTGGGGATAGCACACATGCACTATGGTTAGTAGGTGATGTAGGTGCAGAGAGGGGATAGAGCATGCCCAGTGCAGATGGAATCGCCAGGGAATTCTGATAAGTCTCTACTGAGCACGTGCAAACAGATGGGTAAGTCTTTGAACACTTAAGTCAAATTTGGGCATCTCCACAGGAACAGCAACATGCCTGAGACCAAGGTGAGCCCCCCCCCGCCAAATGTCAAGTCCCGGTTTCAAAGCACGGAGGCACTAGAGCTTCTCAATGAAGCAGCTCGACGAATTTTGTTAACATGGGCAAAAACAATGTATTCTCCCCTCTAATCTCTCTCTCATAAATGGCTGAATCATTTCCCCTGAAACATCCCCAAAATATTCAGACTGAGACAGACATTCAGCATGGAAAGTTTCAGCCCAAACAGTCAACGTTGGACAAAGTTATAAGCAACTGAAAACGGGGCAGAGGGATTACAACGGGAAACGTTGGGCCACCTTAACTACAGCACCACCAGCTCTGCCCGTAGTAAGTAACCCCGTCTATAACTGCTCCTTCTAATCTCAATCCATCCCTAAAAATACAAGGGTGGGTGGCATGGATGGCAACAGACACCCTTAACACGCTTAAGAATCACAAGTACGGGAAAGGCAGACTCCTCTGGCCTGGCTGTGACGCATAGAGCCAGCGCATAGCACTGCAGGTTTTCCACTCCAAGGCAGAACTCAGCCATGTGCAGAAAGACAAAACAAAGCCAGGCACCCCTGCAGCACTTGAAATTCACTCCTGTGCACAGGACTATGCCAACCACAGGGAAACATGGAGAATATTTTCTGTGATCGCACTGGAGGCAAACTGGGACAGGTTGAGTATTTTACATGGAACTGGTCTGCCAGGTCAGGATGCAGAGTTCCGGGGCTGGTAGGATGGGTAACAGCCCTGCAAGCAGCACAATGGCACAGCCTTAACATTAGTCAAATCAGTTCTTCCCATGCCTGGTATCAACCCGACAGACATTAACACTCAGCCCTTATTTGTAGGCCAATGAAAACTCCAGCAGAGCGTCACTGCCAGCTCCTCTTTCCCACCCAGGGTTTCCCTCTGACTGCAGGTGACTGCAAACAATTCCTTTTTAATTTTGTAATTAAAGAAAAACAAAACCTTTGCTCCCAAGCGAACAACAAGTTGGCCACGTTTCAGCCCCAAAGCCAACTGTCATCGCCAAATTATTAGTTGCCAAATTCCCATCCCTCATGCACAGCCTAAGCAAACAGGCATCTCGGGGGGACTTACCCCGAGGGCAAGGGAGATGGAATCCAGCCCCCACAATCTAGAGTCAGGGTGAGCAGCAGCCACACAGCAGCTTCTGTAGTGACAAAACCTGCAGCCCCCTACAAGAGTTTTGGCCACCGCAGCTGCATAGCTCCTGTCTCCTCAAGCCGCCCCACTGAGAATGCCCCAGGGCCCGGCTCCACAGCGGTCTTCGTTTACGAACCTAAGTCTGCCTGCACGAAACACCCGGAGATCTAGGATGGGGGGGATTAAACTGGGGCTGGGTTCATCTCAGGGGATTCAGTTTTCACAAGACTCTTTGGTTCCAGGCCATGTGGATTTGCAACCACCAACCTCCGAGTGTCATTTTTAGGTACTAACAGACCCAAAGTTGCAAAGCAAAACTGAGGTGAATACACCCAGTTTGGCCTGTTTTGGGTCCCGAACACAATTTTTTAAACTCATTCAGCCCCAACCCCAGCCTTGCCTGCCGCCCCCTTCCCACCCCACACACACAGCAGGAGTGTCTGCACGTAGGATTTAGGGGATGCAAGGAGAGAGTCTCTGGGTACAGCTAAACCGCAATAAAAATAAAATAAAATAAAAAAAAAACCCACAGCAGAGTTTCAGCACCCAAACCCCACAAGCCTGAGTTAGCCGACCCAGGCCAGGCATGCCCATGCCACAGGTCTTTTACACTGCAGTGTAGACATACACTCTGTGACCAAAATATCCTGCATTTGCCCCCCATATAGAGATTAGCCTGCACACTGGATATCCACAGAAACTTCCACAGCTTGATCCTTACAGGCCAGAGAGTTTCTCTCAGGAGAGCCCAGAGAAGGAAGTTTTCCAACGACAGTCCCATGAGCTAGAAGTTAAAACCTCTCCCTGGCACCCAGGAGAGAACAGAGTAATGAGAGCTCTCTCTGTAGGCAAGACATGAGGTTGCCTTCTTTGTTTTGCTCAACAGTTTTCTTTAACAGAGGCATGAAAAGCAGGCCTGAAATACAAAGTCGTTCGGTGGGTAACTACTTGAGGAGGCACTTAGCTCACATAACTATAGCGGAGCCATGGTTTCTGCCTAGTAAGGGTTACCACAGGATTAGCCTCACTCCATAGTTTATACAGTAATTATAATTAGATGCAATGATGAGCTATATAAAATTAATGATTATCTGGCCACTTTACAATTGCCTCCACTGCTGCATTGTGCAAGGACAGTCTGAGTCTTCTGGACATCACAGGCATGAAGGCTGCTGCTTATTCCAAGGGGTCCTTCTCCCTGGATGTGGCTGCATTAAGCAGGTTATGAGCTTGCACCACTACCTAGGCTTGCCCTCTTCCCTAGGACAGAGTCATAGACTCCACCCCATTGCCATATATAGCTAGGGTGGCCACCTGCCCAGGTTTTCCCAGGATCATTCCTTTTACTGGAGGTAGCTTTCCGGGAAATCTGGAGGGTGCTCAGTATACCGTACCAGCGCTCCGAGACATTCTGGTTTTTTGCACTACAGAAGTGGCAACCCTGTTATAGCATTATGGTCCATGGGAATGTCATTGGTATGGGCAGGGGCATTCTTCTAACAAAGAACCTTTGCCCCGTCAGTTTTCCTGTCCGAGAGCCAGGGTGTGTAGCTTGACCAAGAGGTGATGCTACACACTGTGCTTAAAACATTCCCCATCCCACCGCTGATACGGAGGGGACTTCGTTCCACAACGTGAGGGTGAGGCCCCACCACTAACAATGGTGACAGGAGGGCCTTCCAGTCATCAGATGGAGAAAGGCAAGTTCTTGGTCCTTCCTCCTACCGCACGTCCACAAGGCCCATGTTTGTGAGGAGTTGTGGTATGGGTAGAAGGCAGGTCTACTAGTGCCACTGACTCCAGTCAGAGGTGTGTGCGCACAAGCAGGGCTGGATTACGGTTCTGAGGGGCCAAACGCTAATGGGAGGGAAGAGCTTAAGTATGAATGATATATTGCAAAAAAAATTATGAAGGCCTCAAACATTTCTCTGCATACCTATTTACATATTATTTGTGTAAAATTAACAAGTTTATTCTACTCTCTCGACACTCAATTCTCCAAACAGATACTTCTGAGTAAGAGTTAGCACCAGGGATGCTATGCTGTCCTTCTCTTAGGCTTCCTCCCTCCTAGCTAGTGGAGTGCTCATCTGCATGAGGATCGACATTGCAGCATTCCCCAATGGCTGCTCAAACTACACCCACGGCTGGCACAGGTTCCCGTGGTAACCGGATTTTTAGTGTCCAGTCACCAGGGTTAACCGGATACCTGGCAGTGTGTTCCTGCTGCCAGTTGAGCTCCTTCCAAGCCGCCGGGGGCTGCTACATGAGCAAGCTCGTTCCCCCCCCCCCGGCCCTGGCTGCGTAATGGTTAATCCGGCCCTGTGCACAAGGCATGGAGTTCTTGATACTTATATAAAATACTGAGCACTCATTCATCCTTTGGTCTGACTGATCATCACCTATTAATGGGACTGTTGCAGATCCACTGAGAAGGGACCAGAATCCAAGAAGGTTTGTTTTTCAAAAGTGTCCCTAAGAGGATCTTTAAAAATAAATCTGCATTCCTTCTTTGGTCTCAATCTCCGTCCCCAACCCTGCAAAGGCTTCATTTGACAACATGTGAGTAAACCCACTGAAATCCCTGAGCCTGCTCCTATGTGTAAAGCTAAGCAGGTGTGTAAAGCATTTGCAAGCTCGAGGGAGGGGGAGCTGAATTACATCAAATAAGTGACCAAAAAAAGGGCTGCAATGGGGCAGTAGTTGTTTAATCACTTACTTCTAAACCGTGCAAACAATACTTGGGATCACACCTAAGATTCGGTTAAAATCGTTATAGTAATCGCCATTCTTAGCGAAGAAGCAACTCTCATGATTCTAGCGGAGTGGGACGTAATTGATTCCCTCTAATCCGTTTGAACAAGCTTGCCAAAACGTTTAGCTACCACAGGCTTTAAACCTGCAGCTGGGCCAACCACATTTTGTAGCAAAACCGAGAACGTACCCAGAATGCTTTCCTGATCTGTAACTCAGAGAAACTTACCTTATCACCTTCCTCTACATCACAGATTTTCTCAGCCGTTGAGGGATTATATGTGGGAAACTTCTTTCCACTCATGGATTCGTGCCATTCGTTGTTAATAAATATCTAACGGGTCAAAAAGAAAAAAAAAAATAGCAAACACACATGTACCACCACGTGGAGGCTCAAGTAGCTCTCTCTATGGGCCTGATCCTGCAAGGAGTGGAGAACCCACTGAAGCCAAAGGGAGTCAAGAGCATTTAGCACCTTTGCAGAGTTAGGCCCTAATGTTAACGGCTGTTTCCGTTTTTAATTGGCAGTCAGAAAAACCAAACCAAGGGAAGTACATGTACATAAAGATCCAGTGAAGTCAGTTTTGATTGACCAAAGAATGCAGGATCAGGTCCACACAGTGTAATTCATGGGATTTAGACTTGTGAAATAGCCAGGGTGTATTTCAAACCCATATCCTTGGGTATGGCAAGCAGACACCAAGAGAAATCTACATATTTCAAGCACCACAGCTCCTTCTGCTGTACAAAGCACGAACATCAAAGATGTTGGGTATATGCTGCTAATGTTGCTTATTTTGGGCTACTCACCAGTGGTTTCTCCATTAGTATTTTCCACCAGTGAATGTGCAGTATGGACCCAATCTTGCAGTACTACCTCACCCAAGAAGTCCTTACTCACAAATGCCCCTAGCACTTGGCCAGTCTTTTGTCTTTGTCAATATCAATTGGAAAAGTTTTGTCTATGGCAATTTATTCTTAAATGCAAATAAAATAAAATAAAATAAAATAAAAAAAACATAAGCCTTTCAAAATATGGCCTTTCTATAGCGAGGACAAATAGAGTCCCAAATAGTGTCGTGTAACAAAAAATGCATTCAAATACTTTTTAAATTATTAAAATTTTGATATTTAATATAAACTGTGCATAGGCACCAGTATATAATTGATTGATTCAACACGCATCTGCGCTATTCTGACCCAGCTTGACACTATTTGATGATGCTTTTATTAATGATAAATAAATGAGAATAAATAAAATGAGATTAAACACAGCCTTTAGATAATGAGCCCTGGTTAATCTTTGCAAGCTAGTAAATTATTTTATTTGAAGAAAAGTGTTTCACCTTTCCAATGCAATGTACAAGTCTATTGGCACATCAGCTCATGCTAGAATTCAGTCCCACAATGAAAAAGAAAAACCAAAAACCCAACCAATCTTGCAGTCTTTGCACACTCAAAACTCCCATTGAATTGGATCTCGTGGGTTTCTTTTCTTGCCCATTTCAAAGCATAATTACTCCTTAACATTAGTATCATAATGAATAAATATTTTTCTCTGAATGCTTCTCCAAAGCACGTGCAGCACATATTGGAGGAAGCTGCCTAGATGCGAACTCATCTGAAAGTTGATTTTTAGTTCCACCTATCCTGGATGATTTTCACTTTTTTTTTGGGGGGGGGGGGGGGGGGGGACAGAGGTGTCACAATTACAAAACTCAGTGTGACAACACCAAAATGAAGTATTTGCGCCTGGGAAGTTTTAAGTAGCCTGGAGCTCACAAATTACAATCCAGCACTTTGGATGCAAACATTTTAAAATGGTAAGTGTGAGCAGGTTTATGGAAGACAAAGGCAAATTTGGATCTAAAATGAGGAACATTTCACTGCAAACTTGAGAGATACAGGGGAGGGAAGCCCATGAAATGACAATGGAATGTTTACAGCTACTAATGAATGGGGCACCATTTTGCTGCATCTATGTGTTAGCATTAATTATGGATGAGGGAACTGGAGAAAGGATGAAATCACTCTAGCGAATGGCGGACTCAAGGTGACAGACAGAATCGCCAAGATTCTTTTCAGCTTCATACAACTAAGCTTGGGTCTTCCATAAGAAGTCACTCTGCATGTATTACATGGATCATCACCGCACTCTCTCATCTTCATCTCTAGGGACATTATAGAAAGATCATTTGTGAGCGATCATTGCTTCATAAAAGCATCATGCTGATCAATACAAGACTTGATCTTGAAACAATTTCCCCAATCCAATAACTAGTAGAACTGAAAATAAGATTCTCACTTTAGAGGGATGAGTGCTGTTGGGAGACAGCTGCAAACATCTGGGACAAGTCGATAGAGTTTGCAGAATACCCCCCATAGATGTGTATTTATCATCATTCTAAGCTTAATATTGCCCATAATTTTCCTCATCAGATGATGTGTTCTGAGCATCAAACCAGAAGCAGAACTTGTACTCTACTTAACATTTTCCACTTTTGAGACCGTCTATTTGATTGTGTAGACCTCTTTAGGGGTCCTATTCTCCACACCCATCTCACACGCAACCGCCAGTGAAGTTAATAAAGTCTGTCCAAAGTAATATTATGCCACTCTGAAACCAGCAGCAGAAGATGCAAGTTCCAGGTTAGCAGAAAGCTCAGCTTTTAAAAAGCAATGTAAGGAAAACTGGTTTAAGATGGCGGCTTATCTGCTGACAAATTATTAATAAATGGCTAATCAAATTTGGTTCATTCGGTGTGTACCTGGATCACATTCAACTTGAGAAATTAATGCAGTTCAGCTTTATTTGTCCTCTTGCAGCTGAGGGACAAATTATAATGATCTCTTTTATATAACCTAGGAAGCATGAATTATTTTATATTAATTAAAACATTCTAAACCCCACTAGCCAGTTTAGTTCAGCCGCATAGTTGAAATTAGCAAAGTAAAGGTCATATGTCAATAGCGCAGCATAAACCTAAGGAGTCCCTCCACTACAGGAACCAGTGTGTTAGGATACTGGTGACTACAACATAGGGGGTTAACTACCACAATGTGACAATTCCTAAAAAAGATGTTGATGTCTGCAATGACTCTCAACTCTGTGCCTTAGAAACCAGCAATGAGCAGATGTCTTGAATATCAAGAACAAAGTAGGAAAACCAGGAGTCTTCTAACAAGGGCTTTGGAAGTTTTACATTTCAGTGGCTTGGGATAACCAAGGCGTTTTAAAGGGAAGCTCTATTGATCACATAAGAGCTGACTGGACTGTTGGTTGGGTGTTTTTACACTGAAGCCCTGACTTTAGCAAGGATACCAGGAGCTTTTTTCAAGTGTAAAATCAGACATTTTGAAAGGGGTAAGATCAGCGCAACCAGCAATTTTGGGTCTGATCCTAAACGTTGCAGAGCACCCTTCACTCCTAGTGCCTCTGGTAGAAACCGAGGGCACTCTGAACCTTGCAGCATTGCTTCCCAATTCCCTTTCCTATACTATAAATATAGGGTCTGATCCTGCCATCAATGAAGCCAATGCAAACCCCCCAGTATCCACAATGGGAACAGGACTGAATCCACAGGGAAAAAAACCTGTTTTAAAGGAAGGTTTTTTTTAAATCCTCCTCACAGCTTCACTCTATCCAGATCTGACTTCAATGGAAACTGCTGAGTCCTCTCAGTTTCCAAGAAGTGCTCCATAGCTTGGAGGACTGGCTCTTGTAAGCCCAACATACTAATCTGGGAACATGGCATCACCCTGTTAGTGATCCAGGATGACACATTATGTCCATACTCAGTACAAAAGCCATTTTCTTCGATAGCAAAATCCTGGAGAACAGGGTGACTAAGTAGTACAAATTCAGGAATACACAGATGCACCTTTATTTGGTGCTGAAGTGAGTCTAATATGTAAAAGAGGAAAACTATAACACCTTCAACTTGTAGCAGAAATTGCTAAATCAAACTTTGGGAGGGGAACACCCCAAAAAAATCAATTTCACTTGATTTCCTGCAGTTGACATGTCTGCATAGGCAGGATAAGTCCAGTGACATGCACTTTTTTGTATCACTCCTAGAACTGACACCTTTCTCCACTTGCTACAAATACCACAATAAACTTCCAGTCTGTTAAAATAAAAGAGAGCACAGACTGAGGTGGTGTAACATCAAGCTAAAAAAAAGAAATTAAACAACACACTGCATGATCAATAAGGATGTAACTGAGCCTCTGAATCACAGCAGACAGTGGGGGGGGGGGGGGGGAATCTGCTGTTAATTAAAAGCACTAGACAGATGTATCCTGCAACAATGGAAAGCGCAACACTTTTCTGTAGGAGCGGGACTCCCAACACAGAAGAATTATAACAAAGCAGGGAACGTTTTCGCAAACTCGGGTTTTGAGGAGGAAATGACCTAATTTCCCCCATTTACTCTTGACTAGGATTGTTGACATAATACAATAAAGAGGTGCACAAAACTAAGTTTCCTGCCTGAGAGGTCAGACCCTGCGTTGCTGAAGCACCTAGCTCTCCCCTGGACTCCAATATGGACTTAGGGGATGCAGGACCAGGCCCCAGTGCATTCTGCGTTGGAGCTGTATTAGTTTAAAGTCAGCTTACATGGATTTGGACATTTAGGTGGTTTTTTTTTTTAAATCACTGTTGGCTGCTGACCAGATTGGCAAATCAATCGGATTGGTCATAACCTATGGATTGGTTCCAACCAGGCACCCTGAATCCTGGCGAGAAGAGTGAGTCTCCCTAGGGGGGCTGTTCAGTTGGGTGGGGGGATTGCCGCTCTCTGGATTTAGCGGAGTCCCTCCTCTCGGGGGGAAGGGGGGTTCCCCTTTTCCAGGGCGCTGTTGCTGCGGGACACGCTGCTGTCTGGGCAGGGACACCCCGCGCCCGGGCAGAGTGCGGGGCTCCTGCCAGGCCGTGGGCACCTCCGGCAGGCAGAGCGCAGCGCAGCGGGCGGTGCGGATAACGGCTCCGCTCCAGCTCCAGCCCCAGCCCGGCGGCAGGTGCGCGGGGGGGCCCGGGCCCGGCTTACCTTGCTGTGCCGGATCTCCAGGTTCCTCACGGGCCGAGGCAGCGCGGGCGGCTTCTTGTCCGGCTGCCCGTTCTCCACCGCGCCGTTCATCGCAGCCATCGCGGGAGGGGAGCGAGCGCCGCGCTCCGGCTGCCCCGCTGCCAGCCCTGCCTCTGCGGCTGACAGCCCGGCGGCGCCGCTTTTAAGGGCTCCCGGCCGGCGAGCGCCCATTGGCTCCGCTCGCCGCCCAGGCCACGCCCCCTCCATCCCCAGGCCCCGCGCGGCGGGGCAGGTACAGCTTCCCCGGGGGCGCACCGCTCTGGGTCCCGGTCCCTCCAGCAGCAGGCCCAAGCTGTGGCCCTAGGAATGAGGGCCGGGCTCAAACAATGAGGGGGATTGTAAGTGTCTCACTGAGCGGGGGGGGGGATTTGCTTTTAAAGTGTCCTCTGGGGAGGTCAGCTGCATGGCTACAGCGGATGGTTCCTCGCTGTGAGATACAAGGGGGAGGATTTGATAGCAAATTAACCTACTAACAAAATTGCATAGATCCAAGAGCAAGCCTGGAACATGCAGCGCATTGGCTAGGCACCGAACCCACGCGCTAGGTCTCTCCGGTCTTTTCAGGGCAACCAGGGACCAACTCCCCCCCATTAAAAGTTTAGCCACTGTCTTTGGAGCAGGGTCAGCTTCCCCCTTGGTTGGGTGCTGCAGCGTAGGCGAAGAGCTTGGGCAACATTGAAAACCGTTCCACTCAACCCCACAAAAGAGCATATGATCGACCACCTCAGCACTTGGCACAGGTATCCCATCCCTCCCCAATGGGTCTGAGATGCGAGGAGCTTTGAGACTCATCTCTCAAGAGATGCCTGGAAGCGTATTGACTGGGGCTATTTTGGATCAAGTCAGGGCAGGCAGAGAGTTCTGGAGAAGGCCCTGTTGGCAGCTCCTATTTCAAACCCTGAAGATCCAGTTTGGGCACCTGCATGACTGCAGGGCCCAGGGAGGAGGTCTCTCCAGTACGCATATCGCAAGCCATTCATGCCTTTAAGTCAAAACTAAAATCTTAACCACAAGGTGTGTGTCACAAGGGGGCGGGGGGGGGGGGTTCACCCTCTGTTCCTTGCTACAAAGAGCCCTCATGCACACTGCTGGCAAGTTCAACCGCAAGTGCTTTCTTTCCAGTGTGCTATACAAGTCCTTCTCTCCCCCCTATGGCTTTTGTCTTCTTCTTAGGCCCAGGGCAAGAGATCTCACTTTTCTGGCCTTCCCTTCTCCTCCCTGTCCTCAGCTGAATCACATGGTTAACTGGTTAATCATCCAGTCCTTTACCAATTATCTCCTCAATTTGGCCTATGCAGGGACAGTTGCCACTTGCCAAGAGTGGTGAGTCAGCCTCAGGCTTCTCACAGTCACACCTCCCAAAACCAAATAGCAGCCTGTTCACACCCTGGAGAACTGACTGATACATACCCATGATGAGTAGCTCCACCTATCATGAGCTTCTAGCTAGTTTCAATTTCTCTACTAGCTTCAGTTTCCCAGTGTGGCCCCACATATGGAACTCTGACCCCATTTGCATTGAAGCCCTCTACTCTCAAGGTGACAATAGCATGGATCTCAGCAACAGTGTCCATATCCCACAAAAAAGGCTGCATCTTCCTCATTAGATGTATAGGGAATTGCCCTATATCCCTGTCTCCTGGCTCACTCTCCCCTTTGGATCCTTCTCCTGCCCTCAACTTCATGCTTTCCTCTATGCTGCCTTTGTTTGGAATTCCCTCACTTCCCTGGCGCACCAAACAACCTCCCTTTACTCATGCAACCCCCCTCTCCCCCCCCCCAACCTTCACACTGCAAACCAAAAAGCCTCCCAAGAATATTCCAAAGAGACAGAAAAAGAAGAATTAAACAAAAACTCCAGACTAATATGATACCTGGATTCCCTAAGTCCCACGTGCGTCTACTGTATTATCTGGGTCTGACTTCAAGCCCAAACCTGTCCTAGTTGAGACAATGGCAGTTTTGCTGTACTGACTTGAAAGGAAACAGAACTGGGTCCTTCAGCCGCAACTCGCTTGAGGAGATGATTGGCCATTATGTGTGCGCATCACACCTTGGTCAAGCTATTAATAACATTATACAAGTTGAACATCAGGAGAAGTCCTTTCCTTCAAAGAGCTGTAAGAGACTCAGAGCATGTCCAAAGAGTCAGATTTGGGGCCGAATCCTGCAAAGGCTTACCCAGTTGTGTAACTTCACTCACTGTAAGTAAAATTAGGCATGTATGTAAGTTTTTGCAGGAGTTAATGAATACTGAGGGCAAGTCAATATATGTATATTGAGAGACAGGTTTCAGAGTAGCAGCCATAGAATATCAGGGTTGGAAGGGACCTCAGGTGGTCATCTAGTCCAACCCCCTGCTCAGAGCAGGACCAATCCCTAGACAGATTTTTGCCCCAGATCCCTAAACGGCCCCCTCGAGGATTGAACTCACAACCCTGGGTTTAGCAGGCCAATGCTCAAACCACTGAGGTATCCCTCCCCCTCTGTATCCGCAAAAAGAGGTATGAAAAGTACTCCTGTTCTTTTTATAGAGAGACATGCACTTATGTGAAATACGCTACAAGGAAAATTTACTATCAAAATGAAACTTCGCCACACTTCCTTTTGTCGGATATAAAATAAATGTTCCACAGAACACATTAAGATGAGTCAGGCCACCAGAGTTACCCTACAACATGTTTTATGGGGTCTCGAATCTCCATGAGAAGTCAGGATTGTGCTTTTATATCTTGGCCAAAAGAATAGCACCAGGCCCCATAACATCATGCCCATCCCATGGTTAATACAGACTTAGAAGAGAAAGCACTACAACATGAATCATGAGCATCACTTCCTGTATTTCCTTTGAGATCTTCCATCCGGGTAATAACCCAGTCAGGTGCTGCTTGGCTTGGCTTGGCTTGTGAAAGCTGATAAGTAACACAACATAATATTTTCCACAGCCAGAAGAGCCACAAATCGCTATCCAGATTTCCCTTGTGAGCTGCAAAGACTGAAGGGGACAGATGCCTGGCAATAATAAAAACCAAGTGGCGAGGTGCATTATTTCTAAATAATTTGTGGGGGATATTATTATGTTTTAAAATAAATTTTCACTTTTTTGTTGCAGCTATCCTGGTATGTAGGTGTCACTTTAGGGAATACTGTCGTCAAATGAGTCAGACAGAGAAAATTATGGGATAAATTATGTAGGTAGAAACTTCTATTTATTTATTTATTTATAAACTACCCACCACTTTTGAGCTTGTCACTTCTCATTTAGGCTAGAGAAGGGTCAAAGCAAGAATCTCAATGAAATCCCCAAATTTTGGTGGTACTGAGAAAGTGGAACTTGGATCCAAACTATCCCTAGTTTTCATTAGGGATCACTAAAACTTGGCTGACAAGATTTTGCAAAGTCAAAATCATCCTAGCTTGCCTGTTGCAAAAGTTGGACAAAACCATGACCTTTTGAGTGGAGCAGATCTGGAGTCCATTTGATCTGGACAAGCCTTTATTTCAGACTGGTTTTGCAAAACTAAAACCTGCGCTCGCTGGCCCATCTCAGAGTTATGCATATCTTATGAAGAAGATTTTTTTGGTCCCCCATAAATTGCAATTCCCAACTGGGCCACTAGGTGGCATGGGACTATGTGACCAGTCCTTAACCTTAGACCTTAGTCCATCCCATGCTTTGCTGCACGGTGGGCTACCCACATTTGCCATCCTTGCCGGTCAACTGCCATTCTCTCCAAATCTTCCCATTTGAGGTGCTGGATGTCGTTCAGAACTGTTCGTTTCCATGTTATTCATGGTCTTCCTCTTTCGTCTTGCGTTTTCTGGCTTCCATTCAAGGGTGGTATTTGGTAAGCATTCTTTTTCCATTCTCAGCCCATGTCCCAGTCACTGAGGTCTTCTTTTGTAGAGGATTTGGGAGAGGGTGCCTTATCCAGTTATTTTTCTGATTTCATGTGTTTTCCTATCTCTGTATGTTATTCCCAATATTCTTCTCAGACATTTGTGATGAAATGCATCCAGTTTTAGCATATCTTTCTTGGTAAGTTGCCATGTCTCACTGATGTATGTTGTGATGGCGATAACAATTCGCATTCAGTTTTGTCTTGAGGGAGATGTTTTTGAGTCTTCTAAATGCAGCGTTTGCCTTCCCGATTCTTATTTCCTCGGAACTAGTACCATCTTGGCTGATGGTACTTCCAAGATACATAAAATTGTCCACCTTCTCCAGTTTCTCTTCTTCAATTTTGATTTCTGTCCCTGTAGTCTCCATTAACAGGACTTTACATTTCTTTGCATTCAGTGTTTCCCAAACTTGTTCCACCGCTTGTGCAAGGAAAGCCCCTGGCAGGCCGGGCCAGGCCAGGTTGTTTACCTGACGTGTCCGCAGGTTCGGCCGATCGAGGCTCCCAGTAGCCGCGGTTCGCTGCTCCAGGCCAATGGGAGCTGCTGGAAGTGGCACGGGCCAAGGAACATACTGGCCGCTGCTTCCAGCGGCTCCCATTGTCCTGGAGCAGCGAACCGCGGCCAGTGGGAGCCGCAATCGGCCGGGCCTGTGGACGCGGCAGGTAAATAAACCGTCCCGGCCCACCAGGGGCTTTCCCTGCACAAGCAGCGGAACAAGTTTGGGAACCACTGTTTGCATTGTATCTCAAACCTATCTTCTCCATTACTTCTTTTACTTGGTTTGTGCATTTTTGTAGTCCGTTGGCATCTTCACTGATACGAGCGACGTCATCAGCAAAGTCCAGATCAAATAGCCGTGAATTCTTGCATTTTAGGCCACCTGTATCACTGTCACATTGTTTTAATCCATAGTCTTTGACTAGCAAACAAAAAAGGAGACAGGACACACCCCTGCCTTACACCTGTCTTGATGCTGAATGGCTTAAAATGCTGCATTAAAATGGATTGAGTGTGTTGGCATAGAATGCCTTCATAATGTTGATTAATTTTGTTGGAATTCCATATTGTTCCACAATTTTCCACATCGTTTCTCTGTTTACACTATCGAATGCCTTCTGAAAGTCCACAAGATTGATGGCAAGACTGCCTTGGAATTCAATTGTGTGCTCAATAATCCATCTCAGGATGAAAATAGCGTCTGTGCACCATTTCCCTTATCTAAATCCAGATTGTTGTTCATGTAGGATGATATCCATCTTTCCTTTCATTCTGTTCAGGAGGACTGCTGCGAATACTTTTCCTGTGACAGACAGAAGTATTACTCCCCTCTAATTTGAACAAATTGTTTAGATCACCTTTCTTTGGTAACTTGATTATGATACTGAGGGTCCATTCTTCTGGCACTTTTTCCTCCGTCCACATTTTGTTGCACAGCAAACAGATGACTGATTCCACATCTTCGCCTCCATATTTAAGCATCTCAGGATGAATGCCGTCCAACCCAGGTGCCTTGTTGTTTTTCAGCTTCTGCAATGCTTTTTTTTAAAACTTCGATTTTTACCTCAGATACATCTATATCTAGGTCTAATGGTTTATCATTGTTAAATTCCAGTCTTGTAATTGGTTTAACACTTCTTCAAAGTGTTCCACCCATCTAATTTCTTGTTCCTCCTGGGTTTTCAAAATTTCTCCTTGTTTTCCTTTCACTGCGACACTTCTGAATTTTGATCCATAGCCTGTTAACTGTTTCAGGATCGTGTAGACTGTTCTTCATCATTTCTTTCCCCTGCTTCTTCAGCTTCACTAGCCTTACTGTCTATCCAATTTCGGTTATCTGTTTTGCATTGTTTCTTTACTGCTTTGTCAAGGTTCCTATAGGTTTGTTTTGTTCCTTCAGTCGTATGTTGTAGTACTAGAGCCTTTGGTTTTCTTCTTTTGTCTATAATTTTCCATGTTTCTTCTTCCACTGTTCTTTATTGCTCCCTCTCTTTCTACCAATTATCTTTTCAGCTGCTTCTAGCAAAGCTGTTTTGAAAACAGGGCCGGCTCTAACTTTTTTGCCGCCCCAAGCAAAACAAAAACAAAAACAAAAAAAAACCCCGCCCCGCCGTAACACCCTCCCCCTGCCCAGCGCTGCCCCGCCAAACCAAAAACAACCTCCCTCCAGCGCCACCCCGCCGAACAAAAAACAACCCCCCCGACCGCCGCCCCGCCAAACCAAAAACAGAAACAACCCCGCCCGAGCGCCGCCCCGCTGAACCAAAGACAACAACAAAAAAAACCCAGAGCGCCGCCCCGCCACCCCAAGTTTGGCCGCCCCTTACAAGGTGCCACCCCAAACACGTGCTTGGTCAGCTGGTGCCTGGAGCCGGCCCTGTTTGAAAAGATCCCAGTATTTTTCCACTTGTTTTCTTCAAGATCTTTAAGAGCCTCAAACCTGTTCTTGACCTCTATCTGGTACTCTTTTCATATCCTGTAATCTTGTCGTTTCTGTGTATTGAGTAATCTGAGTCTGTGTTCTTTCTTTTTGAGCACTTTAAACTTCAATTTGCTGTTTGCTTTCAGCAAGTAGTGATCACTTCCTAGATCTGCTCCTCTGAATACTCGTGTCTGAGGCCTGGTCTACACTACGACTTTAATTCGGATTTAGCTGCCTTAATTCGAATTAACGCTTGACCCGTCCACACAACGAAGCCATTTAATTCGAATTAAAGAGCCCTGTAATTCGATTTCTGTACTCCACCCCGACGAGCGGAGTAGCGCCAAAATCGAATTTGTCAATTCGAATTAGCGTTAGTGTGGCCGCAATTCGATGTTATTGGCCTCCAGGAGCTATCCCACAGTGCACCATTGTGACCGCTCTGGCCAGCAATCTGAACTCGCATGCACTGGCCAGGTGGACAGGAAAAGACCCGGGAACATTTGAATTTCATTTCCTGTTTGCACAGCGTGGAGAGCACAGGTGACCACAGAGAGCTCATCAGCACAGGTAACCATGCAGGCTGATAATCGAAAAAGAGCACCAGCATGGACCGTACAGGAGGTACTGGATTTGATCTCTATATGGGGAGAGGATTCAGTGCTAGCTGAACTGCGTTCGAAAAGACGAAATGCCAAAACTTATGAAAAAATTTCCAAGGGCATGATGGAGAGAGGCCACAATAGGGACACAGATCAGTGCCGCGTGAAAGTCAAGGAGCTCAGACAAGCCTATCAAAAAGCAAAGGAGGCAAACGGTCGCTCCGGGTCAGAGCCGCGGACATGCCGCTTCTACGCTGAGCTAAATGCATTTCTAGGGGGGGCCGCCACCACTACCCCACCTCTGACTGTGGATTCCGAGCTGGGGATAATCTCATCAGGTACACCTGATGATTCCGTGGAAGGGGAAGAGGAGGAGGAGGAGGAGGACGAGCTGGCAGAGAGCACCCAGCTCTCCGTTCTCCCCAACAGCCAGGAACTGTTTCTCACCCTGACTGAAGTACCCTCCCAAGCCTCCCAAGCCAGCACCCAAGACCATGACCCCATGGAAGGGACCTCAGGTGAGTTTACCTTTTAAAATAGAAAACATGGTTTAAAAGCAAGCATTTTTAATGATTAATTTGCCCTGAGCACTTGGGATGCATTCGCAGCCAGTACAGCTACTGGAAAAGTCTGTTAACATGTCTGGGGATGGAGCGGAAATCCTCCAGGGACATCTCCATGAAGCTCTCCTGGAGGTACTCCAAAAGCCTTGCCACAAGGTTTCTGGGCAGTGCAGCCTTATTCCGTCCTCCATGGTAGGACACTTGACCACGCCATGCTAGTAGCAAGTAATCTGGTATCATTGCCTGACACAGCCTGGCAGCGTATGGTCCCGGTGTTTGCTGGCATTCAAGCAACATCCGTTCTTTATCTTGCTGTGTAATCCTCAGGAGAGTGATATCGCTTAGGGTAACCTGGTTGAAATAAGGGAATTTAATTAAGGGGACTGAGGTGGCCGTTCCTACTGGGCTGTTTGCCTGTGGCTGAAAAGAAATCCTTCCCTGCATTTAGCCAAGTGCAAGGGGGGGGGGGGGGGGAGGATTGGCCCAGAGCTTTTCGCGTTTTGCTAGCAGGGATCTTCCCTGATACCAGCCACGCGGTGGGGGGAGGGAGAAAGCAATCATCCCAGAGAATTCATGGCGGGTGGGGGTGGGGGGGTGTTAGTTTGGTTCCTGCAGGGATCTTCCCTGATACCAGCCACGCGGTGGGGGGAGGGAGAAAGCAATCATCCCAGAGAATTCATGGCGGGTGGGGGGGGGGTGGTGTTAGTTTGGTTCCTGCAGGGATCTTCCCTGATACCAGCCACGCGGTGGGGGGAGGGAGAAAGCAATCATCCCAGAGAATTCATGGCGGGTGGGGGGGGGTGGTGTTAGTTTGGTTCCTGCAGGGATCTTCCCTGATACCAGCCACGCGGTGGGGGGAGGGAGAAAGCAATCATCCCAGAGAATTCATGGCGGGTGGGGGGGGGGGTGGTGTTAGTTTGGTTCCTGCAGGGATCTTCCCTGATACCAGCCACGCGGTGGGGGGAGGGAGAAAGCAATCATCCCAGAGAATTGGATGGGGGGGGGGTGTTAACCTTCAGCAGCAGAAAACAAGCTAACAGGAAAACTGCAGCACAACGGGCTTTGCTTGGTATGTGGGAAAGCAGGGCGCAGAAGCCTAAAGACAGTGGCTTACCATGGCAGCATGCAAGGTGAATTCTGTTGCCCCGACCTGCGTCTGTGATCTCTAGCAGCAAAGCCACAGGCACTCAATATTAAGAGGCAAAATGCGACCTTGCACAGAAATCACATGTGCTATGTAATGTGAATAGTATACACCGTGAAAGAGTATAAGCATTGTTCTGAAAAATGTATCTTTTAAAAAAATTCTCTCCTTTTTTCACTCCCTCCAGCAGGTGCAAATGTTTCAAGCCTCCCTCCTCCTTCCCGAAGGCTATCCCAGATAAGGCGTCGTAAAAAAAAGACGAGAGAAGAGATGTTTTCCGAAATCATGCAATCCACCAGGAATGAAAGAGCTCATCTGAATGAGTGGAAGGAGACGGTTTGCAAGTATAGGAAAGAAGCCAGTGACCGTGAGGACAGGAGGGACCAACGTGAGGACATGAGGGACCAACGTGAGGACAGAAGGGACCAACGTGAGGAGAGGAGAGACGCTCGAGATGAGAGGTGGCGGCAGGAAGATCAGAGGAGTCGGGAAGCAACGCTGGGGCTGCTGCGTGAGCAAACAGACATGCTCCGGCGTCTGGTGGAGCTTCAGGAACGGCTGCTGGAGAACCGAGTGCCGCTACAGCCCCTGTATAACCCCCCTACCTCCTCACCATGTTCCATAGCCTCCACACCCAGACGTGTAAGAACACGGGGGGGAAGGCTCCGTACACCCTCCCATTCCACCCCAGTGGACAGCCCAAGCAAAAGGCTGCCATTTTTTTAACCTTTTTTTACTGGGCTTTTCCTTCCCGCAGATCCTCCTCCCAAACCCCACTCAGGTTCTGTGCCGCTACAGCCCCTGTATAACCCCCCTACCTCCTCACCATGTTCCATAGCCTCCACACCCAGACGTGTAAGAACACGGGGGGGAAGGCTCCGTACACCCTCCCATTCCACCCCAGTGGACAGCCCAAGCAAAAGGCTGCCATTTTCTTAACCTTTTTTTACTGGGCTTTTCCTTCCCGCTGATCCTCCTCCCAAACCCCACTCAGGTTCTCTCCCTCTTTTTATAATCAATTAATAAAGAATAAATGATTTTTAAACAATGGTGACTTTATTTCCTTTGAAAGCAAGCTGGGGGAAGGGGGAGGGTGGGTTCCTTACAGAGAATGAGTCAATAAAGGGAGCGGGTTTTCAGGAAGGATAAACAAACATAAATTTCACACTGTAGCCTGGCCAGTCATGAAACTGGTTTTCAAAGCTTCCCTAATGCGCAGCGCTTCATCGTGTGCTCTTCTAATCGCCCTGGTGTCTGGCTGCGAGTAATCAGCAGCCAGGCGATTTGCCTCAGCCTCCCACCCTGCCATAAAGGTCTCCCCCTTGCTCTCACAGAGATTGTGAAGCACACAGCAAGCAGTAATAACAATGGGGATATTGGTTTGGCTGAGGTCTGAGCGAGTCAATAAGGATCGCCAGCGACCTTTTAAACGGCCAAATGCACATTCTACCACCATTCTGCACTTGCTCAGCCTGTAGTTGAACAACTCCTGACTCCTGTCCAGGCTGCCTGTGTATGGCTTCATGAGCCATGGCATTAAGGGGTAGGCTGGGTCCCCAAGAATAACAATTGGCATTTCAACATCCCCCACGGTTATTTTCTGGTCCGGAAAGTAAGTCCCTTGCTGCAGCCGTTTAAACAGATTGGTGTTCCTGAAGACGCGAGCGTCATGAACCCTTCCCGGCCAGCCCACATGGATGTTGGTGAAACGTCCCTTGTGATCCACAAGTGCTTGCAGCACCATTGAGAAGTACCCCTTGCGGTTTATGTACTGGGTACCCTGGTGCTCCGGTGCCAAGATAGGAATATGGGTTCCATCTATTGCCCCACCACAGTTAGGGAATCCCATTGCAGCAAAGCCATCCACTATGACCTGCACATTTCCCAGAGTCACTACCTTTCGTAGCAGCACCTCCGTGATTGCTTTGGCTACTTGCATCACAGCAGCCCCCACAGTAGATTTGCCCACTCCAAATTGATTCCCGACTGACCGGTAGCTGTCTGGCGTTGCAAGCTTCCACAGGGCTATCGCCACTCGCTTCTCAACTGTGAGGGCTGCTCTCATCTTGGTATTCTGGCGCTTCAGGGCAGGGGAAAGCAAGTCACAAAGTTCCATGAAAGTGCCCTTACGCATGCGAAAGTTTCTCAGCCACTGGGAATCGTCCCACACCTGCAACACTATGCGGTCCCACCAGTCTGTGCTCGTTTCCCGGGCCCAGAATCGGCGTTCAAAGCCTATAACCTGGCCCATTAACATCATAATCTCCAAAGCACCGGGGCCCGCGGTCTCAGAGAATTCTGTGTCCGTGTCCATGTCCTCATCACGCTGGTCGCTGCGCTGCAATCGCCGCCTCCTCCTCCTCCTCGCCTCTTTTTTCTGGTCCTGTGTAAGCATAAACTCCACGAGAAAGCGCGAGGTGTTTATAATGTTCGAGACTGCGTTCTGGAGCACAACGGGATCCATGCTTGATGCAGAATGGAGTCTGCAGAGTTCACTCAGGAAAAAAGGCGCGAAATGGTTGTCTGCCGTTGCTTTCAGGGAGGGAGGGGGAGGCTGTACCCAGAACTACCTGCGACAATGTTTTTTGCCCCATCATGCACTGGGGTCTCAACCCAGAATTCCAAGGGGGGTGGAGACTGCGGGAACTATGGGATAGCTATGTAAAAGCTACCCACAATGCAACGCTCTGGAAATCGATGCTACTATGGTAGCTTGGACGCAAACCACCGAATTAATGGTGCCTAGTGTGGCCGAATACATTCGAATTTATAAAATCGGTTTCCTAAATTCGAATTATATAAATTCGAATTAATCCTGTAGTGTAGACATACCCTAACACTGATGTTTTCCACCTCTAACACAGATATAGTCCATTTCATTGTGTGTACACCCATCTGGTGAAATCCATGTCTTTTTGTGTGTGTTTTTATGTTGGAAGAAAGAATTGCAGATGCCAAGATTGTTTTCAGCACAAAATTCAAGTAGTCTTGTGCCATTGTTCCAGTTGTATGTGAGCTGATGACTGTTTCCCAACTTCTTCTTTCATTTCCAATCTGGGCATTAAAATCTCCCATAACCAGGACAAGATCGTGGTTTGGTATTTCTTTCATGACATCATTCAATTCTGTATAGAATTGCTCTTTGTCCTCTTCATCTGCATCGTTTGTTGGAGCATATGCCTGGACTATGTTTCACTTAATGTGCCGACAGTGGAATCTAGCTACCAGTAGCTTATCTGATATTGGCTGCCAATTCGGAAGTGATTTCTTTGCAGCGCTATTCCTGATGATTCCTACACCTCTGTCATGTTCGGTTCCCCCTGAATAGAACATTGTTTTTTCTCCAGATGTTATCATACCTTGATCTTTCCATCTAACTTCACAAAGTCTTAGGATGTCAATTTTATCTCTGTCCATTTCTCTGATTACCTGTGCTAATTTTCCTGCACTATTTAGAGTTTGTACATTCCAGGTAGCTATGGATGTACTCGTTTTGTCCGTCAGAATTTGGACCATCTAGTGGGTGACTTCCCGATGGATTTGATCATCCACGGTCATATGTAGAGGAAGTTAACTGGATAAGGTCTGGCCAGAGGGAATGCATTAGAAAATTGGTAGCATGGAAAGCGCACTGTTAGAATTAATGCATTGCCCTCAGTCTTTAGTTTGCCTACCAGGACTGCTCAGCTGAAGTGCCAAGTATTAGTGTTATAGCAGGACAAAATATCTGGAGGAGAAGTAGAAAGAGGAAGAAGAAATTTCAGAGCAATCTAACAAGTCATGCCAGTGGGTCACCCCCGATGGAGTGAAAACAAAACAACGTGTATTTCACACCATAAAGGGAGATGGTCTATTTATATGCCATTGTTGGGAGAGTATTTTCGTCATAACTGGTTTGTTCTTTGTGTGAATTTATGGATATTGGGGGGATGTGTTTAAGGCAGATGTTTTGCATGCTAGGTTGTTTGGAAATAACATGAATATAGGGCATGAGCTGGTGACACAGAAAGGATGGGCAGAAATAATGCACTTTGACCAGCCCCATGCGTGTGTAGCCTCCCCTAATAACGCCACCCATAAGAACAAAACCTTTTTCCACCTTCAAAAGAGATCCAAAAACATGTATTGATCCCCTTGTGACAAAGGCAAGAACAATCACCCCCATTTTACTCATAGGGAACATGAGACACAGAAGGACAAATGCAGTCCTGGCGTAAGCAGCCACAACTCCCCTCAGCTCAACAGGAGTCCTATCTATTTTTGCCAGTGCTTGAATTTCATCCAGAG
The DNA here is from genome assembly GCF_028017835.1 of Emys orbicularis. Lineage (NCBI taxonomy): Eukaryota > Metazoa > Chordata > Testudines > Emydidae > Emys > Emys orbicularis. Next base: position 83,192,121 of record NC_088692.1, on the reverse strand, counting down.
AGGTTGGGGCTGGGTCAGGGGGAGTCAAAGGCATCCAATGGGGTCAAACTAATTGATTCACCCAAAGCCATACAGTAAGTCTGAGGCAGAGCCAGGATTCAAACTCAGGTGTTTTTGGTTCTCAACCCTACGCTCAGTGCAATAAGACCAGGCTGCCATTTAGATGGTAAAAAATGGGTAAGCTCGCAATTGTTCATAGATGTGTCAGAAGTAGATGTAACAGGAAGAGACTATTAAAATAAAGGCCACACCACTCTTGACTCACCCTATTGCGTCCAACCACCGCAGCAATATTTACGGAGGTCTGCAATACCTCCGGCATAGCCTGACGCGTTAAGGATGACAGCTTCAGCTCTGGATTAATTTTGTTGTTTTGCATTGTTGCAGAGCCCCGTCTCTCAACACTTTTCTCCCGTCTCCTCTCGGGCATCCGGCACTAGCTCCTTTGCCTTCCTGGTGCTGGGTCACACGCCGTTTGCTCTTCACGCGCGGCCGCCAGTGAGACCTGAACACACCTTTGTGCATCAGTTTTGTCTGCCCAGGCCATGAGGGTGAGCTCACTGTTGGGCGGGTCCCTGTCACTTCAAGGGACGGTGCATTGCCATGGCTGTCTCAGGGCCTAATCTGTGCCTCAAGTGCTGCTGGGATTAGATCCAACTACCTCAGGGAGGCATTTTCACCAGGTTTTCCACTCTCATTTAAATCTTACTGAGGTGGATTTTTGCCTGCAATTGGTTCTTGCATCCTGGGTACTCAGGTCACAGCTCCTGTGCGGTTTTCCAGGTTCACTTGCTTTGTATCCAGGGGAATGGACAGGAAGCCCCTAGATCCTGCCTCACTCTCTCAGCACAGTGGTGATGGGGAACTTCGATGGCAATGCCTGGAAGCAAATCTGGCATAAAAGCCTGGCCCGCTGGCTGACTAGGGAATCGACTGTAGGATAAATTAGTTTAACTTCAGTGTAGCTATGCTGATTTACATCAGCTGGAAACCAGGCTGCGTCTAATGGAGGGGACACCATTCTGGGTCAAGAGACAGTGTTGGACATCAACTTATATGGTCCATTGTTCTTCCTACACTTATTCTTTCACCCCACTGATGTACCAGCATCTATTGTAATAGTTCTATGACTGAAGGCAAAAGTTTCCCTGCTCCCCCAACAAAACAAATCGTGTTCTAAAGGTAAGAAGATGCAATGAAACAACATAGATATGGCTATGATGCTAGTAGTAAAACACGAGACAGTCTAATCTCAGTCCTAAATGCAAAGCAACCATTTGGTTTTCAAAATAGTCCTTTATAATTTACATCATGTTTATCTAACTAAACAGATCGGGTCAAAATAATCTTCTTTCAACCAAATCACAGGCACTGAGCTATGCTTTCTGAAGACTAGGAGAGGCCTTCTCTTTGGTGTTCTGGTGCCCACAAATATTTTGTGAAGTAGGTAGGGAAAGAATAAAATAGCAAAATTTTTTGACGTCTCACATACTGAAGGAGTCTTTAATTCCCTCCTCCCAGCCCTTGTCTTTGCTAGCACCAGGCTCTGGGGAAGTGGGAGCATGAATGGAAGTGAATTTTGTCCTTGGGATGGGATAACCGCTCTTTTAAAATATGGAGCACACGATGAAAAAACCTTGATAACTCGTGTTATAAACCAATCAAAGTGGCCCATACTATGAAGCTACAGCAAACACGATTTGAAAGTTTGGAACCACTTCCTGGATTGATCCAGCAATCTAGACCAGAGCATTATTTTGCCTGCAAAGAGCTAGCTGCATATTATCTGCAGGCAAATACATATTATATATAGAAAGAGATTAGGTCGCTATAGATTTTAGACTTATCCACCTCACAGTGGTAAGAGGCATTGTAGGCAGGTGCACACAGTGTTGTAAGCAGTGGATGCCTACTAAGGATCTTAGGATCCTAAAAATATGCTTTTTCCTTCAGCTCCTCTTCGTTCTTATTCATGATCACATCTGCTCTGGGCCCAGTGCCCAACAATTTTCCATTAACGCCTCAGTACACACAGACTTGCACAGCTGAACAGTTTACAATGCAACATGCCCAATGCCATTACCTCTTCTCCCTCCCCAGATCAAGCTGCTGCAAACATTCCTGGTTGCAGGGATAATCATTTGACTTTGTAACATTATTAGTGAGCAGCACCAGAGAGCTCACCCGTCTCAGGTTTTCCCATAGGAGAATGTTGCCTGCTGCAATCATGCAATTAGAAAAAAAAATCACAGACTAAATTAGGTAAACAAATAGACTTAAAGAAGATACCCTCTCAGGCCCTGATCTTGCAAACACTTCCTGCTTAACTCTAGGCACGTGATCAGTCCCAATTGACTTCACATTAAAGTTAAGCATGTGCTTAAGTTGCTGCTGGATCAGGGCCTTAATGTCTAATTGCAAAATAAGAGGCACGTCTCCCAATTTCGTCAGCAGTAATAAATTGTTATTAACACCACATTTAAAAAAAAAAATCCCTCTAAAATGAGTCTTTGAAAATAGCAATGGGGCAGAAACCAACCAGTAAGTCCACTTGGGACAGACAGTGATCCCGGAATGGTTTGTTCTTGGACAACACATTATTCCTGCCTTATGAAACACAAACATTACAGGAAGATTTTAAAGAGATTTATCTGCCTTGTACTAAGCAAGGGATTTTGTTTCATGTGTATGTGCTTGTCTTTGCACAGCTACTCTTTCTAGCTAGTAAATATATATTATTTATTTTCTTCCCCTTCTGGGCCTAACCCATCCCTTCCTGGCCTAATTCAGTTTTCTTTTTACTGCTACCTTTTCCATTTCAAGGCCTAGCCCTGTCCTCTGGGGGTGGGGTGTGAAGGTATAATTTCCCCCTACATTATGATTTTATGACTGTCCTTGTAAATTGGCGCTCCAGTAAATAAAACACTTAAAAGCCAAGTACTCGTCCATTGGGCTCCATGATCCCACCCTGCACTGGGATTTGTCTATTTCCGCTCTTAGGTGGGGGTAATGAACACAAGAGGAAACACTGTGGCCTGCAATAATAAAGTACGAGTCCCTGCTTTCATTTACAGGGAGGGGAGTAAGGAGGTCTTGGGAGGCAGCTAGGCATGTCAGAGAGAGAGCGAACACAAGAAGTCCGGTGGCACCTTAAAGACTAACAGATTTATTTGGGCATAAGCTTTTGTGGGTAAAAAAACCTCACTTCTTCAGATGCATCAGAGAGAGAGAAACCCACCCAGTTTTAAATGATTATATTACACACACGTTAATGACGGCCCTTTCCCCTCCACTCCCTGCCTCGTTAACAAAGGCCCCAGCCTGGCCACCGAGCGCGCTCAGTGCCCCCACTCGCCAGCCCCATAAGGCAGAGTGATAGAAAGAGTGACAATAATTCATTTCAGGGCAAAATATTTACACTGTAAGGGAGCCGTTTTGAGGCGGTGCCCCATGGGAGCGGTGCCCTGATTAGCGCTGACTGCAGCTCTCGGAAGGTGGGGTGGGTTCCGAGGGTCTCTGGGGCGGATGGTGTTTGCACCTGGGTCTGATGAAGTTTAATGGACTTTAACACATGCAAACAACTGCTTTTGTTCCCGGGGACAAAGGCTTTCCCAGCTCGGGCCTGCGTCCCCAACACTGGTGGCATTGTTTCCCCTCCATTGCCTCTTGTCACTCTCCTTGTCAAAGTTTAATTAGGACAACGAGCTTTTCGCAGGCTCATTTCGCACTTCAGCAACTTTCCAACACTTCCCTAACGAGGAGAGAAGGGGCTGGAGAGGCCTGGGCTTTGGGAGGCCCCATAGGAGCTGTGCCCAGCCAGGGAGAGGCCGGGATCCAGCCCAAATGGAGCCCTGCTGCGCCCAAGGGGCGTGTATGTGATCAACCGGACTCAGATCTGCACCACAGACTGCATATGCATGTGTAATAACCATAGGGTGACCAGATAGCAAGTGTGAAAAATTGGACAGAGGGTGGGGGGATAATAGGCGCCTATATAAGAAAAAGCCCCGAATATCAGGACAGTTGCTATAAAAAAAAAAAAAAAAAAAAAAAAAAAAATCGGGACATCTGGTCACCCTAAATAACCAACGTATGCATGTCTGATACATCAGAGTCCCACCTAACCCCGGATCCCTGCAGAACTCTGCACAGTTTGGGAATTCACGCCCTAGCTGTCCTGTGAAGTTTGGTTCTTTTGCATTTGGGGAGGTATTTTCCATTCCCCTTTAGACCACCTCCCCATATCCTGCACACACGCGCCTTCCCTTCCGGATTTTTAAGCCACCCTCAAAGCATAGTCAAAGGCCTGGTCGACACGACCCGGTTAGGTTGACGTGAGCTGCCTTGCGTCGACCTACCCCTGGAAGCACCTTCACTTAAATTTGGCTCCTGCTGACATAAGTGCCTCTCTACACGGATTTAGTACCACCACCTCACAGTCAATGTAGTTACAACAACGCAGTCAGTGTAGATACTGTGTTGCTTCCGTCGACTGTTACTGGCTTTCAGGAGCCATCCCACAATACCCCATACAGACCATCCAATCGATAGAAGCGCTTCTGGGGAGGAGTGTGCACACAAGCAGAGGTGGGAGTTAGGTCGACATAATATTGTAGTATAGACACGGCCAATGGGTTTCCCAGATCTCCTACTCCATACATCTCTGCCCCCATCCTCCTCTCCTGGTTTTAACCTGGGCATGAGAAAGGACTGGCAGAGGGACACTATTACCGAGGCTAGGGAAAGAGTCTTTATGCCTATTAAGGAAAGGCCTTCTTTGCTTCAAACACAAACCGGCCCACAGAAACCACTTGCTGTTAATGTGCCAGGGTATCAGAGCTGCACCTTAAAATGGGTTGGGATTCAGGATAAACTTCAGGGAGGATTTCTGTCCTGCTCAAAAACAACAAGGAGTCCGGTGGCACCTTAAAGACTAACAGATTTATTTGGGCATAAGCTTTCGTGGGTAAAAACCTCACTTCTTCAGATGCACCTTACTGGTTACTTGCATCGGAAGAAGTGAGGTTTTTACCCACGAAAGCTTATGCCCAAATAAATCTGTTAGTCTTTAAGGTGCCACCAGACTCCTTGTTGTTTTTGTAGATACAGACTAACACGGCTACCCCCTGATACTTGTCTCGCTCAGAAGAAATAAAGGAAAGGTGACGCTCTGGCATTAAAATGTGCTCTCTATACAAGGAGACAAGACCCCTTTCCCAGGGGCTGGCTGAAATGGGGACTTTGCTTACGAAACATTCAGCGAACAGATTCATCCGCCTGAAGAAGCCATTTGGTTATTGTTCCTGGGCCTGATTTACCCGTCAGGAAAGATAAACCTTTGAAATACTGGGCCGCACCTCAGAGAGAGCAACTTGCCAGTGCTGCAGAACCCACCAGAGCACGGAACGCTGTTTCAGCGCCTCGAAGGCCGTATTTCAGTGCCTACCTCCCACTGCAATAGATTTAGACACCTGTTTACCTGTGAGGATTTGGGACTCTCGCTGTCCAAACCTCAGGGTCAGCTGGAGTGAAAACCCTCCCCAGGTACAGGGATGATGTCTTGCTGCTCAAGCCAGTAAAACCTATGTGTTAGTGTAAAGGCCTGGTGTGGGGCTGCCAAATCTCACACCTCCTCCAGCACTCCCTCCGTTGGGTCAGAATTCTCAATGCTCAGCAGCAGTCAAACAGGCTAACCGAATGTTAGGAACTCTTAGGAAAGGGATAGAAAATAAGACTGAAAATATCATAATGCCACTATGTAAATCCACGACGTGCCCACACCTGGAATACTGTGTCCAGTTCTGATTGCCCCGTTGCCAAAAGGATATAGTGGAACTGGAAAAGATTCAGAGAACAAAGATGATCAAGGGTAGGAACGGCTTCCATACAAAGAGAGACTAAAAAGATCAGTGCTGTTCAGCTTGAAAAAGAGGCCACCGAGGGGCGATATGATAGAAGTTTATAAAATCATGAATACTGTCAAAAAAGTGACTACAGAAGTGTTATTTGCCCTTTCCCACAATACAAAAACCAGGGGTCACCCGATGAAATTAATAGGTAGCAGGTTTAATACAAGCATATGGAAGTACTTTTTCCACACAGCACACAAACAACCTATGGAACTCATTGCCAGGGGACGTTGCGATGGCCAACAGTATAACTGGGTTAAATAAAGAACTAGATAAGTTCATAGAGGATGGATCTATCAATGGCTATTAGCCAAGATGGTCAGGGATATACCTCATTCTCAGGCAACCCTAAACCTCTGACTGCCAGAAGCCAGGAGGGGAAGACCAGGTGGAGCTCTCCAAAATTGCCCCGTTCTGCACACTTCCCCTGAAGATCTAGTGCTAGCCACTGTCAGAGACCGGATACAGGGCTAGATGGACTTTGGTCTGACCTAGTACGGCCATTCTTATGTTAACTGCATCTTCCCCGAAGGAGGAAGGCATTTGCACAATGCTCCAGGGAGACCATTCAACACTGAAACACCATTTAGTAAAACAACCCTCATTCTAACTGGCCCAAATGACATACAGGAGTCAATGAGCTCACCCTAAATTGACTTGCTCTGTGCCGGGAAATAGGAACAATCTGGGTTTTGGCTGCTGTCCTGGCAGGTGTGTCTTATTAAAACAATTAAAGAAATAAAAGTCAGGGAGGCCCAGATCCACAAAGGTCTTCAGGCTCCTAACGTCTATTGATTTCAGTGGAATTTAGGAGCCTAAATACCTGAGGATCTGAGCCCTAATGTCTAGGTACCAATGAAGCTCAGCGTATCTGCTTCTGCAGATAAAGAAACTGAACAAAAGGATACTGCAGTTGTGTGTCTAGAGTAGGGGTCGGCAACCTTTGGCATGCGGCTCGCCAGGGTAAGCACCCTGGTGGGCCAGGCCAGTTTGTTTACCTGCCGCGTCCGCAGGTTCGGCGGATCACGGCTCCCACTGGCCGCGGTTCGCCATCCCAGGCCAATGGGGGCGGCGGGAAGCGGCAGCCAGCACATTCCTCGGCCTGCGCTGCTTCCCGCCGCCCCCATTGGCCTGGAGCAGCAAACCACGGCCAATGGGAGCCATGATCCGCCGAACCTGCAGATGCGGGAGGTAAACAAACCGTCCCGGCCCTCCAGGGTGCTTACCCTGGCGAGCTGCGTGCCAAAGATTGCCGACCCCTAGTCTAGAGAAAGGCTTGATGCTGTTCTCCTTGAAGTTAATATGCCACTGACTTCAGTGGCAGCAGCAAAGGTCCTTTGATTTCCTTTACAAAAGCAGAGTGATCTAGAGCATGCAGACTGGATTGAAACAGGATAGGTTTAATTCCTTCCACAACAGCAATGTCTGGTGTAGACAAGGCCTCAGGGAAAGTAGCTCTGTGCTGGGCTATAGCTTAGGTTCAAGACTAAGCAACTTGCTCAAGATCACACAGGAAGCCTCTGGGGGTATGTCTACATAGGGATAAAAGACCTACGGCCTGGCCACAGCTGGCTCACAGGGCTAAAAATCACTGTGTAGACATCTAGGCTCCGGATAGAGCCTGGACTCTTGGACTCTCCACCCTCACGGGGTCCCAACCTGAGCCCAAACTTCTACACAGCAATTTTTCAGCCCCCAGAACCAGAGTCAGCTGACCGGGGCCAGCCATGGGTATTTTAATCTCTATGCAAACATACCCTGGGAGAGCAGGGACACAAACCCAAGTCTTTGGCTTGTGCCCTGACCATGGGACCATCCTCCTTCCTTGTGCATCAGGTTCAACTGCATGATCTTCAGACATTCCAAGCTAGAATCAGAGGAGCTGATTAATAGATCTAAGGCCTTGTGTCTACACACAAATGTAGCAAGTCAAGGTCCACCCTAGGTGTAGGTTATAGTGTTGACTTCAATTAGCTGCACAGACATAAAAATTATCTGCAACTTGCCTCCACTAGGATTTTACAGCAAGACAGATATGATGATGTTAAAACCATACCTTTTTGGCACTGAAGACTGTCACAAAAAAGTGTCCTATTTTGATTTTTAATTAATTATATTTACAAACAAACAAACAAACAAACAAACAAACAAACAAACAAACAAACAAACAAACAAACAAACAAACAAACAAACAAACAAACAAACAAACAAACTTTTATTCTGAAATTACAGACACACTTGCACTGAAATAACAAAAGATTATTCATTATAGTTATTTTGGTGCAAGTTTCTGTTTGGAGCAGCCATAATACACTCAGTGACTCCTTTAAAGTGCTTAGATGGGGCCCAGAATGATGAGATCTTGGTCTTCTGGACTCTCCTCACTGACAAGTGAATAAAGGCCCTTCTCTGAACAATCAACATCGGAATCTACAACAGGGGCAAATTCTGTCCTGTTAACTCCTTTACATGGCGGTAAAACAGGAGAGACTCTACTGAAGTTAGTGAGCTAAATCCTGCTCTCAGTGAAGCCGGCACAGGTCTGGAGTAACTCCAATAGGCAATTAAGTTACTCCAGATTTATACCCATGTAAATGAGGATGGAATTTGGCTCAGTGGAGTCACACTGGTGTAAAACAGTTGTGATGGGAAAAATTAAGCCAAGCATGATACTGAGGTATGGCTACAACTGCACACGGCTGTAGTGGTGTGTAAGGAATATATAGCTACGCCCTGCAGTGAAAAGCAGGCTGCATCCACACTGCAGTGTGTAGCTACACACAGCCGTGAGAGGATCTGGCAGTGGGGAAAGGCTCTGGCCGCAGGACACTACCTGGCTAAAAAAAGTCAGGGTAAATGGGGGAGGCAGTCCTTGGGCATGTAGAGTGCCATGTAGGGTACGTACCCATACAGTTCAGATGAGTCTTTACTCACCTCAGCAGTGCCTCTCTGTCTACACTGCTATTTATACCCGTGCTAGGGAGATGTGTAGTGTCTATGCTCTACAGGCTGCTGAAAGGTGTGTACAGTGTAGATGTACCCAAAGGTACGGAAGAGGGCTAGGACAGGGTATGCTGTAGCCAGGAGAAAGGATGGTTTTGCAGTTAGGGCATGATCCTGGGATTCGGAAAACAGGTTCCATTCTCAGCCCTGCGTCTCGCACTATGTCCTTAAGCAAGTCACTTAGGATCAGATCCTCAAAGCTATTTCCTCTCCTAACATTCACTGATTTCAATAGCTGTTAGGAGCCTAACAACCTCTGAGGATCTGTGCCTCACTTCCCCAGTGATAGTAGAACACCCAGGCTCTCTGGTGTGTGTTTGGGGGGTATGTTAAGGATTGTGGGGTGGTCAGCTATTACAGTAATGGGGGGGGGGGACAGAAATACCTTAGATAGAAGGTGAAATAACTGCTGGTCCAGTTGCATCTGAATAATTATCTCCACACTGGATTTTATTTTCTGTCCTGCATTTACTGGATCAAAGTCCAGCCCTACTAAATGGTCACTTATAATCCCTGCAATTGTGCTTTCAGATCAGGTAGCAGCCTGGCCACCTAGTCATTGCTGCCTGACAGTCACTCAATTAAAAAACAATTAACTAATCATCAGCCGAGGATAGGAACGCAATCACATCCCCCATCAACACAGGCACCGCAGCGGCCCAGAACAGGTAAGGAGGGTGAAGTGGAGAGAAGCCGGTAGAAACGGGGGCGGAGGGAGAGAAGAGGTGAGCAGGGAAAGGAAAAGGTGACTTTGAAAAATAACTAACTGGAGAAGCTCAAGGCAAAGCAAAGGAATCCAGTCAGCAGAGGCTGATGCTTAACCAAACACTACACATGGGCAGAAGGCAGGAATTCTCCCTCCAGATACAAAGATCACGCGGAGCGAGTTACTAACCAGATCCATGTTTTTAGGGTGTGTGAGCCTCTTTTGCAAGGGCTGAGACTTGCAAATCTCCCCTAATAAGGGAGCAGACTTGTGCATTTACACGTGTTCGCACCCGGGGAAATCGGGAGCCTGCCTGGTCCTCGCGAATTTGATGCATTCACACAATGAGCGGACCTTGCCAAAACACTGGCTTAGAGGACAAGGCAACTATGGTCGGACCATATCAGAGGGCGGGTGGGGGGCACGGGAGAGTGGCTGGAATTAGCCAGCGGGTCCGGGGGTCCCACATGAGAAAAAACAGAGTGGCGGAGGATGAATGGGGTTTTCAGGTCATTAGTAGGGGGAACCCCAACATAACCCTGTAAATCTGCCCACGTAGGGTAAATGCACTTGCAAAAGAACAGCCCGGATATGAGACACCGCTTAGGACGGACAAGGACCCAATTCAGGGGGGAAATCCCGGGGGTCTCGAATTAAAGGCGAACCCTACCGTCTCCGTACTGTCCGCTGGGCCAGAGCCGGAGCCGAGATCCGCGCTCCTAACGCCCATGATTTATTAGCTGCTACCCTCTCCAAAATATCCCGCAGCTCTGCGCCGCTTCTCCAGACTGAAGGGAACTCCAGCACCACACCGAAGGGTTTCTTAACATCTCTGCTCCCTACCTGCAGCAAAGGGGATCGAGTCGGCAGAGCCGCCGTGAATTAACGCCGCGTATTTAATGGGAAACTAGAACAGGTGTGGATTCGAATCAGGGGACGGGGCGCCGTCTTTGAGTGGGGAATGCGCCTTTCCCCGACTCCTCTTCTCAAGCCCACCTGCCTGTCTTCACGCCAGGGGAGCCCGGGTTGTTCTGTATGGGATGCGGGGGTAAAAGCTGAACAGATTTTAGGAAAGAAAGAGGAAAAAGAAAGAAAGCAAAAAATTAATCCTGGGGATTTTTTTTTTTAAAAAGATCGATCCATTGCAAACAGCCTCGTAGCCTGATGTGCTCTCGGTCTCCTCTTTCAACACAGTCCCCCAAACAAATTCTGCCCCCAAAGCTTAGTTTATTTCAACAACAAAAATCCAGCCCTACGGATGGCTTAATTTACCCTTCCACGGTGGATAATCAATGGAAACTGAACACGTTTGCTGCAAAGGGAGTTTGCTTCTTTTAAACGCCTCTCCCAAGTTAGCTTTGAACTGAAGCAGCGCGCAGGCATCGGACCGGGGTCTCTTGCTGTTTCTCCTTGACATCCTTGCTAATCCGAGCCGCCTCCAGCCGAGGAATCTTGTTGTCAATTTCTAGGCAACACTTCACCTTCCATCACCCCGAAATTATTTCCTGAGGTTTCTGAAACACCTTTGATTTTAAAAATCAGGACTCACCATTTATTTCAATAGGGAATTCTCTCTCTCTCTCTCTATTTTAAAAAGACCCTGACTACAGGATAGGGCCCTAGGCAATTAGAAAGGAGTTGTGTGATTGCTAATATTTTTGTTTTATTCAACTTTCCTTTGTACATGCTCCCCAAAGGTGCTGCAATATAACCTCAGTATTCACTGACTGGGACTGTTGTCAGTAATGCTATGACAGACCAAACTAATACACAGGAAAACAACAGGAATATTTTTTCCAGATCATTTTAGCCATGCATAACAACATTTTATAATAAAACAGCAACAAATATTTTAATTTTCTGTCCCTAGGTGCAGTCTATGTAGGTTACAATTTGGAATTGTATTTTTTTTAAATGTATTTTAATTGTATTTATTACTAATCTTTTGTTCAGACCATTTGGCATTAAACTTTTTATCCTTTCCTTGACAATCCTGACCTGGCTCTGCATATCTCCCTCAAGCTTGTCAAAACCCTTTTTTATATTCAGAAGAATATTGTAAACAAAGCATATATGAGTTTTATGGCAGGATTATAGTAACCTTCCAAGTTTCCTGTTTGAATAACTTTTACAGAGGTGTTTTTCATCATTCCAGTAAAACCTCAAGATTGCAGTTCAGAATTTAGCCTTGCAAGCTTGTCTTTGTCAGGGTGTCTATGTGTGTGTGTATATATATACACAACATTTATATTTAATTGTTAGGTTTCCTTTTAGACATAAATATGTAAAAACTTAAGTTTATAAGTTCCAGATTTGCATAATTCAAAGAAAGCTTTGATTTTAAAATAACTGTTGGCAAGAAATATGTCCTTAGTATGTTTTAACTGCTTTGATTACTCAGGAAATCATCCAAATACCTAAAATATTGATTTACTTTTTTTAAAAAACCCATACAAATAAAAAAATAGACTGTGGTTTCATTCCAAATTGTGGCTGCATTTCCCCCCACCCCCGAACACATTTTGATGAGGATTTTTTTGTTTTGTTTAACTATTGCAAATCCTTGTTTTAAAGGCACATCCTAATGATCTAATTACACTGTTTGTGAGAGATTTGGAAAGCTCAAGGAATTATTTCAGTGCAAAGGGATTTTAAAAAACACAAAGTATGCATTACAAGGGGGAAAAAAGTACCCCAAACACCTAATTAGATAATTACCTAAGGAGCCATTTTACTCTATTGGGTATAGTACACAGTTTATAACCTTCTTTGACCACAAATATATTCAGTAATTACCTTTTCTCCCTCACAAGGGGATGAGCTAAGAATGGAGTGTGATAAACTTCATTCTGTTTCTTGGCTGTTGTCAGAATAACCTTTACATTTGTTCGTATGTACTGAATAAACGGGGACAGTTTGATTGCTGGTTCCTTGCATTAGCGGCAAACTTTTCCTCTCCGTGTGTTTTAAATATGTGCTACAGCCATAAATTTTGTTGCTCGAGATCGTTATCCCAAGAATACAAATTGATGGGGGTAGGGAGATTGGTTCTGCCTGTGCCTATACTATATGGTATACCTAGAAAGGCAAAAAGTGCTTACAAATCTCGATGGGGTTTCTATTGCCAGGTTCTGTGATATTGGATACTACATAAAAACTAAAAAAGCCAAGAAGATAGACACAGAAACACACAGACAACTATCTGTGTATTTTGTTTCAAAGGAAAATCTCTGCTGTTGTCCCTGGTTCTGTAAGGCCTTGGATCCACTTAACTGTTAAAGCAATTCAAACAAATCCAGCTATAGACGGCAGCTCCTACGTAATTAAACTGGGTCCCCAAGTTTTGATACAAAGCATAGAGGAAAATGTTCAAATCCTTCCTAAAGTTTCTCCCATTTCCGATAGCAGATAACAGGATTGCTGGCATGAGTAAGGTGTAGCGTTATCATTGAGATTCTTGGAGCATTAGAAAGGGAGGCAGGATTCGATGAATATACAACCTTATGTTTATGTGTGGAACAGCTGTTGGTATCTGGGTAAAGACTGAAGATATACAAGGTACAGATACTCTCTAATATACAAATTGCTTTAATCTGAACAAATACGCGAAGGCTAGTCCCGTGCCAAACTATTGGGGTTTGTTTCATGAGAACAGATGGTTCTGAAATAAGATCGTCTCTAGTATTCCTAGGGAAAATGTTTGCTATTTCACTTGGCAAACAGAGCCAATCTGCTGTGAAAACAATGAAAAATCCCATCTCGCCTGGACAAAATAGTGAATTTACCCCCATGGTGGTATTGCAGAGAAAAAGGGGTTGGTGGTGAATTGTTACTTCCAGCTCGTGTGATCCATCTTTGATATTAGTTGAAAATGAAAGGTGTTGGAAATATACCAGGCCCAATCTTACAAGAAGCTGAGCATCTTCTGACTGCAGTGACTACTGACGGCTCCGGCCACTGGATTTTCAGGCACCTTGCACTAGATTTTCGGGCTCTTGGCTGACTACTTAGAAAGTGAAAGCTATCATTATAATACTTTTGTCACCCAATCCTTCAAGCCCATTGACTTCAATGGAAGGTCTACACACACACAAAGGGCTTGTAAAATTGGGCCCCAAAACTAACTCACAGGAGCCAGATCCTACTTCCACTGAAGTCAGTGGCAAAATTCCCATAGGCTCTCATGCAAGCAGAACTGGAAACATGGTTAATATCCATTAAGTACCAGATGACAGCTCTATAGGCACATATATTTCTATTTCCCTTTGTTTTCTTCTCGCCTATGGTGAAATATTTTTTTCTAAATCCTATTAAATGTGGGGAAAGAATGAAAAATGGGGGGGGGGGTTGTTTTTTACACTGGTTTTGCTGGTGATGAATTTTTTTTTTTTTTTTTTTACTGTATAGTTCTGCTGTCATATAACTTGATTTGAAAGGGAAACTCTTCCCCTGGGTCACTAATTGACCAGGTATGCGGATTTTGCTCTCATTGAGTTTCTGGGTAAACTTGGGCCTAATGCTCTTCCCACAGAAATCACTGGGAGCGCATTCATACATCAAAGTGTAAACTAAATGGGGCTATGAGGGTCAGGGTGATGTCCCTGCCTCCAATGCATTCAACCATCCCAGCTGGAAGATAACTTTTAACTCTGGCCTCTTACTCTGAAAAACGATTTTTGGCTTGCACACAATAGACTGTGGTTTCAAAGAATGTATCAATGACTCCATAATTCTATTCTAGGCTTATACCTTCCACATCACCACCGTATTTGTGCACCTTCCAGAAACGTTTTAAGCGACGTGACATCTCTGGACATCTTTAGGAGGGTGTCATTCTCCACCACTCATGATTATTTTTACTCCATTCACCCCTGTACAGAAGCAAAGGAGGCCAGGCTGCTGGCTTTAGGAAGGGGAGAGAGAGGAAATAAAGGACCTGCTCCTTCCACAGGTCCCTCTAGAGCGGGGAATCAACTGAAAATTGACTGTGCAGCTGTCCAACAGACGCACCCATCGCTGTTCTTTGGGGTGGGCAGCTCGCCTTGTGCCGATGCAGATGCAAATATGCCTGGTCCTTGTGGCAGCTGCTCAGAGCACTGGGCCCAGAGAGGCCACCTCCGATAACGCTGGCCAGGTGTGCAGGCTTTAGAACAAAGGGCCTTTTCACCAGCTCCTGAGAATGGAGAAGCCTCCTCGCTGTTTGCAAAATGGCTTTCCTGAACGGTAATATTTGGTTACAGTGAGATCTGTTATTTCAGAGGAAGGCCAGCAGAGGGGAGGGTAATTTGACTCAGCCAGTGTGTATAAAACCCAAGTGGGGACCCCTCCCTCCCCCACAAGCACCGGGTCAGAGGAGAGTTGTAAAGTTTCCCCAGGGACACGGAAACAGCGCAGCAGAGTTAGTCTTGGACCAGAATTTCTCTAGTTTTCTTAACACCTGTTTGCATAGGGGTGAACTTTTTCAGAAATCCCCAAAATATAAGGATCCCCACCTAGCCCTGCGTATTTAACTGCCTGACACTAACACAACAGGTGCTTCTGAGTCTAAGGATGAGCTGAGACAGTCTGCAAACTTGCACTAGCCCAGGCTGGGGAAGGAGGCTTTGCCCCATCCGGGCTTTCTTTTCAATGGGCCTGTAGGGGCCTCTTGGACAAATGGCTTCAAGGGGCACTTTTGATTTGCCGGACTGGTTCATGCAGGAGAAAGCATTAGTTACAAGCTAGGAACGATTTTGTTCTGGAGATGAGGATCGGGCAGAGAAAGTTTTTCTGTGTTTCCAGATTATTCTGTTTTAGGGCCTCTGGGATTCACGGGAAGGAGGCTGCTTGACAGAATCATGGTGGACGATGGGCGGTGGCCCCCTCCCACATTTCCAGGCAGCCGACTCCTGGAGGAGAGCAGCTACCCTCCCCCCCCGACACTTCTTCAGGGTGCTGTCCCATATGTTTTCCCATCCCCACCCGTAGGAATACATGTCTCCCATGCTAGCTCCCTTCAACCACCACCCCACATGGTTGCCACCTACAAGTGACATGCCACATAGATGCTCTCTTCAGGAGACCCTCCCTCTCCATGTGTGTTAACTCACCCCCCTGCGCAGCTCCCCCTCTACCGTGTGATATGCATTCTTGCCCACAGGCGGGATCCCCTCCCTCCATTACACTGCCCCTCTTTGTGAGACATGCTGCCCCTTCTCCTCACTTCCCAGAGAGCAGGAGACACTGTCAGTGGCTTCCACTGACCTGTCCCACTTTGGAGAGAGCAAGGGTATTTCTCTCACAAATAGGAGAAGGTTCCTACTTTCCCAGCTTCCCTGTCCCATGCTCTGGATGAGAAGTAGGGGGGAAGACGTCTCAATCACTCCCCAGTGCACATACCTAGTGGAGACGCAAAAAGAGAAAGGGTGACAGCTGATTTCCCCTCCACGGCAGGAGAGACCTAGGAGGAGAGAGATGACCCCATTCTCTAGTCTCATTCCTAGGTACGCAAGTCTAGGTTTGAACGGAGCCCAACTAACTACAGAAAATTATACACATTTAAAGATGGACTTTGTTTTTCCAATAGGTGGCAGAAAACCACCGCCGGCAGCTGTTATAAAATGGCATCGTTTCTTTATTAAAGACAAAGCTACACTAATTATGTAAATACCCAAGTCACTATTTCTACAAATAAAGGGATCTGGCAGCATACAGTTAAATATATATGATTACTGCCCTTTTATCTACTTCTAGGTTTACTGTACTTTTACCTGGACGGCGCATAAGAAGTCCTTTTCTTGGAAGCGACAGCAGGGGAAAGAATCAGGTTGCTAATTTACCTGAGACACAGGCGTGTGTAATGATAGATGGGTGCTGGAAACTCGAAAGTGATTTGTTTTGTTTTTCGGGCAGAGTTTGAGATAGGTCATTCTTTAAATCTGGTTGCACTTTTGCTGATAAACTTTCCAGATCATAATTAAATGTACTGCAGGAAATCAGCACTGTGGGGAGAAGGTAAAGGGCATGAGGGTTGGAGCCTAAAATACTGTGTCATGTGGGGAGAATCTTGTCTATACACAAACCTGCACCACCTTAGTTAAACCAGTGCAACCTGCAGGGTGTACAATGAGGGTCTCTCTTCATTGCAGAGTTAATTCAGGTGATCAGCATGGGGGTTGGCCTAACCTGGATCATACTGCATAGTCCTGAGTGACTGTGTCTTCCCTGGTGCTGTGCTCACCCAGGTGTGTTGGTGGGACTTGGGGAGGGGAGGTACTTCCCATGGTTCTTTGCGCCATAGGAGGCTGAGCTGCTCTAGGATTCCTTCCCAGTGAAGTGTGGGAGAGCTTGTCTTTCGCTCTGGATAGGGGAAATTGTGGGAAGGCACTGGAGAATTATTAGCACTCGAGTCATTTAGTCTGTGTCCACACTGCAGTGTAGGCAAGTTACCAGCCCGAGTGAGAGCAGCACCCAAGCGCTAGCATCTATCCCCATCTGTGCCAGCAAGCCCAGGTGTAAAGCACCACCACGCAGATGAGAGGTTTTCATGTGTGTGGACGGGAGGGGAGTTAGGAGCAACACCCAAATAAGAGCCTGAGTTAACTCTCCAGTGAAGACGTACCCTCCATTTGGCTTAAGAGGAGCATGCCTTATCTCACTGACGTAAGGAGATTTATATCAGCACAACTTTTGTGGGTAATCCAGCATGAAACCTGTTCCTTTTTGGATCCTCACCTTGACTCGGTGGATCTGAACAACCCCCCTCAACTGCAGCGATGCAGTCCACTTTCTTAGAGGTCTGCGTGAGTACGGCGCATGCATTGCCTGCTTGGGGGCTGCCCTATAAATGGCCCTACTCCTGCATGCACTCTACGTACGGGGCTTCCATTGACTTCAAAGAGAGTTCTGCACATAGAGGGGTTGCAGCACCCGCTCTAAATATGAGGCAAAGAACATCATTATTATTATTTATAGGGTAGCAGCCTAGGGGCTGCAACCAAGGTGGGACTCCACTGTTAGGCTCAGCACAAACACCCAGTAAGAGATCCCCGTCATGAAAAATTTACAGTCTAGATAGACAGTACAGCCAACAAGCGGGAGGGGAAATAGAAGCACAGACAGGTAAGTGTTTGCCCAAAGTCACTCAGCAGGTCAGTGGCAGAACCAGGAATAGCATCCAGGTCTCCTGACTCCAGTCCAGTACCACATCCATGAATACATTACTCCAATGCAAACTATTTTGTTTTCTAAGAATTTGTAATGTTTCATGAAAAAAGAAACAATCCTTTCCTTTACTTCCCATAAAATATCCTGTCTACTAGTTCTCCTCAGAGTCCCCATTACATGGCTGCGATTGAAACTTTAGTGTACAATTTGCTATGTAAAGATCCACAGAAATGCCATTATTTCTTGTAGGGATAAACATTCTTCCTGCCTATTCTGTATTTGATGCCCATGCACCAGTCCATATTTCACTAAAATTGTCCATATAGGCCTCAAAACATCCAAGGACCATTTGTTTTTCTTTATTGCTTTGCAGAGAGAAATTGTATCCCAACTTTCAAGTAGAAGAATTAAAGAAACATTAACATGACCCAACCGCAAAAATATTTTTTTCCATGAACTGCACCAATCATTTGGAAAGGCAAGTAGTAAAATGAATTGCCAAAAGTATCAAATATTTTTGTTTTCCATAACTTCTTTTGTTACCTAGTAAAATAGTTTTCTCGAAGTATTGTTAAGCCCCTTTGTGCCATATAAAGGTACAGTAATGTATTGTCTCAGAAGTGGTTTAAGAGACATTTTTTGGAGAGAGGCATTTTTGCACATATTTTCAACACACGGCGTGCATGGTCAATTTGGATTTATAATATGTCAGATATTTTCTTCTGAGCAATGATCTTAACTTTTAAAGAATGTTGCTTAGTTAGGAATTTGTGTGTGTGTGTGTGCGCGCGCTTGCATTTTGGCAGGGCAGCAAATAATGTACAATATTTATGTCACTTGAGAAAAGTGCTCTGCATGTTTGCCAGAAAGCAGCCCTCTGTGATCCTGCAGCTATTCAAACTGCTCTCTAAAAAAAATAATAGAAAGGGGATTAGGAACATTGGAGCAGGGGGGATGGGGAGGTGGCGGGATTAATACATAACCATTAAAATACAAAGTAGGAAAGTTTAAATGTGTAGGTCAGATTCTGACTTCAGTTAGGGCAGGTCTACACTAAGGGACTAAGTCGACCTAAGTTACGTGACTCCAGCTACGTGAATAACGTAGCTAGAGTCGACGTACCTTAGGTTGACTTATTGTGGTGTCTACACCGCGCTGGGTCGACGGGAGAAACTCTCCCATCGACTTACCTTACGCTTCTCGTTCTGGTGAAGTACCGGAGTCGACGGGAGAGCAATCGGCGGTCGATTTAGCAGGTCTTTCCCCCGGTAAGTGGAGACAAGCCCTTAGATCCATGCCATTTTACTTCAACAAAATTGTTCCAGATTTACCTAGTTGAGGCTTTGTTTTCTCTGCCAAAAATGCGCGTTTTTTATTTGGTTTGTTTGGTGTTTTTTAGCTAATGCAAGTTAGTTTGCGCACTGAAAAGCCCTAGTGGAGACAAGTTTCTGTAGTTTTTACCTCAGCATAGCTGGGTGTTGACTTTATCTTGCTACATGGTAAAAACTAAACTGTGCCTTGTGTCCACTAGGATTCGACAGTGAGAGAGCTCACTTGCATTAGTTATCTCGCTATAAAAAAAAAAAAATCACCTTTTTTGGCAGTGAAGACATAACGCTGCCTCCGAGCAGAATCTAGCTTTGTATCAGTGTTTGTTACAAGAAGACCAGTGTTAAGAATGAACAAACTCAGGCCTTGTCCTCACTAGGAGAAAAGATGTGTTCTTATCACATTAGCTGATACAAAGTATTTAACACAAGGTGTATCCTAGGAAAGACAAGGCAGTTTGTAGTTTTCACACGTGTTAGCACGTGGCTTGCCTCTAGTGTTCGCCTTGACCTGCTAACAGACATGAAAATAACAAACTGCCTTGTCTTCACAAGGGTGGTATCTCAATCTCATGTTAGTTAGCTCATGTTAACCGCTGCACATAAGCTAACACATAAGAAAATACTCCTTTTTCCCTAATGTGGACTCCCAAAGTGACAGATTTCACAATATAGCGAAGGGGTTTTGCATGTTCAATGTTTAGGCCTGGATTCTTATCTCACTTATTCTGGATGGCCTTACTCCAGATGGGTACCAGTGTAACTGAGACCAGAATCCATCCCTTCCTGACTTGTATCAGCTTCTGCCGCTGCGTACTGAGTTTTGAAGGCACAAGCACAATGATTTGCTCACACCTCAGACAGTCACACTAATCCTTTTTCACTGAAATCCTAGCACCAAACCTAATGACCTAACATTTCATTCAGAGAATTCTCCCCCTACCCCCCATTCCTTTTTGCTTTATCTCTTCCTTCTATCTTCAGCCTGTCAGGACTTTCACATACCTGTAGCTGACAGCTAGGAAATCAGGGACTTTGATGTTGTAAAGGATATTTTATCTCGGGTGATTCTCACCAATTCATACGTTATTGTGTGGGACATTCAAGGGCTCAGAGAGTGAGGGATGGCTTTGTCTGGTAAGATCAGAGCAATTTGCAAGCCTTTCTGAGGAACAAGTTCCAATAAAGGGACTTTAGAGATGAAATCTGTCAGCCCTGTTGAGATACTAGCATGCCAGAAAGCCTTATGATTATTGATAGCTTAAGCATCAGCAGGTACAGAACAAGGCTGGAGGAATGTAGCTGTTTGTAGCAAGACACTACATTTGCTTTGATTAATAGATCCCAAGGCCAGAAGGGACCCTTGTGATTATCTAGTCTGACCGCCTGTGTAACACAGGCCAGAGAACTTCCCCAAAATAATTCCTAGAGCAGATTTTTTAGAACAGGATCCCATCTTGATTTAAAAATGGTCAGTGATGGAGAATTGACCATGACCCTTGGTAAGTTATTCCAATGATTAATTACTCTCACCGTTAAAAATTTACACCTTATTTCCAGTCTGAATTTGTCGAGAAAGCAAAGGGAACCTCCCTGTTCTCTTTCCCAATATCTAACCTAAAACTCCCTTGTTGCAAATTTAGCTTATTACTTCTTGTCCTATCTTCAGTGGACTGGAGAACAATTGATCACAGTCCTCGTTAGAACAGCCCTTAACATATTTGAAGACTGTTATCAGGTCCCTCCTCAGTCTTTGTTTCTCCAGATTAAATATGCTCAGTTTTTTTAACCTTTCCTCCTCGGTCAGGTTTTCTAAACCTTTGATTATTCATGTTGCTCTTCTCTGGACTCTCTGCAATTCATCCACATCTTTCCGAAAGTGTGATGCCCAGAATTGGACACCACACTCCAGCTGAGGCCTCACCAGTGCTGAGCAGAGCGGGACAATTACCTCCCGTGTCTTCCACACGACAATCCTGTTCATACACCCCAGAATGATAGTAGTCTTGTTCTAAGTTACAAACTATAACTTACAGTTCAGGGCTCAATTCTGCTGCCCCTAGTTGAAGGAACAGTTCCGCTACAGTCTATTCTGATCTTGTAGCCACTGGGGCTGCACCTGAGAGGGTTGAAGGATCAGGCTCTGAGATTGTACACTCCTTGGTGAGCAGATTGCCAAGCTTATGTACAAATCATGGCAGACATTCTGTAACTAATAATAATCTCTAGCTCTTATCTAGCACTTTTCAGCCATAGATTTCAAAGCGCTTTATCAAGGAGGTTAGTATCATTATCCCCATTTTACAGATGGGGAAACTGAGGCACAGAGATGGACATGACTTGACCACGATCACTCAGCAGGCCAATGGCAGAGCCAGGAATTGAACCCCTTCTCCCACGTCCCAGTCCAAAGCCCTACCCAGCAGGAAGGATGGCCTTGAGGTTAAAGCAGTGGACAGGTATCACGAGGTCTGGGTTCTGTTCATGACCCTGCCACAAAATGTTCTTGGATCATGTCACTTAGTCTCTCTGCGTGCGTCAGTTTCCTCATCTATAAAGGGGATAAAACACTTATTGACCGCACATTCACCCTGGTCAAGCAGTGTGTGACCCTCACACAGAACGTTCTATAGAGCGAAGTGCCATTGTTGGGATCAGTGAACATATCTCCTGTTGGGTCACTGATGGGTTTCACAGAGCACGGTACCTTCAGCCTGTCAACGATACCCAACATGCATTCTTGTTCAGCCTAGCCGTGTTTCCAAGATAAACGCTGGCACCTCCCAGCTCTAGAGCCTGGCTTCCCGAGTGTCATGGGACGCCCTGGTGCCAGCTATGCCTGCGCAAAGTGTCTTCCTTGCTGTCACAGGAAACCCTCCCTGCAAAGCTCAGGGCCAGCTGAGGACCCCTGGCACAGGGGACTTTCTTGGATCATGTCTATGGCCTGGTCTACACTGGGCGGTGGGGGGGGGCGATCTAAGATACGCAACTTCAGCTACGAGAATAGCGTAGCTGAAGTTGACATATCTTGAATCAACTTAGAATCACTTACTTCACGTCCTCGCAGCGCGGGATCAACGGCCGCCGCTCCCCCGTCGACTCCGCTTCCACCTCTCGCCGTGGTGGAGTTCCGGAGTCGATGGCAGAGCGATCGGAGATCGATTTATCGCGTCTACACTAGATGCGATAAGTCGATCCCCGATAGATCGATCACTACCCGCCGATCCGGCAGGTAGTGTAGACGTACCCTATATGTACAGCACTGCAGCTGTACTGATGCAGGGCCGCTGCAGAACATCTGGTGAAGACAGGAGAGACCTCTCCTGTCGGCATAATAAAACCACCTCCGTGAGCAGCAGAAACTTCTCCCGCCGACATAGCGCCGTGCACACGAGTGCTTAGGTCGGTGTAACTTACGTCGCTCAGGAGGGTGGTTTTTTCACACCCCTGAGGGACATAAGTTCTGCCGACCGAGGCTGTTGTGCAGACATAGCCAGTCAGTAGTGGGCAGGAGGCATTCCAGTGGGGGGGGGGGGGCAGATTATGTGCCTGACTGATCTGCAGCTGCTGGAAGGCCCATAGGGGCTTTGAGCAGCTGGACATGAGTTAGGGAACGCTGATGGCTGCCCCGATCAGTGCCAGGGCAGAACTAGACCCCAGAGACTCCAGGATCAAGAGGGTGCACTCCCCCCTCTCAGGCCGGCTGCCAGGCTTGGCATGGGCTCAGGACTGGGCTTCTGTTCCAACTGTCTCAAGAGGACAGGACGGTGGAAGCCAATCAAAACGCAGTTGTGTGACAGCACATTGAGATGCTCCTGAGAACCCTTGAGATCTTCAGGGCATTGTTTTGGGTCACTCTTACTCTGTAACGAAGATAAGGTCCACGGTCCAAATCATTCAGCGCCATTTCGATACACAGTTACCTATGCAATATTATGCTGTTGCAACACTCCCGAGTACCTCCTGAAGACTCCATTCTGGCTTGTTTTCCCAAATATTCCCACAATGACTCAGTGTGCATGAAATGATGCAATTCTGAAGGGAATCATTAGCTCCATGGCTATGTTACCCTCGGCCATCCTCCAGCTTCAGCCCGTGTGGCCGTTGATTGTGTTGTTGTTTCATGCAACTCCCGTCGCTTTACGCACTCAGGGCTGAGAGGGCCAGGTCTCGGGCGAACATTCTTTCTGGGGATATCTCACCAAATCTGATTACTTCAGCGAGTGTTCATGCTAGCGCTCTCCTCTTAGTCATTTAGGAACCGGGCGGGGGGAAAGGGCCAATCTGTTTTCCATTAGATGATAGCAGACGTGACAGCATTACAGCATTGCTGAGCTGGTAGACGTTTTCAGTTAAATCCTTTCTAT
The DNA here is from genome assembly GCF_028017835.1 of Emys orbicularis. Taxonomy (NCBI): domain Eukaryota; kingdom Metazoa; phylum Chordata; order Testudines; family Emydidae; genus Emys; species Emys orbicularis. The sequence continues at coordinate 83,168,663 of NC_088692.1, read as the reverse complement.
TGTCCCTGAGATGGTGAATGGGACAAGCTGGGAGCTTCCTCCCATCAGCTCAGTGAAAAGATAGAGTAGGATTTCACTGAGAACTCTCCGGAGGAAACACCTTCTTTGCTATCATTTGTTTGTCCTCTGTGCTGTCAGCGGCTCTGACCCCACATTCACAGGAGAGAAAGAGACAAGCTCTCAATCCATCATAGAGATTAAGGCCATTGATGTCTCCGTTGGTGATGGGAGAGGAAGACCCTCAGCTCCTCAAAGGTGCTCAGCTCCATGCAGGATCGGGCCCTAAGGATTTTCTGTTTGTCTGAATTAAATCATCGTTCCCAGTGTGGGTCCTTCTAACAGGCCGTAAAGAATTGGATGTGAGGTGTCGAAAGGGCATTGATTTGGGGTCTTCCGGCTTGAGCACATTCTCCAGATGCCGCAAGCCCATTGCCGCAGCAGCCTGGCACCGCTAGCTTTTTAAAACACTGAGAAGTCCTAGGCACTGACGTGATTTGCAGCCTTGCATCCCAGAGCCTTTCCGTAATGGAATAGAAAATCACGTGTTCTCTCCGGGAATCTCCTCGGCCCGTCTAGAACTGATTTTTTAATGGGCCTCAGAGTGCTTTGCAAACAGTCACTAATTATATTTCACCTCATCCTGTCCTATTAGCCCAGTGGTCCCCAAACTGTGGGGCACGCCCCTCCAGGGGAGCACAGAGGAAAGTTTGGGGGGGGGGCACAATGGGGCCCAGGCCAGCCCCCACAGGAGATGGGGAGGGATCACCACCCAGCCCCACTCTGACCTTCAGCCCCGCCCCCCAGCCAAGACCCCAGCTTTGGCTCCCAGCCCCAACCGCAGCCTGGCCCCGGCCTCAGCCTCCGACCGCAGCCCAACTCCTGGCCCCCGACCACATCCCGGTTCCCGGCCCCACTCCCACCACAGTTTCCACTTGCAGTTGCAGCTCCTGGCCCTGGCTGCAGCCCCATCCACTGCCCCAGGTGCAGCTCTGGCCCCATTCCCAGCCCTGGCTCCCGGGGGGACATGGACAGATTACATTACGGGTAAGGGGGGAGGTGCAACTTAATATGTTTGGGAACCACTCTATTAGCCCCATTTTACAGACTGGTAAACCAAGACACAAAGTTGCAAGTTGTTAATTGACTTGTCACCCAGTGGCAAAGCCAGGAATAGAAGCCAGGTCTCCTCACTCCCAAGATCCTGTGCCAAGCGTTAGACAGCAGGCCCTCCCCCTGTAACACACGGTTATTTTCATTTAGTAAATCAAAGCATGATTTTTTGTTTTATTCTTAGCAGCACGCTGCACCACTGGAGACCTTTTAAAATGAAATTTATCTTTCTTGGTATAACTACCAGACGGTCTTGCCTTTGTAATTCATTCTCCTCCCAGTTTATAACCTAATTTCTATTGAGTATATTGTTTTTCTTTCCCTTAATTACAAAATGAGATCATTAAAATGAGTATTGGCGCTCAGCAGGTTGGGGATGGGGGGCAGGGACTTACTTCACCACAGACTAAGCCTAAATATAGCATCTCAGGTTACGTCAGAACCATTCGCAATAGAATGGCAACAAGTTGTCGGTTATTAATGTGTCTGTATCTTCCAGTTGGATGGTTTGGGGACAAGATGTAAAGCGAGATTCTGAGCCCTGGCGTTGCCTGCAAGAGCCGCCGCCCCCTAGTGCGATCCTCGTACGTGGGAGGAGTCAAGCAAGAAGAGCCATTGGGCCAGAGTCGTCTTCTGCTTACGCACAATAAGGAGGTGATGTTACTCCAGCGTACATGAGATATGAATCAAGCCCCCTGACTTCAATTAGATGTCGCGTGTGACCAGAAGCAGCGTTTGGGGGGGCATGCGGAGTCATGCTTCTTGACTTGTACTGAACATGCCCACATGGACTGAGCATGCTCAGTAACACTACTGAAGCAGGCTGCCCTAACTCTGCCCCCCCATTATCGGCAGGCACTGCTTGTCTCTGTGTGAGGAAAAGCTCCTTACATGTGGATCAGGACCTAGAGGTGCTAGCACTGCTGTCTCAACTAACTCCAAACCTGAGGGATTACATTCTGCCTAAAACAACAACAAACAAAATCCCGCTGCAGTTGCACTGGATACCATAAAAATAACAGGAGTACTTGTGGCACCTTAGAGACTAACAAATTTGCGGATACAGACTAACACGGCTGCTACTCTGAAACTGGATACCATGTTATTCTTCACTTCCTGTCCTAAACAAAAGCCCCAACCTTCAAACTCTTATGTTCATGAAAAATTTCATTACGTGTAAGGGCTACTCAGGTAGTGGGGGATTAGCCCCTATTGTGCAGGGCTGCTCTGCAGTGTTTGGGGCCCACTTGTGTTCCCAAATAAGGTAGAGGCCAAATTCAAGTGTAGGGTCCTTTAAAGAGCAGCCACTTTTCACCCCAGAGTGAGCTTCCTTACAGTGATGGGTGAAGTGATTCCTGACAGAAAGAACTGGGGGATCCTTTGAAATGCAGGACACTATGCAAATGCAATATATTAGCTGACCCTTGATAATATAGAAATATGTTCCAGATGCAAGGACAACAGGTGATTTTTTTGGTTAAAGGGATGTTGGAAAAATCAGACCCGTTTCTGATCTTGATTACAGCAATGTTAATCCAGAGTAATTCCACTGAAACCTATGGAGTTACTCTGGATTAACACTGGGGTAAATGGATCACAGTCTGGCCCAGTATCTCTGGTCTTGTCCCCACCCGCGAAAGAATGAAGTTTGAAGGTTTAAACGTATGCAGTTGTTACGCATATCGTATTTCCTGTCTTAGAAAATCTCAGGGGACAGTGATGTGGAACAAGATGGTAGAAATAATCAGTTTAATTGAAACTAAAGACATGTAACTAACATAAAAAGATGAAAGCATTTTTACTTTGCCAGCTTTAATATGAGCACTATTAGTAGCAGCTGCATTTCAACCCATTTTGCAGATTGACTTGGAGAAGTGCTCTCTGAAACTTTACCATTTAATTGCATAGGGTACCCTATAATTTAGGGGGCTGAGCATGATATAAGAGGCTCATTAAATCAGGACATTAACCATGTCAGAAAGTAAATCAGTTCCTTTGTTGCAACCAATTTTTGCTACCCTACAATCACTATGGTAAATTGTTCACATGAATTGCAGCAAGGGAGGACAGATGGATGGATACAGAGAGAGAGAGAGAGAGTCTCAGATTAAAAATAGTTGTTACAATGCAGTTAAATTAATTTAATAACAGCAGATCGGGGCTCTTAATGTGCCTAAAGCCAGGGAAGAATTCCCCAGTGCAAGCACAGTACAGGGCTGAGATAAAAGGCCCAGTGCTACCCCTCTTGCAAGAGCTGGGCTGCTCCAATTTTGGAGGCTGTCATGGCCCCCCCGCTGTAGCCCAGTATATCAAGGGTACAAAGCTACCCTTGTCCTTATTCCCGCTGGGGTGCAGCACAGAACTGGACCCATCTCTGCTGAGGCTGTTTCTTCACATTTGGACTAGTGTGAACATAATGAATTAACTCTCGTGATGGTTACATGCTGGAAATCTGCTACCCTGTTGATTCATTCTATTATGGTCATTAACTAATGGAGGTGCTCCATGCAGAATCCGGGCCCCATTGTGGTAGGTGCTGTACTCACACACAGGAAGGCAAGAGAAGAAAAGGTTCTGTTCTATGTATTGTCTTGCCTGTCTCTCACTCTGACTTTTTCATCTGCATGGTTTGAATGTTTTGCTTTCTTGGATTTCACTGTCCTCTCCTCCCCATGGAAGATCTCCCCTGGCACCTGATTTCTCTCTTTTTGTTGGTGGGTAATCAGTCAACATTTACAGCTGGAATTCATGCATGAACCATGAACAGCTCTGATGGGTCAGGATCCATGGCTAATAGCCAATAGTTACAGCAGCAATGGGCAAGCAAATGGCTAGCTGTGCTCAAAGAGAGTTTAATAAACGTATTTTTAGTTACTGCAACATGTTGAGTAGAAATGCCACTTGGCACAATCAGAAGACGCTTAGAATCATAGATTCCAAGGCCAGAAGGGACCATTGTGATCATTTAGTCTGACCTCCTGTAGAACATAGAACTTCCCCCAAATGATTCCTAGAGCGGATCTTTTAGAAAAAAATCCCATCTCCATTTAAAAATGGTCAGTCGTGAAGAATCCACCATGACCCTTGGTAAGTTGTCCCAGTGTTTAACTACTCTCACTGTTAAAAATGTATGCCTTATTTCCAGTCTGAATTTGTCTAGCTTCAACTCAGAATCATAGAAATGTCGGGCTGGAAGGGACCTCAAGAAGTCATCAAGTCCAGCCCCCTGCCTTGAGGCAGGATTAAGTAAACCTAGACCATCCCTGACAGGTGTTTGTCCAACCCTGTTTTTAAAAACATCCAATGATGGGTATTCCACAACCTCCCTTGGAAGCCTATTCTAGAGCTTAACTGCCCTTATAGTCAGAAAGTTCTTCCTAATGTCTAACCTAAATCTCCCTTGCTGCAGATTAAGCCCATTACTTCTTGACCTATCTTCAGTGGACATGGAGAACAATTGATCATGGCCTTCTTTAGAACAGCTGCTAACATATTTGATGACTGTTATTAGGTCCCATCCCCCCCAATCTTCTTTTCTCAAGCCTAAACGTGCCCAGTTTTTGTAAACGTTCCTCATAGGTCAGGTTTTCTAAACTTTGATCATTTTTGTTGCTCTGCTCTGGGCCCTTTCCCATTTGTCCACATCTGTCCTAAAGTGTGGCACCAAAATTGGACACAATGCTCCAGCTGAGACCTCACAAGTGGTGAGCAGAGCAGAACAATTACCTCTGGTCTGGTGTCTTATAGACACTTTCAGCCACTGGTTCTTGTTAGACCTCTCTCCGCTAAAAGGGGGCAGGTTTGGATCTAACAATTCTTTTATTGTAAGGCTACAGTCATGCAGCTTAAATCCTGACCCTTTACATCAGGAGTAACTCCACTAAATTTAAGTTAAACCAGTGTGAGAGGAGAATTGGGACCATAGGGTCCAAACCTAAACTGCCCTATGCAGGCAAGCAAGGTACAAGCACATCTTTAAAATTATGTGGCAGCACCACCATTCACTACAGAGCACCAAACCATATGAGCATAAACCTAACTGGGACAATGGGCCACTTGGTCTGTGCTGGACAGTATTCAGCAGTAGCTAGAAGCAGGCCACTCCCACAGGTCACTGGACCTCAGTTCCAGGGTGTTAGGCATATGCCAGGAAAGTGGGTCCCTGTTGCCAGCTCTCGCAATTTGATAGCAAGTCTCACAAAAATTGGTGTTTTTCTTAAAGTACTAGCTCCTGGAGTCATGTGATTCCATGAAAATCTCAGATTCCATTAAACGCCCCCCCCCCCCCCCATAATTCTAACACCCAGAGAAGAGTAAAACCTGATTCCAGAAGGCTCAAAAACAAAAAGGAAAATAAGAACAATGCAACATTCATTATTTTTTAAAATCTCATGATTTTGGGGGCCCACTCTTGATTTTTGAATGCTTTGGGTTGGCGATGCTGATGGCTAGTGGGTCAGTACACAGCAAAGAACCACATGAGCATAGACCTAATTTGGACATGGGCTGGGCAATATTCAGCAGTAGCTGGAAGCCCCACTGGGCCTCAGTTCCAGTATGGACGTGAAGGTCTGGTGCTGTTGACCCCACCCCCAGCTATCCGTGACCCTTGCAAAGCTCTTTCACTGAGCCTTTCCTCACAGGCTCAGGATTGGGTCCATAACATAGAAAATGCATTTCGATACCAAATGAAAAACATGTCTCACACAGCCTGTCATTCCTTTCTATGACTAGTGGAGGAGAATATTTCATTTGGCAAACCAGTCAGACTTACAGAACCTGTCCCTAATCGCATTAAGAGCTCTGAACTGTAACACATTTGTAACTCCAGGTGATTTTGCTCTGTCTTTTTGGACTGTGACCAGACACAAAATGCCCTTTTCCTAGATTTGGATCCAACCAAAATTGAGGAGAATCAGATGTCAGTAAGTACTTTCCAGTCTGATCTTTACCCAGGGGGATCACAATATGCTTCCGCTACAAATTGTGTAGAGATTTGCTTTTAAACCACGGGCTCTTTTTCACATTAAGTGCATATCTCCTCCTAGTTGTCATGCATCTTTTGTGGCACATGTTATGCAGAGGTGTGTGGAAGTATACCCCATGTTTTATCAGCTAAGTTGTGAGGCTGGGAGTTGATTCCTAGGAGACAGAGAGCCAAACTCGGTAGTTGGATACATAGACACAACTCCCATTGTCTTTCCATGAGAATTAGGTTCTTAAGTCGCTTTCAGAAATGTAACCCCAGCTTTAAATGAGGCAAGCAAAGATGCTCCCTGCACTCCATCTGGGAGCCTACAAATCCAATCCTGTGAGGTGCAGAGCCCACCCCAAAAGGTACTTCAGTTCCTATTGAAATCATATGTCCAGCATCCTCCAGGATGGGGCCCTAATTTCCCTGCTAGGAAATTTCACACCCTGTCTTTACTAGTGCTTCTGCCATTGCTATCAAAGGTGGAGCTGTAATAGGGCTACTAATCAGTGCAGATACAGCCCTTGAGCTGCACAGGGGGCCTCACCCAGGGATCAGAAAGGGGAAAATTATATTATATTTACAATTTCCAAAAAACGGCCTTTTTAGTTAGTACAAAAATCCAACTTCTCTCTCCTGAGGAAATCTGATGATGGAAATTTAAGCATTAAATAAGGGGGGATGATGTGTAGTTCTCATTGATGTTAAGGGCAGTTCCACAGCCAATAGCCCGCAGGAAACTTTGTAAGCTGGGCTCCCTAGCCCTAGGTGGGAGGAATTTGCATCGCTAAAATAGAACCCCCTAGATGACGGCTTCAGAATTGAAACCCATAACTTCAACCTCATGCCTGGGTGCCATCATAAGACTGATACTATCAACAATTTATGGCTGGGGCTTTAAAGCTCAGATATGTGAATTTTCTCTTTGCTGACAGATTTATCACTTTCCACCAGGAGGAAAATTGAAGCAAGAATGGAACAGCATCGCTTCACTGAGTGCGGCGCTCTGAAAAGAGTCAGCAATGGAAAAAAACAGCCCTGTGCTGTATATTTCAAGGTCTTGCTCACGCCAGATGGTCATCATACCCAGTTCATCGCACAAAAGAATATGGGGAAGTCTTTGATGGTGGTATTGATCTAGCCAACCTCTTCTGCACCACAGCTCTGCTTTATGAAGGAGCACAGAAAAGAAGGCTGTTTGGGGCCAGCTGAGATAGGTGTTCATCTCTACCTCCCTCTCCCCCCCCCCAATGGGGAATCGATACCCGATACCAGAGGACTCCCTGCTTTAGTAGACAGAGGCATAACAAGGGCCAATGGTTGGAAGTTGAAGTCTGCAACATTCAAACTGGAAATAAGATGCAAATTTTTAAGTGAGGGCAGCCAGCTATTGAAGTAGCTAAAGAAGAGATGTGGTGGATTGTCCATCACTTGGAGGCTTTAAATCAAGACTGGATGTCTTTAAAGTACAGGGTCTAGTTCAAGTTGCCAGGCTCAATGTGTGAATCACATAGGGCAGGGGTCGGCAACGTTTGGTACGCGGCTCGCCAGGGTAAGCACCCTGGCGGGCCGGGCCAGTTTTATTTACCTGCTGACACGGCAGGTTCGGCCGATCGCGGCCCCCACTGGCCGCGGTTCGCCGTCCCGGGCCAATGGGGGCGGCGGGAAGCAGCACGGGCGAGCGATGTGCTGGCCGCGGCTTCCCGCCGCCCCCATTGGCCCGGGACGGCGAATCGCGGCCAGTGGGGGCCGCGATCGGCCGAACCTGCCGCGTCAGCAGGTAAATAAAACTGGCCCGGCCCGCCAGGGTGCTTACCCTGGCGAGCTGCGTGCCAAACGTTGCCGACCCCTGACATAGGGCTTGTCTACATTCCCTGCTGGATCGACAGGCAGCGATCGATCCAGCGGTGGTCGATTTATCGCATCTAGTCTAGACGCGATAAATCAACCGCTGAGCGCTCTCCCATCGACTCCGGTACTCCACCAGGGCGAGAGGCGCAGGCAGAGTCAACGGGAGAGCATCAGCCGTCGACCTACCACAGTGAAAACACCATGGTAAGTTAGGGTGACCAGACAGCAAATGTGAAAAATCGGGACAGGGTGTGTGTGGGGGTGGGGGTGGGGTAATAGGAGCCTATATAAGAAAAAGACCCACAAATTGGGACTGTCCCTATAAAATCGGGGCATCTGGTCACCCTACGGTAAGTAGATCTAAGTACATCAACTTCAGCTACGTTAGTCACGATCCCCCCCCCCCGTGTAGACCAGGCCTTAGTGAAATTCCATGGCCTACCCAGATGGGGATTTGCATTCTGCAAAGTTTCACCAAAGAGATCATCTATGTAACTAATTACACACACGTGTGTGCACGCAGTTAATCTAGTGAGGAAGGGTAGCAGAAATATCATGTCTCTGGAGCAGTGAATTCATGTTCCAGAGAAACTCAAACAAAAGGACAAACCAGCAGCACATGAGTAAACTTAAATACAACCAAACAGCTCAGTATTGTGTCTTTGTATCCTTTTTCACACGATTCGAGATTTTTTTATGTCCTGGGAAGTCAATTGTTAGGCCCAAAAAA